>NW_027094165.1:0-437189 GCF_029207755.1 Chamaea fasciata
CAGAGAAGTTGTGTGTGTGTGTGGTCGGGAAACAGGATGTTCTGCCCAGGCTGGCAGAGACATCTCTATGTATGTTCATTGTTGAAACCAGAAATAATGATAACACTTAAATGACAGGTACTCGTGGGTGATAAAAATGAATGGTTTGGTTAAATGGGGGAGATGACAGCCGTTAGGCCGAATAACTGGGCCATTTAGTGAGCTGTGCTAATCACAGACCAGGTGTATTATTACTCAGTGCACTTTTTGTGAGCGGGGGCATTCTTGGGTTACAAGGCACTTTCTGACCAAAGCTTCAAAATTTATTGTGACTATTCGGTGTGACTCTTTGCGGACAAAACCCGAATGATGATAAATTCATAGGAAAAGTAGAATTTAGTTGCAGCAGAGGGGCATTTGATACTAATACTGGTGACTATCCCACTTGAATGGTCCATTCAGTGTGAAAGGATTTTGAAAAAGAAGAGGAAGAGTATCCAGCAGAGGTGAGGAAATAGTGCAGAAATGGGGGAAATGTGCTCTACTGAGAGCACCTCTACAACAGTGACAAGGTAGGAGTCTGGTTTCGCTTTATTTTGGTGTTGTTGTCTTCCCCAAAGTTTGTGGATAAAATTCAAGGGAATGCATGATGTACTTTCTTTTACATCCTATGTATTGAGATAAGATGGAAATCCAGTGTACAAATGGAACTGCACTTTGGAGAGGCTGGAAATGTTGGGCTAAATTGGAGCCTGTATTTGTCATTAACTTTCAGCTGTGAGAAACAACACTTGTGGTAGAGATGCAGTAAATGGTTTTCAGGTAAATGTGGCTATTATTTAGGGAAATTGTAAAATATTGATATGCATGTCGTTTGGATTGAAATTGGAAAGAAATGGTTTATGAAGTAGATCAGATCTTGGGAGGAAATGCAGATGATTCTCTTAGCTAAATCAGAGAGGGTTGGCAGCAGAATGAAGTGGATGGGATTTTGGTTGAATTTTTATCACTGGTAGCAATGGCAGCCTGTGTCTGTGGTACTGCTAATAGGGGTAATCCTATTGCTGGGTTCTGCATCTGTTTCCCAGGAGAAAGCAGTGGTGGGAATGTTTGGGTGCCAGGCTTTTGCCATGCTCATAACGGGTTGACGTCCATGGAGTGTTGGGGGCGCCAGGCGGTTGCTGTGGCCCCAGTGGGCTCCTGGAGTGTTTGGGGTGAGTGTGCAGTGCTGGGCACGGCCCTGGGCAGAGCAGCCTTGTGCCTGAGGGCAGGGGAAGGCCTCAGGAGGCTCTGGAGGATCAGCTGTGCCAGGGAAGCCCTCCTGCCAGCAGGGAAGCCCTCCTGCCAGCAGGCCTGTGGTGGTGGGCTGAGTTACTTGCACCCTGTGACCCAACCAGAATGCTCAACTTTTAACTTGCTGTCAGGCCTTCAAACAAGATTTCCCTTCTTTCTAGATGACGCTGAAATATTGTCCAAATGCTGTAAGCTGTGTCTGTGTTAGAATATCCTCCTTTCCTCATTGTTTGACCCATGTTATTTTTAGTGCAATAGCATTGTATCTGTCCAAAAGAGTGTTCTAGAAAGAAGTTGCTGTCATGGTGCAATGTAGTTTCTAAATGACATTGCAGGTATTTGAGACATGTTCTAGTACTAATGACAGCTTTTTTTCCTGCAATGATTTCTGTAGGGTTCTTGTAGGTGGAAATGAGTGTTCTTTCAGCTTGAATGAAATGTTCTCGAAAGATGGTGTTGGGCCTAGACAGGCTTGACTTGTGTCATGAGGTCATTCAGGGCTCAGATGCACTGCAAGTGATTGCATTTGTCATTTTCCACTTAATTTCTGAGCCACAGAATAGGCTGGTTTAAAGAGCTTTAAGCAACAAATGTTGAAGAGACTTACAGATTTATTTTGCCTTATGTCTGTGATTGCGTGCAATGATCAGGTTCTGTTCCTTAACCCCCAGGAGAAATGCCATGTCTGTAAATGCACGGTGAGATCAGGCCAGACTTGCTGTGGACAGGGCTCTGCAAGTTGTCCTTGTGGTCTGAATCTGAGTTTTAATTGTGTTCTGGACAGAAGGGCCGTCGATTGCTGCGCCGTGTTTTGGATGCGTGCAAAGCAGCAGGGAAGTTGGAGCTTGAGCAGGAGGATGCTGAGGTGGTTTTGTCGGAGCACCGGGGGCTCAGTGGGAGGTGTGTGAGACGTGAGGCAATTTGCAGGCAGCCTTTGGGGTGCTGGCTGTGCCGCTGCCGTCGGTGGTGCAGGAGCAGCCATGGGGTGTCAGCATTGCCCCACGTTCCTGCTGCGTGTCCCCGAGGCCGCTGTTACTGTCCTGGCACACTGTGCTGGCATTTCCAGAGTGCCAGCAAGGGTGCTGGGCTTGCTGCAAAGTCCTGTGCTTGCCGTGTGCATGTAGATGATGTTTTCAAATGAATTTTAGCTCGAAAAAGGGAATTTTCAAAACGGGAATGAGGGACAGAGTAGAAAATGGAGATTTTCTGGAAATGTTTTTGCTAATGTAGCTCCAACTCCCTGTGTGGGATAACCCTGTTGTAGACTGCAGCTTTTTGGATCCTTTCAGAGACGCCTGTCTGGGTGATGTTGTCATTCCAGGGCTGGTGCTCTGGGACGTGAGATGTGTCCTTTGTGTCATTGTTATAGCTTTTCCCAACCACAGCTGGAGTGTTGGGAGTGTTCACTCTCTCTGTTTCCCTGGGTTTGGGATCTTGGGGCCTGTGCTGTCCCTCTGGAAGAAACCTGTTATAATCCCTCTATGAAATTGAGATAGGAAGGTACATAAGAGTTAAAATCTCTTTTAAGAGTGGTGTATTACAAGTGCAAGATTTTGTTTGAGGAAAACATTCCCTAAACCTAAAAGAATAACTAAAGAAGGAGATATTTTAAAAAGGAATTGAAACTATTAATCAATCTTAAGAATGGAATGGATGATTTGATCTGAGGTTCACATCTTACAGACTGCTTGTCATGTGGCTCCAGAGGGTTTTGTGTTTTGGTTGTGTTTTTCTTTGAATAATCTGGTTCAAGCATAATTGCAACTAGAAAATCAAATGCTTTTCAATTGGTCCTGATGCCATGTCAGTGGTGTTTGGTTTAGAAGCTCTCTGTAGCACTGCTCTTTATCAGCTGATGAATTGCAGAAATAGGAGCAGTATTTCATGTTGCTAAGAGAAAGCATTTTAATAGCGCTGTGGATGCGGGGGTAAATTGCAATAATTGAAGATTAAAAAACTATTCTCCAAGTGTTCCTAGAGCTTAAATAGAGAGCTCAGAGAAGTTGTGTGTGTGTGTGTGGGGAAACAGGATGTTCTGCCCAGGCTGGCAGAGCATCTCTATATATGTTCATTGTTGAACCAGAAATAATGATAACACTTAAATGACAGGTACTGTGGGTGATAAAAATGAATGGTTTGGTTAAATGGGGGAGATGACAGCGTTAGGCAGAATAACTGGGCCATTTAGTGAGCTGTGCTAATACAGACCGGTGTATTATTACTCAGTGCACTTTTTGTGAGCGGGGGCATTCTTGGGTTACAAGGCTCTTTCTGACCAAAGCTTCAAAATTTATTGTGACTATTCGGTGTGACTCTTTGCGGACAAAACCCGAATGATGATAAATTCATAGGAAAAGTAGAATTTAGTTGCAGCAGAGGGGCATTTGATACTAATACTGGTGATATCCCACTTGAATGGTCCATTCAGTGTGAAAGGATTTTGAAAAGAAGAGGAAGAGTATCAAGCAGAGGGAGGAAATAGTGCAGAAATGGGGGAAATGTGCTCTACTGAGAGCACCTCTACAACAGTGACAAGGTAGGAGTCTGGATTTGCTTTATTTTGGTGTTGTTGTCTTCCCCAAGTTTGTGGATAAAATTCAAGGGAATGCATGATGTACTTTCTTTTACATCCTATGTATTGAGATAAGATGGAAATCCAGTGTACAAATGGAACTGCACTTTGGAGAGGCTGGAAATGTTGGGCTAAATTGGAGCCTGTATTTGTCATTAACTTTCAGCTGTGAGAAACAACACTTGTGGTAGAGATGCAGTAAATGGTTTTCAGGTAAATGTGGCTATTATTTAGGGAAATTGTAAAATATTGATATGCATGTCGTTTGGATTGAAATTGGAAAGAAATGGTTTATGAAGTAGATCAGATCTTGGGAGGAAATGCAGATGATTCTCTTAGCTAAATCAGAGAGGGTTGGCAGCAGAATGAAGTGGATGGGATTTTGGTTGAATTTTTATCACTGGTAGCAATGGCAGCCTGTGTCTGTGGTACTGCTAATAGGGGTAATCCTATTGCTGGGTTCTGCATCTGTTTCCCAGGAGAAAGCAGTGGTGGGAATGTTTGGGTGCCAGGCTTTTGCCATGCTCATAACGGGTTGACGTCCATGGAGTGTTGGGGGCGCCAGGCGGTTGCTGTGGCCCCAGTGGGCTCCTGGAGTGTTTGGGGTCAGTGTGCAGTGCTGGGCACGGCCCTGGGCAGAGCAGCCTTGTGCCTGAGGGCAGGGGAAGGCCTCAGGAGGCTCTGGAGGATCAGCTGTGCCAGGGAAGCCCTCCTGCCAGCAGGGAAGCCCTCCTGCCAGCAGGCCTGTGGTGGTGGCTGAGTTACTTGCACCCTGTGACCCAACCAGAATGCTCAACTTTTAACTTGCTGTCAGGCCTTCAAACAAGATTTCCCTTCTTTCTAGATGACGCTGAAATATTGTCCAAATGCGGTAAGCTGTGTCTGTGTTAGAATATCCTCCTTTCCTCATTGTTTGACCCATGTTATTTTTAGTGCAATAGCATTGTATCTGTCCAAAAGAGTGTTCTAGAAAGAAGTTGCTGTCATGGTGCAATGTAGTTTCTAAATGACATTGCAGGTATTTGAGACATATTCTAGTACTAATGACAGCTTTTTTCATGAAATGATTTCTGTAGGGTTCTTGTAGGTGGAAATGAGTGTTCTTTCAGCTTGAATGAAATGTTCTCGAAAGATGGTGTTGGGCCTAGACAGGCTTGACTTGTGTCATGAGGTCATTCAGGGCTCAGATGCACTGCAAGTGATTGCATTTGTCATTTTCCACTTAATTTCTGAGCCACAGAATAGGCTGGTTTAAAGAGCTTTAAGCAACAAATGTTGAAGAGACTTACAGATTTATTTTGCCTTATGTCTGTGATTGCGTGCAATGATCAGGTTCTGTTCCTTAACCCCCAGGAGAAATGCCATGTCTGTAAATGCACGGTGAGATCAGGCCAGACTTGCTGTGGACAGGGCTCTGCAAGTTGTCCTTGTGGTCTGAATCTGAGTTTTAATTGTGTTCTGGACAGAAGGGCCGTCGATTGCTGCGCCGTGTTTTGGATGCGTGCAAAGCAGCAGGGAAGTTGGAGCTTGAGCAGGAGGACGCTGAGGTGGTTTTGTCGGAGCACCGGGGGCTCAGTGGGAGGTGTGTGAGACGTGAGGCAATTTGCAGGCAGCCTTTGGGGTGCTGGCTGTGCCGCTGCCGTCGGTGGTGCAGGAGCAGCCATGGGGTGTCAGCATTGCCCCACGTTCCCGCTGCGTGTCCCCGAGGCCGCTGCCACTGTCCTGGCACACTGTGCTGGCATTTCCAGAGTGCCAGCAAGGGTGCTGGGCTTGCTGCAAAGTCCTGTGCTTGCCGTGTGCATGTAGATGATGTTTTCAAATGAATTTTAGCTCAAAAAAGGGAATTTTCAAAACGGGAATGAGGGACAGAGTAGAAAATGGAGATTTTCTGGAAATGTTTTTGCTAATGTAGCTCCAACTCCCTGTGTGGGATAACCCTGTTGTAGACTGCACCTTTTTGGATCCTTTCAGAGACGCCTGTCTGGGTGATGTTGCCATTCCAGGGCTGGTGCTCTGGGATGTGAGATGTGTCCTTTGTGTCATTGTTATAGCTTTTCCCAACCACAGCTGGAGTGTTGGGAGTGTTCACTCTCTCTGTTTCCCTGGGTTTGGGATCTTGGGGCCTGTGCTGTCCCTCTGGAAGAAACCTGTTATAATCCCTCTATGAAATTGAGATAGGAAGGTACATAAGAGTTAAAATCTCTTTTAAGAGTGGTGTATTACAAGTGCAAGATTTTGTTTGAGGAAAACATTCCCTAAACCTAAAAGAATAACTAAAGAAGGAGATATTTTAAAAAGGAATTGAAACTATTAATCAATCTTAAGAATGGAATGGATGATTTGATCTGAGGTTCACATCTTACAGACTGCTTGTCATGTGGCTCCAGAGGGTTTTGTGTTTTGGTTGTTTTTTTCTTTGAATAATCTGGTTCAAGCATAATTGCAACTAGAAAATCAAATGCTTTTCAATTGGTCCTGATGCCATGTCAGTGGTGTTTGGTTTAGAAGCTCTCTGTAGCACTGCCCTTTATCAGCTGATGAATTGCAGAAATAGGAGCAGTATTTCATGTTGCTAAGAGAAAGCATTTTAATAGTGCTGTGGATACGGGGGTAAATTGCAATAATTGAAGATTAAAAAACTATTCTCCAAGTGTTCCTAGAGCTTAAATAGAGAGCTCAGAGAAGTTGTGTGTGTGTGTGTGGGGAAACAGGATGTTCTGCCCAGGCTGGCAGAGCATCTCTATATATGTTCATTGTTGAACCAGAACTAATGATAACACTTAAATGACAGGTACTGTGGGTGATAAAAATGAATGGTTTGGTAAATGGGGGAGATGACAGCGTTAGGCAGAATAACTGGGCCATTTAGTGAGGTGTGCTAATACAGACCGGTGTATTAATACTCAGTGCACTTTTTGTGAGCAGGGGCATTCTTGGGTTACAAGGCTCTTTCTGACCAAAGCTTCAAAATTTATTGTGACTATTCGGTGTGACTCTTTGCGGACAAAACCCGAATGATGATAAATGCATAGGAAAAGTAGAATTTAGTTGTAGCAGAGGGGCATTTGATACTAATACTGGTGATATCCCACTTGAATGGTCCATTCAGTGTGAAAGGATTTTGAAAAGAAGAGGAAGAGTATCAAGCAGAGGGAGGAAATAGTGCAGAAATGGCGGAAATGTGCTCTACTGAGAGCACCTCTACAACAGTGACAAGGTAGGAGTCTGGATTTGCTTTATTTTGGTGTTGTTGTCTTCCCCAAGTTTGTGGATAAAATTCTAGGGAATGCATGATGTACTTTCTTTTACATCCTATGTATTGAGATAAGATGGAAATCCAGTGTACAAATGGAACTGCACTTTGGAGAGGCTGGAAATGTTGGGCTAAATTGGAGCCTGTATTTGTCATTAACTTTCAGCTGTGAGAAACAACACTTGTGGTAGAGATGCAGTAAATGGTTTTCAGGTAAATGTGGCTATTATTTAGGGAAATTGTAAAATATTGATATGCATGTCGTTTGGATTGAAATTGGAAAGAAATGGTTTATGAAGTAGATCAGATCTTGGGAGGAAATGCAGATGATTCTCTTAGCTAAATCAGAGAGGGTTGGCAGCAGAATGAAGTGGATGGGATTTTGGTTGAATTTTTATCACTGGTAGCAATGGCAGCCTGTGTCTGTGGGACTGCTAATAGGGGTAATCCTATTGCTGGGTTCTGCATCTGTTTCCCAGGAGAAAGCAGTGGTGGGAATGTTTGGGTGCCAGGCTGTTGCTGTGCTCATAATGGGTTGACGCCCATGGAGTGTTGGGGGCGCCAGGCGGTTGCTGTGGCCCCAGTGGGCTCCTGGAGTGTTTGGGGTCAGTGTGCAGTGCTGGGCACGGCCCTGGGCAGAGCAGCCTTGTGCCTGAGGGCAGGGGAAGGCCTCAGGAGGCTCTGGAGGATCAGCTGTGCCAGGGAAGCCCTCCTGCCAGCAGGGAAGCCCTCCTGCCAGCAGGCCTGTGGTGGTGGCTGAGTTACTTGCACCCTGTGACCCAACCAGAATGCTCAACTTTTAACTTGCTGTCAGGCCTTCAAACAAGATTTCCCTTCTTTCTAGATGACGCTGAAATATTGTCCAAATGCGGTAAGCTGTGTCTGTGTTAGAATATCCTCCTTTCCTCATTGTTTGACCCATGTTATTTTTAGTGCAATAGCATTGTATCTGTCCAAAAGAGTGTTCTAGAAAGAAGTTGCTGTCATGGTGCAATGTAGTTTCTAAATGACATTGCAGGTATTTGAGACATGTTCTAGTACTAATGACAGCTTTTTTCCTGCAATGATTTCTGTAGGGTTCTTGTAGGTGGAAATGAGTGTTCTTTCAGCTTGAATGAAATGTTCTCGAAAGATGGTGTTGGGCCTAGACAGGCTTGACTTGTGTCATGAGGTCATTCAGGGCTCAGATGCACTGCAAGTGTTTGCATTTGTCATTTTCCACTTAATTTCTGAGCCACAGAATAGGCTGGTTTAAAGAGCTTTAAGCAACAAATGTTGAAGAGACTTACAGATTTATTTTGCCTTATCTCTGTGATTGCGTGCAATGATCAGGTTCTGGTCCTTAACCCCCAGGAGAAATGCCATGTCTGTAAATGCACGGTGAGATCAGGCCAGACTTGCTGGTGACAGGGCTCTGCAAGTTGTCCTTGTGGGCTGAATCTGAGTTTTAATTGTGTTCTGGACAGAAGGGCCGTCGATTGCTGCGCCGTGTTTTGGATGCGTGCAAAGCAGCAGGGAAGTTGGAGCTTGAGCAGGAGGACGCTGAGGTGGTTTTGTCGGAGCACCGGGGGCTCAGTGGGAGGTGTGTGAGACGTGAGGCAATTTGCAGGCAGCCTTTGGGGTGCTGGCTGTGCCGCTGCCGTCGGTAGTGCGGGAGCAGCCATGGGGTGTCAGCATTGCCCCACGTTCCCGCTGCGTGTCCCCGAGGCCGCCGCCACTGTCCTGGCACACTGTGCTGGCATTTCCAGAGTGCCAGCAAGGGTGCTGGGCTTGCTGCAAAGTCCTGTGCTTGCCGTGTGCATGTAGATGATGTTTTCAAATGAATTTTAGCTCGAAAAAGGGAATTTTCAAAACGGGAATGAGGGACAGAGTAGAAAATGGAGATTTTCTGGAAATGTTTTTGCTAATGTAGCTCCAACTCCCTGTGTGGGATAACCCTGTTGTAGACTGCAGCTTTTTGGATCCTTTCAGAGACGCCTGTCTGGGTGATGTTGTCATTCCAGGGCTGGTGCTCTGGGACGTGAGATGTGTCCTTTGTGTCATTGTTATAGCTTTTCCCAACCACAGCTGGAGTGTTGGGAGTGTTCACTCTCTCTGTTTCCCTGGGTTTGGGATCTTGGGGCCTGTGCTGTCCCTCTGGAAGAAACCTGTTATAATCCCTCTATGAAATTGAGATAGGAAGGTACATAAGAGTTAAAATCTCTTTTAAGAGTGGTGTATTACAAGTGCAAGATTTTGTTTGAGGAAAACATTCCCTAAACCTAAAAGAATAACTAAAGAAGGAGATATTTTAAAAAGGAATTGAAACTATTAATCAATCTTAAGAATGGAATGGATGATTTGATCTGAGGTTCACATCTTACAGACTGCTTGTCATGTGGCTCCAGAGGGTTTTGTGTTTTGGTTGTGTTTTTCTTTGAATAATCTGGTTCAAGCATAATTGCAACTAGAAAATCAAATGCTTTTCAATTGGTCCTGATGCCATGTCAGTGGTGTTTGGTTTAGAAGCTCTCTGTAGCACTGCTCTTTATCAGCTGATGAATTGCAGAAATAGGAGCAGTATTTCATGTTGCTAAGAGAAAGCATTTTAATAGCGCTGTGGATGCGGGGGTAAATTGCAATAATTGAAGATTAAAAAACTATTCTCCAAGTGTTCCTAGAGCTTAAATAGAGAGCTCAGAGAAGTTGTGTGTGTGTGTGTGGGGAAACAGGATGTTCTGCCCAGGCTGGCAGAGCATCTCTATATATGTTCATTGTTGAACCAGAAATAATGATAACACTTAAATGACAGGTACTGTGGGTGATAAAAATGAATGGTTTGGTTAAATGGGGGAGATGACAGCGTTAGGCAGAATAACTGGGCCATTTAGTGAGCTGTGCTAATACAGACCGGTGTATTATTACTCAGTGCACTTTTTGTGAGCGGGGGCATTCTTGGGTTACAAGGCTCTTTCTGACCAAAGCTTCAAAATTTATTGTGACTATTCGGTGTGACTCTTTGCGGACAAAACCCGAATGATGATAAATTCATAGGAAAAGTAGAATTTAGTTGCAGCAGAGGGGCATTTGATACTAATACTGGTGATATCCCACTTGAATGGTCCATTCAGTGTGAAAGGATTTTGAAAAGAAGAGGAAGAGTATCAAGCAGAGGGAGGAAATAGTGCAGAAATGGGGGAAATGTGCTCTACTGAGAGCACCTCTACAACAGTGACAAGGTAGGAGTCTGGATTTGCTTTATTTTGGTGTTGTTGTCTTCCCCAAGTTTGTGGATAAAATTCAAGGGAATGCATGATGTACTTTCTTTTACATCCTATGTATTGAGATAAGATGGAAATCCAGTGTACAAATGGAACTGCAC
The DNA here is from genome assembly GCF_029207755.1 of Chamaea fasciata. NCBI lineage: Eukaryota > Metazoa > Chordata > Aves > Passeriformes > Sylviidae > Chamaea > Chamaea fasciata. Next base: position 10,459 of record NW_027094165.1, read on the forward strand.
TTTGGAGAGGCTGGAAATGTTGGGCTAAATTGGAGCCTGTATTTGTCATTAACTTTCAGCTGTGAGAAACAACACTTGTGGTAGAGATGCAGTAAATGGTTTTCAGGTAAATGTGGCTATTATTTAGGGAAATTGTAAAATATTGATATGCATGTCGTTTGGATTGAAATTGGAAAGAAATGGTTTATGAAGTAGATCAGATCTTGGGAGGAAATGCAGATGATTCTCTTAGCTAAATCAGAGAGGGTTGGCAGCAGAATGAAGTGGATGGGATTTTGGTTGAATTTTTATCACTGGTAGCAATGGCAGCCTGTGTCTGTGGGACTGCTAATAGGGGTAATCCTATTGCTGGGTTCTGCATCTGTTTCCCAGGAGAAAGCAGTGGTGGGAATGTTTGGGTGCCAGGCTGTTGCTGTGCTCATAATGGGTTGACGCCCATGGAGTGTTGGGGGCGCCAGGCGGTTGCTGTGGCCCCAGTGGGCTCCTGGAGTGTTTGGGGTCAGTGTGCAGTGCTGGGCACGGCCCTGGGCAGAGCAGCCTTGTGCCTGAGGGCAGGGGAAGGCCTCAGGAGGCTCTGGAGGATCAGCTGTGCCAGGGAAGCCCTCCTGCCAGCAGGGAAGCCCTCCTGCCAGCAGGCCTGTGGTGGTGGCTGAGTTACTTGCACCCTGTGACCCAACCAGAATGCTCAACTTTTAACTTGCTGTCAGGCCTTCAAACAAGATTTCCCTTCTTTCTAGATGACGCTGAAATATTGTCCAAATGCGGTAAGCTGTGTCTGTGTTAGAATATCCTCCTTTCCTCATTGTTTGACCCATGTTATTTTTAGTGCAATAGCATTGTATCTGTCCAAAAGAGTGTTCTAGAAAGAAGTTGCTGTCATGGTGCAATGTAGTTTCTAAATGACATTGCAGGTATTTGAGACATATTCTAGTACTAATGACAGCTTTTTTCATGAAATGATTTCTGTAGGGTTCTTGTAGGTGGAAATGAGTGTTCTTTCAGCTTGAATGAAATGTTCTCGAAAGATGGTGTTGGGCCTAGACAGGCTTGACTTGTGTCATGAGGTCATTCAGGGCTCAGATGCACTGCAAGTGATTGCATTTGTCATTTTCCACTTAATTTCTGAGCCACAGAATAGGCTGGTTTAAAGAGCTTTAAGCAACAAATGTTGAAGAGACTTACAGATTTATTTTGCCTTATGTCTGTGATTGCGTGCAATGATCAGGTTCTGTTCCTTAACCCCCAGGAGAAATGCCATGTCTGTAAATGCACGGTGAGATCAGGCCAGACTTGCTGTGGACAGGGCTCTGCAAGTTGTCCTTGTGGTCTGAATCTGAGTTTTAATTGTGTTCTGGACAGAAGGGCCGTCGATTGCTGCGCCGTGTTTTGGATGCGTGCAAAGCAGCAGGGAAGTTGGAGCTTGAGCAGGAGGACGCTGAGGTGGTTTTGTCGGAGCACCGGGGGCTCAGTGGGAGGTGTGTGAGACGTGAGGCAATTTGCAGGCAGCCTTTGGGGTGCTGGCTGTGCCGCTGCCGTCGGTGGTGCAGGAGCAGCCATGGGGTGTCAGCATTGCCCCACGTTCCCGCTGCGTGTCCCCGAGGCCGCTGCCACTGTCCTGGCACACTGTGCTGGCATTTCCAGAGTGCCAGCAAGGGTGCTGGGCTTGCTGCAAAGTCCTGTGCTTGCCGTGTGCATGTAGATGATGTTTTCAAATGAATTTTAGCTCAAAAAAGGGAATTTTCAAAACGGGAATGAGGGACAGAGTAGAAAATGGAGATTTTCTGGAAATGTTTTTGCTAATGTAGCTCCAACTCCCTGTGTGGGATAACCCTGTTGTAGACTGCACCTTTTTGGATCCTTTCAGAGACGCCTGTCTGGGTGATGTTGCCATTCCAGGGCTGGTGCTCTGGGATGTGAGATGTGTCCTTTGTGTCATTGTTATAGCTTTTCCCAACCACAGCTGGAGTGTTGGGAGTGTTCACTCTCTCTGTTTCCCTGGGTTTGGGATCTTGGGGCCTGTGCTGTCCCTCTGGAAGAAACCTGTTATAATCCCTCTATGAAATTGAGATAGGAAGGTACATAAGAGTTAAAATCTCTTTTAAGAGTGGTGTATTACAAGTGCAAGATTTTGTTTGAGGAAAACATTCCCTAAACCTAAAAGAATAACTAAAGAAGGAGATATTTTAAAAAGGAATTGAAACTATTAATCAATCTTAAGAATGGAATGGATGATTTGATCTGAGGTTCACATCTTACAGACTGCTTGTCATGTGGCTCCAGAGGGTTTTGTGTTTTGGTTGTTTTTTTCTTTGAATAATCTGGTTCAAGCATAATTGCAACTAGAAAATCAAATGCTTTTCAATTGGTCCTGATGCCATGTCAGTGGTGTTTGGTTTAGAAGCTCTCTGTAGCACTGCCCTTTATCAGCTGATGAATTGCAGAAATAGGAGCAGTATTTCATGTTGCTAAGAGAAAGCATTTTAATAGTGCTGTGGATACGGGGGTAAATTGCAATAATTGAAGATTAAAAAACTATTCTCCAAGTGTTCCTAGAGCTTAAATAGAGAGCTCAGAGAAGTTGTGTGTGTGTGTGTGGGGAAACAGGATGTTCTGCCCAGGCTGGCAGAGCATCTCTATATATGTTCATTGTTGAACCAGAAATAATGATAACACTTAAATGACAGGTACTGTGGGTGATAAAAATGAATGGTTTGGTAAATGGGGGAGATGACAGCGTTAGGCAGAATAACTGGGCCATTTAGTGAGGTGTGCTAATACAGACCGGTGTATTAATACTCAGTGCACTTTTTGTGAGCAGGGGCATTCTTGGGTTACAAGGCTCTTTCTGACCAAAGCTTCAAAATTTATTGTGACTATTCGGTGTGACTCTTTGCGGACAAAACCCGAATGATGATAAATGCATAGGAAAAGTAGAATTTAGTTGTAGCAGAGGGGCATTTGATACTAATACTGGTGATATCCCACTTGAATGGTCCATTCAGTGTGAAAGGATTTTGAAAAGAAGAGGAAGAGTATCAAGCAGAGGGAGGAAATAGTGCAGAAATGGCGGAAATGTGCTCTACTGAGAGCACATCTACAACAGTGACAAGGTAGGAGTCTGGATTTGCTTTATTTTGGTGTTGTTGTCTTCCCCAAGTTTGTGGATAAAATTCTAGGGAATGCATGATGTACTTTCTTTTACATCCTATGTATTGAGATAAGATGGAAATCCAGTGTACAAATGGAACTGCACTTTGGAGAGGCTGGAAATGTTGGGCTAAATTGGAGCCTGTATTTGTCATTAACTTTCAGCTGTGAGAAACAACACTTGTGGTAGAGATGCAGTAAATGGTTTTCAGGTAAATGTGGCTATTATTTAGGGAAATTGTAAAATATTGATATGCATGTCGTTTGGATTGAAATTGGAAAGAAATGGTTTATGAAGTAGATCAGATCTTGGGAGGAAATGCAGATGATTCTCTTAGCTAAATCAGAGAGGGTTGGCAGCAGAATGAAGTGGATGGGATTTTGGTTGAATTTTTATCACTGGTAGCAATGGCAGCCTGTGTCTGTGGGACTGCTAATAGGGGTAATCCTATTGCTGGGTTCTGCATCTGTTTCCCAGGAGAAAGCAGTGGTGGGAATGTTTGGGTGCCAGGCTGTTGCTGTGCTCATAATGGGTTGACGCCCATGGAGTGTTGGGGGCGCCAGGCGGTTGCTGTGGCCCCAGTGGGCTCCTGGAGTGTTTGGGGTCAGTGTGCAGTGCTGGGCACGGCCCTGGGCAGAGCAGCCTTGTGCCTGAGGGCAGGGGAAGGCCTCAGGAGGCTCTGGAGGATCAGCTGTGCCAGGGAAGCCCTCCTGCCAGCAGGGAAGCCCTCCTGCCAGCAGGCCTGTGGTGGTGGCTGAGTTACTTGCACCCTGTGACCCAACCAGAATGCTCAACTTTTAACTTGCTGTCAGGCCTTCAAACAAGATTTCCCTTCTTTCTAGATGACGCTGAAATATTGTCCAAATGCGGTAAGCTGTGTCTGTGTTAGAATATCCTCCTTTCCTCATTGTTTGACCCATGTTATTTTTAGTGCAATAGCATTGTATCTGTCCAAAAGAGTGTTCTAGAAAGAAGTTGCTGTCATGGTGCAATGTAGTTTCTAAATGACATTGCAGGTATTTGAGACATGTTCTAGTACTAATGACAGCTTTTTTCCTGCAATGATTTCTGTAGGGTTCTTGTAGGTGGAAATGAGTGTTCTTTCAGCTTGAATGAAATGTTCTCGAAAGATGGTGTTGGGCCTAGACAGGCTTGACTTGTGTCATGAGGTCATTCAGGGCTCAGATGCACTGCAAGTGTTTGCATTTGTCATTTTCCACTTAATTTCTGAGCCACAGAATAGGCTGGTTTAAAGAGCTTTAAGCAACAAATGTTGAAGAGACTTACAGATTTATTTTGCCTTATCTCTGTGATTGCGTGCAATGATCAGGTTCTGGTCCTTAACCCCCAGGAGAAATGCCATGTCTGTAAATGCACGGTGAGATCAGGCCAGACTTGCTGGTGACAGGGCTCTGCAAGTTGTCCTTGTGGGCTGAATCTGAGTTTTAATTGTGTTCTGGACAGAAGGGCCGTCGATTGCTGCGCCGTGTTTTGGATGCATGCAAAGCAGCAGGGAAGTTGGAGCTTGAGCAGGAGGACGCTGAGGTGGTTTTGTCGGAGCACCGGGGGCTCAGTGGGAGGTGTGTGAGACGTGAGGCAATTTGCAGGCAGCCTTTGGGGTGCTGGCTGTGCCGCTGCCGTCGGTAGTGCGGGAGCAGCCATGGGGTGTCAGCATTGCCCCACGTTCCCGCTGCGTGTCCCCGAGGCCGCCGCCACTGTCCTGGCACACTGTGCTGGCATTTCCAGAGTGCCAGCAAGGGTGCTGGGCTTGCTGCAAAGTCCTGTGCTTGCCGTGTGCATGTAGATGATGTTTTCAAATGAATTTTAGCTCGAAAAAGGGAATTTTCAAAACGGGAATGAGGGACAGAGTAGAAAATGGAGATTTTCTGGAAATGTTTTTGCTAATGTAGCTCCAACTCCCTGTGTGGGATAACCCTGTTGTAGACTGCAGCTTTTTGGATCCTTTCAGAGACGCCTGTCTGGGTGATGTTGTCATTCCAGGGCTGGTGCTCTGGGACGTGAGATGTGTCCTTTGTGTCATTGTTATAGCTTTTCCCAACCACAGCTGGAGTGTTGGGAGTGTTCACTCTCTCTGTTTCCCTGGGTTTGGGATCTTGGGGCCTGTGCTGTCCCTCTGGAAGAAACCTGTTATAATCCCTCTATGAAATTGAGATAGGAAGGTACATAAGAGTTAAAATCTCTTTTAAGAGTGGTGTATTACAAGTGCAAGATTTTGTTTGAGGAAAACATTCCCTAAACCTAAAAGAATAACTAAAGAAGGAGATATTTTAAAAAGGAATTGAAACTATTAATCAATCTTAAGAATGGAATGGATGATTTGATCTGAGGTTCACATCTTACAGACTGCTTGTCATGTGGCTCCAGAGGGTTTTGTGTTTTGGTTGTGTTTTTCTTTGAATAATCTGGTTCAAGCATAATTGCAACTAGAAAATCAAATGCTTTTCAATTGGTCCTGATGCCATGTCAGTGGTGTTTGGTTTAGAAGCTCTCTGTAGCACTGCTCTTTATCAGCTGATGAATTGCAGAAATAGGAGCAGTATTTCATGTTGCTAAGAGAAAGCATTTTAATAGCGCTGTGGATGCGGGGGTAAATTGCAATAATTGAAGATTAAAAAACTATTCTCCAAGTGTTCCTAGAGCTTAAATAGAGAGCTCAGAGAAGTTGTGTGTGTGTGTGTGGGGAAACAGGATGTTCTGCCCAGGCTGGCAGAGCATCTCTATATATGTTCATTGTTGAACCAGAAATAATGATAACACTTAAATGACAGGTACTGTGGGTGATAAAAATGAATGGTTTGGTTAAATGGGGGAGATGACAGCGTTAGGCAGAATAACTGGGCCATTTAGTGAGCTGTGCTAATACAGACCGGTGTATTATTACTCAGTGCACTTTTTGTGAGCGGGGGCATTCTTGGGTTACAAGGCTCTTTCTGACCAAAGCTTCAAAATTTATTGTGACTATTCGGTGTGACTCTTTGCGGACAAAACCCGAATGATGATAAATTCATAGGAAAAGTAGAATTTAGTTGCAGCAGAGGGGCATTTGATACTAATACTGGTGATATCCCACTTGAATGGTCCATTCAGTGTGAAAGGATTTTGAAAAGAAGAGGAAGAGTATCAAGCAGAGGGAGGAAATAGTGCAGAAATGGGGGAAATGTGCTCTACTGAGAGCACCTCTACAACAGTGACAAGGTAGGAGTCTGGATTTGCTTTATTTTGGTGTTGTTGTCTTCCCCAAGTTTGTGGATAAAATTCAAGGGAATGCATGATGTACTTTCTTTTACATCCTATGTATTGAGATAAGATGGAAATCCAGTGTACAAATGGAACTGCACTTTGGAGAGGCTGGAAATGTTGGGCTAAATTGGAGCCTGTATTTGTCATTAACTTTCAGCTGTGAGAAACAACACTTGTGGTAGAGATGCAGTAAATGGTTTTCAGGTAAATGTGGCTATTATTTAGGGAAATTGTAAAATATTGATATGCATGTCGTTTGGATTGAAATTGGAAAGAAATGGTTTATGAAGTAGATCAGATCTTGGGAGGAAATGCAGATGATTCTCTTAGCTAAATCAGAGAGGGTTGGCAGCAGAATGAAGTGGATGGGATTTTGGTTGAATTTTTATCACTGGTAGCAATGGCAGCCTGTGTCTGTGGTACTGCTAATAGGGGTAATCCTATTGCTGGGTTCTGCATCTGTTTCCCAGGAGAAAGCAGTGGTGGGAATGTTTGGGTGCCAGGCTGTTGCTGTGCTCATAATGGGTTGACGCCCATGGAGTGTTGGGGGCGCCAGGCGGTTGCTGTGGCCCCAGTGGGCTCCTGGAGTGTTTGGGGTCAGTGTGCAGTGCTGGGCACGGCCCTGGGCAGAGCAGCCTTGTGCCTGAGGGCAGGGGAAGGCCTCAGGAGGCTCTGGAGGATCAGCTGTGCCAGGGAAGCCCTCCTGCCAGCAGGGAAGCCCTCCTGCCAGCAGGCCTGTGGTGGTGGCTGAGTTACTTGCACCCTGTGACCCAACCAGAATGCTCAACTTTTAACTTGCTGTCAGGCCTTCAAACAAGATTTCCCTTCTTTCTAGATGACGCTGAAATATTGTCCAAATGCGGTAAGCTGTGTCTGTGTTAGAATATCCTCCTTTCCTCATTGTTTGACCCATGTTATTTTTAGTGCAATAGCATTGTATCTGTCCAAAAGAGTGTTCTAGAAAGAAGTTGCTGTCATGGTGCAATGTAGTTTCTAAATGACATTGCAGGTATTTGAGACATATTCTAGTACTAATGACAGCTTTTTTCATGAAATGATTTCTGTAGGGTTCTTGTAGGTGGAAATGAGTGTTCTTTCAGCTTGAATGAAATGTTCTCGAAAGATGGTGTTGGGCCTAGACAGGCTTGACTTGTGTCATGAGGTCATTCAGGGCTCAGATGCACTGCAAGTGATTGCATTTGTCATTTTCCACTTAATTTCTGAGCCACAGAATAGGCTGGTTTAAAGAGCTTTAAGCAACAAATGTTGAAGAGACTTACAGATTTATTTTGCCTTATGTCTGTGATTGCGTGCAATGATCAGGTTCTGTTCCTTAACCCCCAGGAGAAATGCCATGTCTGTAAATGCACGGTGAGATCAGGCCAGACTTGCTGTGGACAGGGCTCTGCAAGTTGTCCTTGTGGTCTGAATCTGAGTTTTAATTGTGTTCTGGACAGAAGGGCCGTCGATTGCTGCGCCGTGTTTTGGATGCGTGCAAAGCAGCAGGGAAGTTGGAGCTTGAGCAGGAGGACGCTGAGGTGGTTTTGTCGGAGCACCGGGGGCTCAGTGGGAGGTGTGTGAGACGTGAGGCAATTTGCAGGCAGCCTTTGGGGTGCTGGCTGTGCCGCTGCCGTCGGTGGTGCAGGAGCAGCCATGGGGTGTCAGCATTGCCCCACGTTCCCGCTGCGTGTCCCCGAGGCCGCTGCCACTGTCCTGGCACACTGTGCTGGCATTTCCAGAGTGCCAGCAAGGGTGCTGGGCTTGCTGCAAAGTCCTGTGCTTGCCGTGTGCATGTAGATGATGTTTTCAAATGAATTTTAGCTCAAAAAAGGGAATTTTCAAAACGGGAATGAGGGACAGAGTAGAAAATGGAGATTTTCTGGAAATGTTTTTGCTAATGTAGCTCCAACTCCCTGTGTGGGATAACCCTGTTGTAGACTGCACCTTTTTGGATCCTTTCAGAGACGCCTGTCTGGGTGATGTTGCCATTCCAGGGCTGGTGCTCTGGGATGTGAGATGTGTCCTTTGTGTCATTGTTACAGCTTTTCCCAACCACAGCTGGAGTGTTGGGAGTGTTCACTCTCTCTGTTTCCCTGGGTTTGGGATCTTGGGGCCTGTGCTGTCCCTCTGGAAGAAACCTGTTATAATCCCTCTATGAAATTGAGATAGGAAGGTACATAAGAGTTAAAATCTCTTTTAAGAGTGGTGTATTACAAGTGCAAGATTTTGTTTGAGGAAAACATTCCCTAAACCTAAAAGAATAACTAAAGAAGGAGATATTTTAAAAAGGAATTGAAACTATTAATCAATCTTAAGAATGGAATGGATGATTTGATCTGAGGTTCACATCTTACAGACTGCTTGTCATGTGGCTCCAGAGGGTTTTGTGTTTTGGTTGTTTTTTTCTTTGAATAATCTGGTTCAAGCATAATTGCAACTAGAAAATCAAATGCTTTTCAATTGGTCCTGATGCCATGTCAGTGGTGTTTGGTTTAGAAGCTCTCTGTAGCACTGCCCTTTATCAGCTGATGAATTGCAGAAATAGGAGCAGTATTTCATGTTGCTAAGAGAAAGCATTTTAATAGTGCTGTGGATACGGGGGTAAATTGCAATAATTGAAGATTAAAAAACTATTCTCCAAGTGTTCCTAGAGCTTAAATAGAGAGCTCAGAGAAGTTGTGTGTGTGTGTGTGGGGAAACAGGATGTTCTGCCCAGGCTGGCAGAGCATCTCTATATATGTTCATTGTTGAACCAGAAATAATGATAACACTTAAATGACAGGTACTGTGGGTGATAAAAATGAATGGTTTGGTAAATGGGGGAGATGACAGCGTTAGGCAGAATAACTGGGCCATTTAGTGAGGTGTGCTAATACAGACCGGTGTATTAATACTCAGTGCACTTTTTGTGAGCAGGGGCATTCTTGGGTTACAAGGCTCTTTCTGACCAAAGCTTCAAAATTTATTGTGACTATTCGGTGTGACTCTTTGCGGACAAAACCCGAATGATGATAAATGCATAGGAAAAGTAGAATTTAGTTGTAGCAGAGGGGCATTTGATACTAATACTGGTGATATCCCACTTGAATGGTCCATTCAGTGTGAAAGGATTTTGAAAAGAAGAGGAAGAGTATCAAGCAGAGGGAGGAAATAGTGCAGAAATGGCGGAAATGTGCTCTACTGAGAGCACATCTACAACAGTGACAAGGTAGGAGTCTGGATTTGCTTTATTTTGGTGTTGTTGTCTTCCCCAAGTTTGTGGATAAAATTCTAGGGAATGCATGATGTACTTTCTTTTACATCCTATGTATTGAGATAAGATGGAAATCCAGTGTACAAATGGAACTGCACTTTGGAGAGGCTGGAAATGTTGGGCTAAATTGGAGCCTGTATTTGTCATTAACTTTCAGCTGTGAGAAACAACACTTGTGGTAGAGATGCAGTAAATGGTTTTCAGGTAAATGTGGCTATTATTTAGGGAAATTGTAAAATATTGATATGCATGTCGTTTGGATTGAAATTGGAAAGAAATGGTTTATGAAGTAGATCAGATCTTGGGAGGAAATGCAGATGATTCTCTTAGCTAAATCAGAGAGGGTTGGCAGCAGAATGAAGTGGATGGGATTTTGGTTGAATTTTTATCACTGGTAGCAATGGCAGCCTGTGTCTGTGGGACTGCTAATAGGGGTAATCCTATTGCTGGGTTCTGCATCTGTTTCCCAGGAGAAAGCAGTGGTGGGAATGTTTGGGTGCCAGGCTGTTGCTGTGCTCATAATGGGTTGACGCCCATGGAGTGTTGGGGGCGCCAGGCGGTTGCTGTGGCCCCAGTGGGCTCCTGGAGTGTTTGGGGTCAGTGTGCAGTGCTGGGCACGGCCCTGGGCAGAGCAGCCTTGTGCCTGAGGGCAGGGGAAGGCCTCAGGAGGCTCTGGAGGATCAGCTGTGCCAGGGAAGCCCTCCTGCCAGCAGGGAAGCCCTCCTGCCAGCAGGCCTGTGGTGGTGGCTGAGTTACTTGCACCCTGTGACCCAACCAGAATGCTCAACTTTTAACTTGCTGTCAGGCCTTCAAACAAGATTTCCCTTCTTTCTAGATGACGCTGAAATATTGTCCAAATGCGGTAAGCTGTGTCTGTGTTAGAATATCCTCCTTTCCTCATTGTTTGACCCATGTTATTTTTAGTGCAATAGCATTGTATCTGTCCAAAAGAGTGTTCTAGAAAGAAGTTGCTGTCATGGTGCAATGTAGTTTCTAAATGACATTGCAGGTATTTGAGACATGTTCTAGTACTAATGACAGCTTTTTTCCTGCAATGATTTCTGTAGGGTTCTTGTAGGTGGAAATGAGTGTTCTTTCAGCTTGAATGAAATGTTCTCGAAAGATGGTGTTGGGCCTAGACAGGCTTGACTTGTGTCATGAGGTCATTCAGGGCTCAGATGCACTGCAAGTGTTTGCATTTGTCATTTTCCACTTAATTTCTGAGCCACAGAATAGGCTGGTTTAAAGAGCTTTAAGCAACAAATGTTGAAGAGACTTACAGATTTATTTTGCCTTATCTCTGTGATTGCGTGCAATGATCAGGTTCTGGTCCTTAACCCCCAGGAGAAATGCCATGTCTGTAAATGCACGGTGAGATCAGGCCAGACTTGCTGGTGACAGGGCTCTGCAAGTTGTCCTTGTGGGCTGAATCTGAGTTTTAATTGTGTTCTGGACAGAAGGGCCGTCGATTGCTGCGCCGTGTTTTGGATGCATGCAAAGCAGCAGGGAAGTTGGAGCTTGAGCAGGAGGACGCTGAGGTGGTTTTGTCGGAGCACCGGGGGCTCAGTGGGAGGTGTGTGAGACGTGAGGCAATTTGCAGGCAGCCTTTGGGGTGCTGGCTGTGCCGCTGCCGTCGGTAGTGCGGGAGCAGCCATGGGGTGTCAGCATTGCCCCACGTTCCCGCTGCGTGTCCCCGAGGCCGCCGCCACTGTCCTGGCACACTGTGCTGGCATTTCCAGAGTGCCAGCAAGGGTGCTGGGCTTGCTGCAAAGTCCTGTGCTTGCCGTGTGCATGTAGATGATGTTTTCAAATGAATTTTAGCTCGAAAAAGGGAATTTTCAAAACGGGAATGAGGGACAGAGTAGAAAATGGAGATTTTCTGGAAATGTTTTTGCTAATGTAGCTCCAACTCCCTGTGTGGGATAACCCTGTTGTAGACTGCAGCTTTTTGGATCCTTTCAGAGACGCCTGTCTGGGTGATGTTGTCATTCCAGGGCTGGTGCTCTGGGACGTGAGATGTGTCCTTTGTGTCATTGTTATAGCTTTTCCCAACCACAGCTGGAGTGTTGGGAGTGTTCACTCTCTCTGTTTCCCTGGGTTTGGGATCTTGGGGCCTGTGCTGTCCCTCTGGAAGAAACCTGTTATAATCCCTCTATGAAATTGAGATAGGAAGGTACATAAGAGTTAAAATCTCTTTTAAGAGTGGTGTATTACAAGTGCAAGATTTTGTTTGAGGAAAACATTCCCTAAACCTAAAAGAATAACTAAAGAAGGAGATATTTTAAAAAGGAATTGAAACTATTAATCAATCTTAAGAATGGAATGGATGATTTGATCTGAGGTTCACATCTTACAGACTGCTTGTCATGTGGCTCCAGAGGGTTTTGTGTTTTGGTTGTGTTTTTCTTTGAATAATCTGGTTCAAGCATAATTGCAACTAGAAAATCAAATGCTTTTCAATTGGTCCTGATGCCATGTCAGTGGTGTTTGGTTTAGAAGCTCTCTGTAGCACTGCTCTTTATCAGCTGATGAATTGCAGAAATAGGAGCAGTATTTCATGTTGCTAAGAGAAAGCATTTTAATAGCGCTGTGGATGCGGGGGTAAATTGCAATAATTGAAGATTAAAAAACTATTCTCCAAGTGTTCCTAGAGCTTAAATAGAGAGCTCAGAGAAGTTGTGTGTGTGTGTGTGGGGAAACAGGATGTTCTGCCCAGGCTGGCAGAGCATCTCTATATATGTTCATTGTTGAACCAGAAATAATGATAACACTTAAATGACAGGTACTGTGGGTGATAAAAATGAATGGTTTGGTTAAATGGGGGAGATGACAGCGTTAGGCAGAATAACTGGGCCATTTAGTGAGCTGTGCTAATACAGACCGGTGTATTATTACTCAGTGCACTTTTTGTGAGCGGGGGCATTCTTGGGTTACAAGGCTCTTTCTGACCAAAGCTTCAAAATTTATTGTGACTATTCGGTGTGACTCTTTGCGGACAAAACCCGAATGATGATAAATTCATAGGAAAAGTAGAATTTAGTTGCAGCAGAGGGGCATTTGATACTAATACTGGTGATATCCCACTTGAATGGTCCATTCAGTGTGAAAGGATTTTGAAAAGAAGAGGAAGAGTATCAAGCAGAGGGAGGAAATAGTGCAGAAATGGGGGAAATGTGCTCTACTGAGAGCACCTCTACAACAGTGACAAGGTAGGAGTCTGGATTTGCTTTATTTTGGTGTTGTTGTCTTCCCCAAGTTTGTGGATAAAATTCAAGGGAATGCATGATGTACTTTCTTTTACATCCTATGTATTGAGATAAGATGGAAATCCAGTGTACAAATGGAACTGCACTTTGGAGAGGCTGGAAATGTTGGGCTAAATTGGAGCCTGTATTTGTCATTAACTTTCAGCTGTGAGAAACAACACTTGTGGTAGAGATGCAGTAAATGGTTTTCAGGTAAATGTGGCTATTATTTAGGGAAATTGTAAAATATTGATATGCATGTCGTTTGGATTGAAATTGGAAAGAAATGGTTTATGAAGTAGATCAGATCTTGGGAGGAAATGCAGATGATTCTCTTAGCTAAATCAGAGAGGGTTGGCAGCAGAATGAAGTGGATGGGATTTTGGTTGAATTTTTATCACTGGTAGCAATGGCAGCCTGTGTCTGTGGTACTGCTAATAGGGGTAATCCTATTGCTGGGTTCTGCATCTGTTTCCCAGGAGAAAGCAGTGGTGGGAATGTTTGGGTGCCAGGCTTTTGCCATGCTCATAACGGGTTGACGTCCATGGAGTGTTGGGGGCGCCAGGCGGTTGCTGTGGCCCCAGTGGGCTCCTGGAGTGTTTGGGGTCAGTGTGCAGTGCTGGGCACGGCCCTGGGCAGAGCAGCCTTGTGCCTGAGGGCAGGGGAAGGCCTCAGGAGGCTCTGGAGGATCAGCTGTGCCAGGGAAGCCCTCCTGCCAGCAGGGAAGCCCTCCTGCCAGCAGGCCTGTGGTGGTGGCTGAGTTACTTGCACCCTGTGACCCAACCAGAATGCTCAACTTTTAACTTGCTGTCAGGCCTTCAAACAAGATTTCCCTTCTTTCTAGATGACGCTGAAATATTGTCCAAATGCGGTAAGCTGTGTCTGTGTTAGAATATCCTCCTTTCCTCATTGTTTGACCCATGTTATTTTTAGTGCAATAGCATTGTATCTGTCCAAAAGAGTGTTCTAGAAAGAAGTTGCTGTCATGGTGCAATGTAGTTTCTAAATGACATTGCAGGTATTTGAGACATGTTCTAGTACTAATGACAGCTTTTTTCATGAAATGATTTCTGTAGGGTTCTTGTAGGTGGAAATGAGTGTTCTTTCAGCTTGAATGAAATGTTCTCGAAAGATGGTGTTGGGCCTAGACAGGCTTGACTTGTGTCATGAGGTCATTCAGGGCTCAGATGCACTGCAAGTGTTTGCATTTGTCATTTTCCACTTAATTTCTGAGCCACAGAATAGGCTGGTTTAAAGAGCTTTAAGCAACAAATGTTGAAGAGACTTACAGATTTATTTTGCCTTATGTCTGTGATTGCGTGCAATGATCAGGTTCTGTTCCTTAACCCCCAGGAGAAATGCCATGTCTGTAAATGCACGGTGAGATCAGGCCAGACTTGCTGTGGACAGGGCTCTGCAAGTTGTCCTTGTGGTCTGAATCTGAGTTTTAATTGTGTTCTGGACAGAAGGGCCGTCGATTGCTGCGCCGTGTTTTGGATGCGTGCAAAGCAGCAGGGAAGTTGGAGCTTGAGCAGGAGGACGCTGAGGTGGTTTTGTCGGAGCACCGGGGGCTCAGTGGGAGGTGTGTGAGACGTGAGGCAATTTGCAGGCAGCCTTTGGGGTGCTGGCTGTGCCGCTGCCATCGGTGGTGCAGGAGCAGCCATGGGGTGTCAGCATTGCCCCACGTTCCCGCTGCGTGTCCCCGAGGCCGCTGTTACTGTCCTGGCACACTGTGCTGGCATTTCCAGAGTGCCAGCAAGGGTGCTGGGCTTGCTGCAAAGTCCTGTGCTTGCCGTGTGCATGAGGATGATGTTTTCAAATGAATTTTAGCTCGAAAAAGGGAATTTTCAAAACGGGAATGAGGGACAGAGTAGAAAATGGAGATTTTCTGGAAATGTTTTTGCTAATGTAGCTCCAACTCCCTGTGTGGGATAACCCTGTTGTAGACTGCAGCTTTTTGGATCCTTTCAGAGACGCCTGTCTGGGTGATGTTGTCATTCCAGGGCTGGTGCTCTGGGACGTGAGATGTGTCCTTTGTGTCATTGTTATAGCTTTTCCCAACCACAGCTGGAGTGTTGGGAGTGTTCACTCTCTCTGTTTCCCTGGGTTTGGGATCTTGGGGCCTGTGCTGTCCCTCTGGAAGAAACCTGTTATAATCCCTCTATGAAATTGAGATAGGAAGGTACATAAGAGTTAAAATCTCTTTTAAGAGTGGTGTATTACAAGTGCAAGATTTTGTTTGAGGAAAACATTCCCTAAACCTAAAAGAATAACTAAAGAAGGAGATATTTTAAAAAGGAATTGAAACTATTAATCAATCTTAAGAATGGAATGGATGATTTGATCTGAGGTTCACATCTTACAGACTGCTTGTCATGTGGCTCCAGAGGGTTTTGTGTTTTGGTTGTGTTTTTCTTTGAATAATCTGGTTCAAGCATAATTGCAACTAGAAAATCAAATGCTTTTCAATTGGTCCTGATGCCATGTCAGTGGTGTTTGGTTTAGAAGCTCTCTGTAGCACTGCTCTTTATCAGCTGATGAATTGCAGAAATAGGAGCAGTATTTCATGTTGCTAAGAGAAAGCATTTTAATAGCGCTGTGGATGCGGGGGTAAATTGCAATAATTGAAGATTAAAAAACTATTCTCCAAGTGTTCCTAGAGCTTAAATAGAGAGCTCAGAGAAGTTGTGTGTGTGTGTGTGGGGAAACAGGATGTTCTGCCCAGGCTGGCAGAGCATCTCTATATATGTTCATTGTTGAACCAGAAATAATGATAACACTTAAATGACAGGTACTGTGGGTGATAAAAATGAATGGTTTGGTTAAATGGGGGAGATGACAGCGTTAGGCAGAATAACTGGGCCATTTAGTGAGCTGTGCTAATACAGACCGGTGTATTATTACTCAGTGCACTTTTTGTGAGCGGGGGCATTCTTGGGTTACAAGGCTCTTTCTGACCAAAGCTTCAAAATTTATTGTGACTATTCGGTGTGACTCTTTGCGGACAAAACCCGAATGATGATAAATTCATAGGAAAAGTAGAATTTAGTTGCAGCAGAGGGGCATTTGATACTAATACTGGTGATATCCCACTTGAATGGTCCATTCAGTGTGAAAGGATTTTGAAAAGAAGAGGAAGAGTATCAAGCAGAGGGAGGAAATAGTGCAGAAATGGGGGAAATGTGCTCTACTGAGAGCACCTCTACAACAGTGACAAGGTAGGAGTCTGGATTTGCTTTATTTTGGTGTTGTTGTCTTCCCCAAGTTTGTGGATAAAATTCAAGGGAATGCATGATGTACTTTCTTTTACATCCTATGTATTGAGATAAGATGGAAATCCAGTGTACAAATGGAACTGCACTTTGGAGAGGCTGGAAATGTTGGGCTAAATTGGAGCCTGTATTTGTCATTAACTTTCAGCTGTGAGAAACAACACTTGTGGTAGAGATGCAGTAAATGGTTTTCAGGTAAATGTGGCTATTATTTAGGGAAATTGTAAAATATTGATATGCATGTCGTTTGGATTGAAATTGGAAAGAAATGGTTTATGAAGTAGATCAGATCTTGGGAGGAAATGCAGATGATTCTCTTAGCTAAATCAGAGAGGGTTGGCAGCAGAATGAAGTGGATGGGATTTTGGTTGAATTTTTATCACTGGTAGCAATGGCAGCCTGTGTCTGTGGTACTGCTAATAGGGGTAATCCTATTGCTGGGTTCTGCATCTGTTTCCCAGGAGAAAGCAGTGGTGGGAATGTTTGGGTGCCAGGCTTTTGCCATGCTCATAACGGGTTGACGTCCATGGAGTGTTGGGGGCGCCAGGCGGTTGCTGTGGCCCCAGTGGGCTCCTGGAGTGTTTGGGGTCAGTGTGCAGTGCTGGGCACGGCCCTGGGCAGAGCAGCCTTGTGCCTGAGGGCAGGGGAAGGCCTCAGGAGGCTCTGGAGGATCAGCTGTGCCAGGGAAGCCCTCCTGCCAGCAGGGAAGCCCTCCTGCCAGCAGGCCTGTGGTGGTGGCTGAGTTACTTGCACCCTGTGACCCAACCAGAATGCTCAACTTTTAACTTGCTGTCAGGCCTTCAAACAAGATTTCCCTTCTTTCTAGATGACGCTGAAATATTGTCCAAATGCGGTAAGCTGTGTCTGTGTTAGAATATCCTCCTTTCCTCATTGTTTGACCCATGTTATTTTTAGTGCAATAGCATTGTATCTGTCCAAAAGAGTGTTCTAGAAAGAAGTTGCTGTCATGGTGCAATGTAGTTTCTAAATGACATTGCAGGTATTTGAGACATGTTCTAGTACTAATGACAGCTTTTTTCATGAAATGATTTCTGTAGGGTTCTTGTAGGTGGAAATGAGTGTTCTTTCAGCTTGAATGAAATGTTCTCGAAAGATGGTGTTGGGCCTAGACAGGCTTGACTTGTGTCATGAGGTCATTCAGGGCTCAGATGCACTGCAAGTGATTGCATTTGTCATTTTCCACTTAATTTCTGAGCCACAGAATAGGCTGGTTTAAAGAGCTTTAAGCAACAAATGTTGAAGAGACTTACAGATTTATTTTGCCTTATGTCTGTGATTGCGTGCAATGATCAGGTTCTGGTCCTTAACCCCCAGGAGAAATGCCATGTCTGTAAATGCACGGTGAGATCAGGCCAGACTTGCTGGTGACAGGGCTCTGCAAGTTGTCCTTGTGGGCTGAATCTGAGTTTTAATTGTGTTCTGGACAGAAGGGCCGTCGATTGCTGCGCCGTGTTTTGGATGCATGCAAAGCAGCAGGGAAGTTGGAGCTTGAGCAGGAGGACGCTGAGGTGGTTTTGTCGGAGCACCGGGGGCTCAGTGGGAGGTGTGTGAGACGTGAGGCAATTTGCAGGCAGCCTTTGGGGTGCTGGCTGTGCCGCTGCCGTCGGTAGTGCGGGAGCAGCCATGGGGTGTCAGCATTGCCCCACGTTCCCGCTGCGTGTCCCCGAGGCCGCCGCCACTGTCCTGGCACACTGTGCTGGCATTTCCAGAGTGCCAGCAAGGGTGCTGGGCTTGCTGCAAAGTCCTGTGCTTGCCGTGTGCATGTAGATGATGTTTTCAAATGAATTTTAGCTCGAAAAAGGGAATTTTCAAAACGGGAATGAGGGACAGAGTAGAAAATGGAGATTTTCTGGAAATGTTTTTGCTAATGTAGCTCCAACTCCCTGTGTGGGATAACCCTGTTGTAGACTGCACCTTTTTGGATCCTTTCAGAGACGCCTGTCTGGGTGATGTTGTCATTCCAGGGCTGGTGCTCTGGGATGTGAGATGTGTCCTTTGTGTCATTGTTATAGCTTTTCCCAACCACAGCTGGAGTGTTGGGAGTGTTCACTCTCTCTGTTTCCCTGGGTTTGGGATCTTGGGGCCTGTGCTGTCCCTCTGGAAGAAACCTGTTATAATCCCTCTATGAAATTGAGATAGGAAGGTACATAAGAGTTAAAATCTCTTTTAAGAGTGGTGTATTACAAGTGCAAGATTTTGTTTGAGGAAAACATTCCCTAAACCTAAAAGAATAACTAAAGAAGGAGATATTTTAAAAAGGAATTGAAACTATTAATCAATCTTAAGAATGGAATGGATGATTTGATCTGAGGTTCACATCTTACAGACTGCTTGTCATGTGGCTCCAGAGGGTTTTGTGTTTTGGTTGTTTTTTTCTTTGAATAATCTGGTTCAAGCATAATTGCAACTAGAAAATCAAATGCTTTTCAATTGGTCCTGATGCCATGTCAGTGGTGTTTGGTTTAGAAGCTCTCTGTAGCACTGCCCTTTATCAGCTGATGAATTGCAGAAATAGGAGCAGTATTTCATATTGCTAAGAGAAAGCATTTTAATAGTGCTGTGGATACGGGGGTAAATTGCAATAATTGAAGATTAAAAAACTATTCTCCAAGTGTTCCTAGAGCTTAAATAGAGAGCTCAGAGAAGTTGTGTGTGTGTGTGTGGGGAAACAGGATGTTCTGCCCAGGCTGGCAGAGCATCTCTATATATGTTCATTGTTGAACCAGAAATAATGATAACACTTAAATGACAGGTACTGTGGGTGATAAAAATGAATGGTTTGGTAAATGGGGGAGATGACAGCGTTAGGCAGAATAACTGGGCCATTTAGTGAGGTGTGCTAATACAGACCGGTGTATTAATACTCAGTGCACTTTTTGTGAGCAGGGGCATTCTTGGGTTACAAGGCTCTTTCTGACCAAAGCTTCAAAATTTATTGTGACTATTCGGTGTGACTCTT
Source organism: Chamaea fasciata (assembly GCF_029207755.1). Classification (NCBI taxonomy): domain Eukaryota; kingdom Metazoa; phylum Chordata; class Aves; order Passeriformes; family Sylviidae; genus Chamaea; species Chamaea fasciata. The sequence continues at coordinate 29,618 of NW_027094165.1, forward strand.
TGCGGACAAAACCCGAATGATGATAAATGCATAGGAAAAGTAGAATTTAGTTGTAGCAGAGGGGCATTTGATACTAATACTGGTGATATCCCACTTGAATGGTCCATTCAGTGTGAAAGGATTTTGAAAAGAAGAGGAAGAGTATCAAGCAGAGGGAGGAAATAGTGCAGAAATGGCGGAAATGTGCTCTACTGAGAGCACCTCTACAACAGTGACAAGGTAGGAGTCTGGATTTGCTTTATTTTGGTGTTGTTGTCTTCCCCAAGTTTGTGGATAAAATTCTAGGGAATGCATGATGTACTTTCTTTTACATCCTATGTATTGAGATAAGATGGAAATCCAGTGTACAAATGGAACTGCACTTTGGAGAGGCTGGAAATGTTGGGCTAAATTGGAGCCTGTATTTGTCATTAACTTTCAGCTGTGAGAAACAACACTTGTGGTAGAGATGCAGTAAATGGTTTTCAGGTAAATGTGGCTATTATTTAGGGAAATTGTAAAATATTGATATGCATGTCGTTTGGATTGAAATTGGAAAGAAATGGTTTATGAAGTAGATCAGATCTTGGGAGGAAATGCAGATGATTCTCTTAGCTAAATCAGAGAGGGTTGGCAGCAGAATGAAGTGGATGGGATTTTGGTTGAATTTTTATCACTGGTAGCAATGGCAGCCTGTGTCTGTGGTACTGCTAATAGGGGTAATCCTATTGCTGGGTTCTGCATCTGTTTCCCAGGAGAAAGCAGTGGTGGGAATGTTTGGGTGCCAGGCTGTTGCTGTGCTCATAATGGGTTGACGCCCATGGAGTGTTGGGGGCGCCAGGCGGTTGCTGTGGCCCCAGTGGGCTCCTGGAGTGTTTGGGGTCAGTGTGCAGTGCTGGGCACGGCCCTGGGCAGAGCAGCCTTGTGCCTGAGGGCAGGGGAAGGCCTCAGGAGGCTCTGGAGGATCAGCTGTGCCAGGGAAGCCCTCCTGCCAGCAGGGAAGCCCTCCTGCCAGCAGGCCTGTGGTGGTGGCTGAGTTACTTGCACCCTGTGACCCAACCAGAATGCTCAACTTTTAACTTGCTGTCAGGCCTTCAAACAAGATTTCCCTTCTTTCTAGATGACGCTGAAATATTGTCCAAATGCGGTAAGCTGTGTCTGTGTTAGAATATCCTCCTTTCCTCATTGTTTGACCCATGTTATTTTTAGTGCAATAGCATTGTATCTGTCCAAAAGAGTGTTCTAGAAAGAAGTTGCTGTCATGGTGCAATGTAGTTTCTAAATGACATTGCAGGTATTTGAGACATGTTCTAGTACTAATGACAGCTTTTTTCCTGCAATGATTTCTGTAGGGTTCTTGTAGGTGGAAATGAGTGTTCTTTCAGCTTGAATGAAATGTTCTCGAAAGATGGTGTTGGGCCTAGACAGGCTTGACTTGTGTCATGAGGTCATTCAGGGCTCAGATGCACTGCAAGTGTTTGCATTTGTCATTTTCCACTTAATTTCTGAGCCACAGAATAGGCTGGTTTAAAGAGCTTTAAGCAACAAATGTTGAAGAGACTTACAGATTTATTTTGCCTTATGTCTGTGATTGCGTGCAATGATCAGGTTCTGTTCCTTAACCCCCAGGAGAAATGCCATGTCTGTAAATGCACGGTGAGATCAGGCCAGACTTGCTGGTGACAGGGCTCTGCAAGTTGTCCTTGTGGGCTGAATCTGAGTTTTAATTGTGTTCTGGACAGAAGGGCCGTCGATTGCTGCGCCGTGTTTTGGATGCATGCAAAGCAGCAGGGAAGTTGGAGCTTGAGCAGGAGGACGCTGAGGTGGTTTTGTCGGAGCACCGGGGGCTCAGTGGGAGGTGTGTGAGACGTGAGGCAATTTGCAGGCAGCCTTTGGGGTGCTGGCTGTGCCGCTGCCGTCGGTAGTGCGGGAGCAGCCATGGGGTGTCAGCATTGCCCCACGTTCCCGCTGCGTGTCCCCGAGGCCGCCGCCACTGTCCTGGCACACTGTGCTGGCATTTCCAGAGTGCCAGCAAGGGTGCTGGGCTTGCTGCAAAGTCCTGTGCTTGCCGTGTGCATGTAGATGATGTTTTCAAATGAATTTTAGCTCGAAAAAGGGAATTTTCAAAACGGGAATGAGGGACAGAGTAGAAAATGGAGATTTTCTGGAAATGTTTTTGCTAATGTAGCTCCAACTCCCTGTGTGGGATAACCCTGTTGTAGACTGCACCTTTTTGGATCCTTTCAGAGACGCCTGTCTGGGTGATGTTGTCATTCCAGGGCTGGTGCTCTGGGATGTGAGATGTGTCCTTTGTGTCATTGTTATAGCTTTTCCCAACCACAGCTGGAGTGTTGGGAGTGTTCACTCTCTCTGTTTCCCTGGGTTTGGGATCTTGGGGCCTGTGCTGTCCCTCTGGAAGAAACCTGTTATAATCCCTCTATGAAATTGAGATAGGAAGGTACATAAGAGTTAAAATCTCTTTTAAGAGTGGTGTATTACAAGTGCAAGATTTTGTTTGAGGAAAACATTCCCTAAACCTAAAAGAATAACTAAAGAAGGAGATATTTTAAAAAGGAATTGAAACTATTAATCAATCTTAAGAATGGAATGGATGATTTGATCTGAGGTTCACATCTTACAGACTGCTTGTCATGTGGCTCCAGAGGGTTTTGTGTTTTGGTTGTTTTTTTCTTTGAATAATCTGGTTCAAGCATAATTGCAACTAGAAAATCAAATGCTTTTCAATTGGTCCTGATGCCATGTCAGTGGTGTTTGGTTTAGAAGCTCTCTGTAGCACTGCCCTTTATCAGCTGATGAATTGCAGAAATAGGAGCAGTATTTCATGTTGCTAAGAGAAAGCATTTTAATAGTGCTGTGGATACGGGGGTAAATTGCAATAATTGAAGATTAAAAAACTATTCTCCAAGTGTTCCTAGAGCTTAAATAGAGAGCTCAGAGAAGTTGTGTGTGTGTGTGTGGGGAAACAGGATGTTCTGCCCAGGCTGGCAGAGCATCTCTATATATGTTCATTGTTGAACCAGAACTAATGATAACACTTAAATGACAGGTACTGTGGGTGATAAAAATGAATGGTTTGGTAAATGGGGGAGATGACAGCGTTAGGCAGAATAACTGGGCCATTTAGTGAGGTGTGCTAATACAGACCGGTGTATTAATACTCAGTGCACTTTTTGTGAGCAGGGGCATTCTTGGGTTACAAGGCTCTTTCTGACCAAAGCTTCAAAATTTATTGTGACTATTCGGTGTGACTCTTTGCGGACAAAACCCGAATGATGATAAATGCATAGGAAAAGTAGAATTTAGTTGTAGCAGAGGGGCATTTGATACTAATACTGGTGATATCCCACTTGAATGGTCCATTCAGTGTGAAAGGATTTTGAAAAGAAGAGGAAGAGTATCAAGCAGAGGGAGGAAATAGTGCAGAAATGGGGGAAATGTGCTCTACTGAGAGCACATCTACAACAGTGACAAGGTAGGAGTCTGGATTTGCTTTATTTTGGTGTTGTTGTCTTCCCCAAGTTTGTGGATAAAATTCTAGGGAATGCATGATGTACTTTCTTTTACATCCTATGTATTGAGATAAGATGGAAATCCAGTGTACAAATGGAACTGCACTTTGGAGAGGCTGGAAATGTTGGGCTAAATTGGAGCCTGTATTTGTCATTAACTTTCAGCTGTGAGAAACAACACTTGTGGTAGAGATGCAGTAAATGGTTTTCAGGTAAATGTGGCTATTATTTAGGGAAATTGTAAAATATTGATATGCATGTCGTTTGGATTGAAATTGGAAAGAAATGGTTTATGAAGTAGATCAGATCTTGGGAGGAAATGCAGATGATTCTCTTAGCTAAATCAGAGAGGGTTGGCAGCAGAATGAAGTGGATGGGATTTTGGTTGAATTTTTATCACTGGTAGCAATGGCAGCCGGTGTCTGTGGGACTGCTAATAGGGGTAATCCTATTGCTGGGTTCTGCATCTGTTTCCCAGGAGAAAGCAGTGGTGGGAATGTTTGGGTGCCAGGCTTTTGCCATGCTCATAATGGGTTGACGTCCATGGAGTGTTGGGGGCGCCAGGCGGTTGCTGTGGCCCCAGTGGGCTCCTGGAGTGTTTGGGGTCAGTGTGCAGTGCTGGGCACGGCCCTGGGCAGAGCAGCCTTGTGCCTGAGGGCAGGGGGAGGCCTCAGGAGGCTCTGGAGGATCAGCTGTGCCAGGGAAGCCCTCCTGCCAGCAGGGAAGCCCTCCTGCCAGCAGGCCTGTGGTGGTGGCTGAGTTACTTGCACCCTGTGACCCAACCAGAATGCTCAACTTTTAACTTGCTGTCAGGCCTTCAAACAAGATTTCCCTTCTTTCTAGATGACGCTGAAATATTGTCCAAATGCGGTAAGCTGTGTCTGTGTTAGAATATCCTCCTTTCCTCATTGTTTGACCCATGTTATTTTTAGTGCAATAGCATTGTATCTGTCCAAAAGAGTGTTCTAGAAAGAAGTTGCTGTCATGGTGCAATGCAGTTTCTAAATGACATTGCAGGTATTTGAGACATGTTCTGGTACTAATGACAGCTTTTTTCCTGAAATGATTTCTTTAGGGTTCTTGTAGGTGGAAATGAGTGTTCTTTCAGCTTGAATGAAATGTTCTCAAAAGATGGTGTTGGGCCTAGACAGGCTTGACTTGTGTCATGAGGTCATTCAGGGCTCAGATGCACTGCAAGTGTTTGCATTTGTCATTTTCCACTTAATTTCTGAGCCACAGAATAGGCTGGTTTAAAGAGCTTTAAGCAACAAATGTTGAAGAGACTTACAGATTTATTTTGCCTTATGTCTGTGATTGCGTGCAATGATCAGGTTCTGGTCCTTAACCCCCAGGAGAAATGCCATGTCTGTAAATGCACGGTGAGATCAGGCCAGACTTGCTGGTGACAGGGCTCTGCAAGTTGTCCTTGTGGGCTGAATCTGAGTTTTAATAGTGTTCTGGACAGAAGGGCCGTCGATTGCTGCGCCGTGTTTTGGATGCGTGCAAAGCAGCAGGGAAGTTGGAGCTTGAGCAGGAGGACGCTGAGGTGGTTTTGTCGGAGCACCGGGGGCTCAGTGGGAGGTGTGTGAGACGTGAGGCAATTTGCAGGCAGCCTTTGGGGTGCTGGCTGTGCCGCTGCCGTCGGTAGTGCGGGAGCAGCCATGGGGTGTCAGCATTGCCCCACGTTCCCGCTGCGTGTCCCCGAGGCCGCCGCCACTGTCCTGGCACACTGTGCTGGCATTTCCAGAGTGCCAGCAAGGGTGCTGGGCTTGCTGCAAAGTCCTGTGCTTGCCGTGTGCATGTAGATGATGTTTTCAAATGAATTTTAGCTCGAAAAAGGGAATTTTCAAAACGGGAATGAGGGACAGAGTAGAAAATGGAGATTTTCTGGAAATGTTTTTGCTAATGTAGCTCCAACTCCCTGTGTGGGATAACCCTGTTGTAGACTGCACCTTTTTGGATCCTTTCAGAGACGCCTGTCTGGGTGATGTTGTCATTCCAGGGCTGGTGCTCTGGGATGTGAGATGTGTCCTTTGTGTCATTGTTATAGCTTTTCCCAACCACAGCTGGAGTGTTGGGAGTGTTCACTCTCTCTGTTTCCCTGGGTTTGGGATCTTGGGGCCTGTGCTGTCCCTCTGGAAGAAACCTGTTATAATCCCTCTATGAAATTGAGATAGGAAGGTACATAAGAGTTAAAATCTCTTTTAAGAGTGGTGTATTACAAGTGCAAGATTTTGTTTGAGGAAAACATTCCCTAAACCTAAAAGAATAACTAAAGAAGGAGATATTTTAAAAAGGAATTGAAACTATTAATCAATCTTAAGAATAGAATGGATGATTTGATCTGAGGTTCACATCTTACAGACTGCTTGTCATGTGGCCCCAGAGGGTTTTGTGTTTTGGTTGTTTTTTTCTTTGAATAATCTGGTTCAAGCATAATTGCAACTAGAAAATCAAATGCTTTTCAATTGGTCCTGATGCCATGTCAGTGGTGTTTGGTTTAGAAGCTCTCTGTAGCACTGCCCTTTATCAGCTGATGAATTGCAGAAATAGGAGCCGTATTTCATGTTGCTAAGAGAAAGCATTTTAATAGTTCTGTGGATACGGGGGTAAATTGCAATAATTGAAGATTAAAAAACTCTTCTCCAAGTGTTCCTAGAGCTTAAATAGAGAGCTCAGAGAAGTTGTGTGTGTGTGTGTGTGGGGAAACAGGATGTTCTGCCCAGGCTGGCAGAGCATCTCTATATATGTTCATTGTTGAACCAGAAATAATGATAACACTTAAATGACAGGTACTGTGGGTGATAAAAATGAATGGTTTGGTAAATGGGGGAGATGACAGCGTTAGGCAGAATAACTGGGCCATTTAGTGAGGTGTGCTAATACAGACCGGTGTATTAATACTCAGTGCACTTTTTGTGAGCAGGGGCATTCTTGGGTTACAAGGCTCTTTCTGACCAAAGCTTCAAAATTTATTGTGACTATTCGGTGTGACTCTTTGCGGACAAAACCCGAATGATGATAAATGCATAGGAAAAGTAGAATTTAGTTGTAGCAGAGGGGCATTTGATACTAATACTGGTGATATCCCACTTGAATGGTCCATTCAGTGTGAAAGGATTTTGAAAAGAAGAGGAAGAGTATCAAGCAGAGGGAGGAAATAGTGCAGAAATGGGGGAAATGTGCTCTACTGAGAGCACATCTACAACAGTGACAAGGTAGGAGTCTGGATTTGCTTTATTTTGGTGTTGTTGTCTTCCCCAAGTTTGTGGATAAAATTCTAGGGAATGCATGATGTACTTTCTTTTACCTCCTATGTATTGAGATAAGATGGAAATCCAGTGTACAAATGGAACTGCACTTTGGAGAGGCTGGAAATGTTGGGCTAAATTGGAGCCTGTATTTGTCATTAACTTTCAGCTGTGAGAAACAACACTTGTGGTAGAGATGCAGTAAATGGTTTTCAGGTAAATGTGGCTATTATTTAGGGAAATTGTAAAATATTGATATGCATGTCGTTTGGATTGAAATTGGAAAGAAATGGTTTATGAAGTAGATCAGATCTTGGGAGGAAATGCAGATGATTCTCTTAGCTAAATCAGAGAGGGTTGGCAGCAGAATGAAGTGGATGGGATTTTGGTTGAATTTTTATCACTGGTAGCAATGGCAGCCGGTGTCTGTGGGACTGCTAATAGGGGTAATCCTATTGCTGGGTTCTGCATCTGTTTCCCAGGAGAAAGCAGTGGTGGGAATGTTTGGGTGCCAGGCTTTTGCCATGCTCATAATGGGTTGACGTCCATGGAGTGTTGGGGGCGCCAGGCGGTTGCTGTGGCCCCAGTGGGCTCCTGGAGTGTTTGGGGTCAGTGTGCAGTGCTGGGCACGGCCCTGGGCAGAGCAGCCTTGTGCCTGAGGGCAGGGGGAGGCCTCAGGAGGCTCTGGAGGATCAGCTGTGCCAGGGAAGCCCTCCTGCCAGCAGGGAAGCCCTCCTGCCAGCAGGCCTGTGGTGGTGGCTGAGTTACTTGCACCCTGTGACCCAACCAGAATGCTCAACTTTTAACTTGCTGTCAGGCCTTCAAACAAGATTTCCCTTCTTTCTAGATGACGCTGAAATATTGTCCAAATGCGGTAAGCTGTGTCTGTGTTAGAATATCCTCCTTTCCTCATTGTTTGACCCATGTTATTTTTAGTGCAATAGCATTGTATCTGTCCAAAAGAGTGTTCTAGAAAGAAGTTGCTGTCATGGTGCAATGCAGTTTCTAAATGACATTGCAGGTATTTGAGACATGTTCTGGTACTAATGACAGCTTTTTTCCTGAAATGATTTCTTTAGGGTTCTTGTAGGTGGAAATGAGTGTTCTTTCAGCTTGAATGAAATGTTCTCAAAAGATGGTGTTGGGCCTAGACAGGCTTGACTTGTGTCATGAGGTCATTCAGGGCTCAGATGCACTGCAAGTGTTTGCATTTGTCATTTTCCACTTAATTTCTGAGCCACAGAATAGGCTGGTTTAAAGAGCTTTAAGCAACAAATGTTGAAGAGACTTACAGATTTATTTTGCCTTATGTCTGTGATTGCGTGCAATGATCAGGTTCTGGTCCTTAACCCCCAGGAGAAATGCCATGTCTGTAAATGCACGGTGAGATCAGGCCAGACTTGCTGGTGACAGGGCTCTGCAAGTTGTCCTTGTGGGCTGAATCTGAGTTTTAATAGTGTTCTGGACAGAAGGGCCGTCGATTGCTGCGCCGTGTTTTGGATGCGTGCAAAGCAGCAGGGAAGTTGGAGCTTGAGCAGGAGGACGCTGAGGTGGTTTTGTCGGAGCACCGGGGGCTCAGTGGGAGGTGTGTGAGACGTGAGGCAATTTGCAGGCAGCCTTTGGGGTGCTGGCTGTGCCGCTGCCGTCGGTAGTGCGGGAGCAGCCATGGGGTGTCAGCATTGCCCCACGTTCCCGCTGCGTGTCCCCGAGGCCGCCGCCACTGTCCTGGCACACTGTGCTGGCATTTCCAGAGTGCCAGCAAGGGTGCTGGGCTTGCTGCAAAGTCCTGTGCTTGCCGTGTGCATGTAGATGATGTTTTCAAATGAATTTTAGCTCGAAAAAGGGAATTTTCAAAACGGGAATGAGGGACAGAGTAGAAAATGGAGATTTTCTGGAAATGTTTTTGCTAATGTAGCTCCAACTCCCTGTGTGGGATAACCCTGTTGTAGACTGCACCTTTTTGGATCCTTTCAGAGACGCCTGTCTGGGTGATGTTGTCATTCCAGGGCTGGTGCTCTGGGATGTGAGATGTGTCCTTTGTGTCATTGTTATAGCTTTTCCCAACCACAGCTGGAGTGTTGGGAGTGTTCACTCTCTCTGTTTCCCTGGGTTTGGGATCTTGGGGCCTGTGCTGTCCCTCTGGAAGAAACCTGTTATAATCCCTCTATGAAATTGAGATAGGAAGGTACATAAGAGTTAAAATCTCTTTTAAGAGTGGTGTATTACAAGTGCAAGATTTTGTTTGAGGAAAACATTCCCTAAACCTAAAAGAATAACTAAAGAAGGAGATATTTTAAAAAGGAATTGAAACTATTAATCAATCTTAAGAATAGAATGGATGATTTGATCTGAGGTTCACATCTTACAGACTGCTTGTCATGTGGCCCCAGAGGGTTTTGTGTTTTGGTTGTTTTTTTCTTTGAATAATCTGGTTCAAGCATAATTGCAACTAGAAAATCAAATGCTTTTCAATTGGTCCTGATGCCATGTCAGTGGTGTTTGGTTTAGAAGCTCTCTGTAGCACTGCCCTTTATCAGCTGATGAATTGCAGAAATAGGAGCCGTATTTCATGTTGCTAAGAGAAAGCATTTTAATAGTTCTGTGGATACGGGGGTAAATTGCAATAATTGAAGATTAAAAAACTCTTCTCCAAGTGTTCCTAGAGCTTAAATAGAGAGCTCAGAGAAGTTGTGTGTGTGTGTGTGTGGGGAAACAGGATGTTCTGCCCAGGCTGGCAGAGCATCTCTATATATGTTCATTGTTGAACCAGAAATAATGATAACACTTAAATGACAGGTACTGTGGGTGATAAAAATGAATGGTTTGGTAAATGGGGGAGATGACAGCGTTAGGCAGAATAACTGGGCCATTTAGTGAGGTGTGCTAATACAGACCGGTGTATTAATACTCAGTGCACTTTTTGTGAGCAGGGGCATTCTTGGGTTACAAGGCTCTTTCTGACCAAAGCTTCAAAATTTATTGTGACTATTCGGTGTGACTCTTTGCGGACAAAACCCGAATGATGATAAATGCATAGGAAAAGTAGAATTTAGTTGTAGCAGAGGGGCATTTGATACTAATACTGGTGATATCCCACTTGAATGGTCCATTCAGTGTGAAAGGATTTTGAAAAGAAGAGGAAGAGTATCAAGCAGAGGGAGGAAATAGTGCAGAAATGGGGGAAATGTGCTCTACTGAGAGCACATCTACAACAGTGACAAGGTAGGAGTCTGGATTTGCTTTATTTTGGTGTTGTTGTCTTCCCCAAGTTTGTGGATAAAATTCTAGGGAATGCATGATGTACTTTCTTTTACATCCTATGTATTGAGATAAGATGGAAATCCAGTGTACAAATGGAACTGCACTTTGGAGAGGCTGGAAATGTTGGGCTAAATTGGAGCCTGTATTTGTCATTAACTTTCAGCTGTGAGAAACAACACTTGTGGTAGAGATGCAGTAAATGGTTTTCAGGTAAATGTGGCTATTATTTAGGGAAATTGTAAAATATTGATATGCATGTCGTTTGGATTGAAATTGGAAAGAAATGGTTTATGAAGTAGATCAGATCTTGGGAGGAAATGCAGATGATTCTCTTAGCTAAATCAGAGAGGGTTGGCAGCAGAATGAAGTGGATGGGATTTTGGTTGAATTTTTATCACTGGTAGCAATGGCAGCCGGTGTCTGTGGGACTGCTAATAGGGGTAATCCTATTGCTGGGTTCTGCATCTGTTTCCCAGGAGAAAGCAGTGGTGGGAATGTTTGGGTGCCAGGCTGTTGCTGTGCTCATAATGGGTTGACGCCCATGGAGTGTTGGGGGCGCCAGGCGGTTGCTGTGGCCCCAGTGGGCTCCTGGAGTGTTTGGGGTCAGTGTGCAGTGCTGGGCACGGCCCTGGGCAGAGCAGCCTTGTGCCTGAGGGCAGGGGAAGGCCTCAGGAGGCTCTGGAGGATCAGCTGTGCCAGGGAAGCCCTCCTGCCAGCAGGGAAGCCCTCCTGCCAGCAGGCCTGTGGTGGTGGCTGAGTTACTTGCACCCTGTGACCCAACCAGAATGCTCAACTTTTAACTTGCTGTCAGGCCTTCAAACAAGATTTCCCTTCTTTCTAGATGACGCTGAAATATTGTCCAAATGCGGTAAGCTGTGTCTGTGTTAGAATATCCTCCTTTCCTCATTGTTTGACCCATGTTATTTTTAGTGCAATAGCATTGTATCTGTCCAAAAGAGTGTTCTAGAAAGAAGTTGCTGTCATGGTGCAATGCAGTTTCTAAATGACATTGCAGGTATTTGAGACATGTTCTGGTACTAATGACAGCTTTTTTCCTGAAATGATTTCTTTAGGGTTCTTGTAGGTGGAAATGAGTGTTCTTTCAGCTTGAATGAAATGTTCTCAAAAGATGGTGTTGGGCCTAGACAGGCTTGACTTGTGTCATGAGGTCATTCAGGGCTCAGATGCACTGCAAGTGTTTGCATTTGTCATTTTCCACTTAATTTCTGAGCCACAGAATAGGCTGGTTTAAAGAGCTTTAAGCAACAAATGTTGAAGAGACTTACAGATTTATTTTGCCTTATGTCTGTGATTGCGTGCAATGATCAGGTTCTGGTCCTTAACCCCCAGGAGAAATGCCATGTCTGTAAATGCACGGTGAGATCAGGCCAGACTTGCTGGTGACAGGGCTCTGCAAGTTGTCCTTGTGGGCTGAATCTGAGTTTTAATTGTGTTCTGGACAGAAGGGCCGTCGATTGCTGCGCCGTGTTTTGGATGCGTGCAAAGCAGCAGGGAAGTTGGAGCTTGAGCAGGAGGACGCTGAGGTGGTTTTGTCGGAGCACCGGGGGCTCAGTGGGAGGTGTGTGAGACGTGAGGCAATTTGCAGGCAGCCTTTGGGGTGCTGGCTGTGCCGCTGCCGTCGGTAGTGCGGGAGCAGCCATGGGGTGTCAGCATTGCCCCACGTTCCCGCTGCGTGTCCCCGAGGCCGCCGCCACTGTCCTGGCACACTGTGCTGGCATTTCCAGAGTGCCAGCAAGGGTGCTGGGCTTGCTGCAAAGTCCTGTGCTTGCCGTGTGCATGTAGATGATGTTTTCAAATGAATTTTAGCTCGAAAAAGGGAATTTTCAAAACGGGAATGAGGGACAGAGTAGAAAATGGAGATTTTCTGGAAATGTTTTTGCTAATGTAGCTCCAACTCCCTGTGTGGGATAACCCTGTTGTAGACTGCACCTTTTTGGATCCTTTCAGAGACGCCTGTCTGGGTGATGTTGTCATTCCAGGGCTGGTGCTCTGGGATGTGAGATGTGTCCTTTGTGTCATTGTTATAGCTTTTCCCAACCACAGCTGGAGTGTTGGGAGTGTTCACTCTCTCTGTTTCCCTGGGTTTGGGATCTTGGGGCCTGTGCTGTCCCTCTGGAAGAAACCTGTTATAATCCCTCTATGAAATTGAGATAGGAAGGTACATAAGAGTTAAAATCTCTTTTAAGAGTGGTGTATTACAAGTGCAAGATTTTGTTTGAGGAAAACATTCCCTAAACCTAAAAGAATAACTAAAGAAGGAGATATTTTAAAAAGGAATTGAAACTATTAATCAATCTTAAGAATAGAATGGATGATTTGATCTGAGGTTCACATCTTACAGACTGCTTGTCATGTGGCTCCAGAGGGTTTTGTGTTTTGGTTGTTTTTTTCTTTGAATAATCTGGTTCAAGCATAATTGCAACTAGAAAATCAAATGCTTTTCAATTGGTCCTGATGCCATGTCAGTGGTGTTTGGTTTAGAAGCTCTCTGTAGCACTGCCCTTTATCAGCTGATGAATTGCAGAAATAGGAGCAGTATTTCATGTTGCTAAGAGAAAGCATTTTAATAGTGCTGTGGATACGGGGGTAAATTGCAATAATTGAAGATTAAAAAACTATTCTCCAAGTGTTCCTAGAGCTTAAATAGAGAGCTCAGAGAAGTTGTGTGTGTGTGTGTGGGGAAACAGGATGTTCTGCCCAGGCTGGCAGAGCATCTCTATATATGTTCATTGTTGAACCAGAAATAATGATAACACTTAAATGACAGGTACTGTGGGTGATAAAAATGAATGGTTTGGTAAATGGGGGAGATGACAGCGTTAGGCAGAATAACTGGGCCATTTAGTGAGGTGTGCTAATACAGACCGGTGTATTATTACTCAGTGCACTTTTTGTGAGCAGGGGCATTCTTGGGTTACAAGGCTCTTTCTGACCAAAGCTTCAAAATTTATTGTGACTATTCGGTGTGACTCTTTGCGGACAAAACCCGAATGATGATAAATGCATAGGAAAAGTAGAATTTAGTTGTAGCAGAGGGGCATTTGATACTAATACTGGTGATATCCCACTTGAATGGTCCATTCAGTGTGAAAGGATTTTGAAAAGAAGAGGAAGAGTATCAAGCAGAGGGAGGAAATAGTGCAGAAATGGGGGAAATGTGCTCTACTGAGAGCACATCTACAACAGTGACAAGGTAGGAGTCTGGATTTGCTTTATTTTGGTGTTGTTGTCTTCCCCAAGTTTGTGGATAAAATTCTAGGGAATGCATGATGTACTTTCTTTTACATCCTATGTATTGAGATAAGATGGAAATCCAGTGTACAAATGGAACTGCACTTTGGAGAGGCTGGAAATGTTGGGCTAAATTGGAGCCTGTATTTGTCATTAACTTTCAGCTGTGAGAAACAACACTTGTGGTAGAGATGCAGTAAATGGTTTTCAGGTAAATGTGGCTATTATTTAGGGAAATTGTAAAATATTGATATGCATGTCGTTTGGATTGAAATTGGAAAGAAATGGTTTATGAAGTAGATCAGATCTTGGGAGGAAATGCAGATGATTCTCTTAGCTAAATCAGAGAGGGTTGGCAGCAGAATGAAGTGGATGGGATTTTGGTTGAATTTTTATCACTGGTAGCAATGGCAGCCTGTGTCTGTGGTACTGTTAATAGGGGTAATCATTTTGCCGCGTCCTGCATCTGTTTCCCAGGAGACAGCAGTGGTGGGAATGTTTGGGTGCCAGGCTTTTGCCATGCTCATAACGGGTTGACGTCCATGGAGTGTTGGGGGCGCCAGGCGGTTGCTGTGGCCCCAGTGGGCTCCTGGAGTGTTTGGGGTCAGTGTGCAGTGCTGGGCACGGCCCTGGGCAGAGCAGCCTTGTGCCTGAGGGCAGGGGGAGGCCTCAGGAGGCTCTGGAGGATCAGCTGTGCCAGGGAAGCCCTCCTGCCAGCAGGGAAGCCCTCCTGCCAGCAGGCCTGTGGTGGTGGCTGAGTTATTTGCACCCTGTGACCCAACCAGAATGCTCAACTTTTAACTTGCTGTCAGGCCTTCAAACAAGATTTCCCTTCTTTCTAGATGACGCTGAAATATTGTCCAAATGCGGTAAGCTGTGTCTGTGTTAGAATATCCTCCTTTCCTCATTGTTTGACCCATGTTATTTTTAGTGCAATAGCATTGTATCTGTCCAAAAGAGTGTTCTAGAAATAAGTTGCTGTCATGGTGCAATGTAGTTTCTAAATGACATTGCAGGTATTTGAGACATGTTCTAGTACTAATGACAGCTTTTTTCCTGCAATGATTTCTGTAGGGTTCTTGTAGGTGGAAATGAGTGTTCTTTCAGCTTGAATGAAATGTTCTCGAAAGATGGTGTTGGGCCTAGACAGGCTTGACTTGTGTCATGAGGTCATTCAGGGCTCAGATGCACTGCAAGTGTTTGCATTTGTCATTTTCCACTTAATTTCTGAGCCACAGAATAGGCTGGTTTAAAGAGCTTTAAGCAACAAATGTTGAAGAGACTTACAGATTTATTTTGCCTTATGTCTGTGATTGCGTGCAATGATCAGGTTCTGGTCCTTAACCCCCAGGAGAAATGCCATGTCTGTAAATGCACGGTGAGATCAGGCCAGACTTGCTGGTGACAGGGCTCTGCAAGTTGTCCTTGTGGGCTGAATCTGAGTTTTAATTGTGTTCTGGACAGAAGGGCCGTCGATTGCTGCGCCGTGTTTTGGATGCGTGCAAAGCAGCAGGGAAGTTGGAGCTTGAGCAGGAGGACGCTGAGGTGGTTTTGTCGGAGCACCGGGGGCTCAGTGGGAGGTGTGCGAGACGTGAGGCAATTTGCAGGCAGCCTTTGGGGTGCTGGCTGTGCCGCTGCCGTCGGTAGTGCGGGAGCAGCCATGGGGTGTCAGCATTGCCCCACGTTCCCGCTGTGTGTCCCCGAGGCCGCCGCCACTGTCCTGGCACACTGTGCTGGCATTTCCAGAGTGCCAGCAAGGGTGCTGGGCTTGCTGCAAAGTCCTGTGCTTGCCGTGTGCATGTAGATGATGTTTTCAAATGAATTTTAGCTCGAAAAAGGGAATTTTCAAAACGGGAATGAGGGACAGAGTAGAAAATGGAGATTTTCTGGAAATGTTTTTGCTAATGTAGCTCCAACTCCCTGTGTGGGATAACCCTGTTGTAGACTGCACCTTTTTGGATCCTTTCAGAGACGCCTGTCTGGGTGATGTTGTCATTCCAGGGCTGGTGCTCTGGGATGTGAGATGTGTCCTTTGTGTCATTGTTATAGCTTTTCCCAACCACAGCTGGAGTGTTGGGAGTGTTCACTCTCTCTGTTTCCCTGGGTTTGGGATCTTGGGGCCTGTGCTGTCCCTCTGGAAGAAACCTGTTATAATCCCTCTATGAAATTGAGATAGGAAGGTACATAAGAGTTAAAATCTCTTTTAAGAGTGGTGTATTACAAGTGCAAGATTTTGTTTGAGGAAAACATTCCCTAAACCTAAAAGAATAACTAAAGAAGGAGATATTTTAAAAAGGAATTGAAACTATTAATCAATCTTAAGAATAGAATGGATGATTTGATCTGAGGTTCATATCTTACAGACTGCTTGTCATGTGGCTCCAGAGGGTTTTGTGTTTTGGTTGTTTTTTTCTTTGAATAATCTGGTTCAAGCATAATTGCAACTAGAAAATCAAATGCTTTTCAATTGGTCCTGATGCCATGTCAGTGGTGTTTGGTTTAGAAGCTCTCTGTAGCACTGCCCTTTATCAGCTGATGAATTGCAGAAATAGGAGCAGTATTTCATGTTGCTAAGAGAAAGCATTTTAATAGTGCTGTGGATACGGGGGTAAATTGCAATAATTGAAGATTAAAAAACTATTCTCCAAGTGTTCCTAGAGCTTAAATAGAGAGCTCAGAGAAGTTGTGTGTGTGTGTGTGGGGAAACAGGATGTTCTGCCCAGGCTGGCAGAGCATCTCTATATATGTTCATTGTTGAACCAGAAATAATGATAACACTTAAATGACAGGTACTGTGGGTGATAAAAATGAATGGTTTGGTAAATGGGGGAGATGACAGCGTTAGGCAGAATAACTGGGCCATTTAGTGAGGTGTGCTAATACAGACCGGTGTATTATTACTCAGTGCACTTTTTGTGAGCAGGGGCATTCTTGGGTTACAAGGCTCTTTCTGACCAAAGCTTCAAAATTTATTGTGACTATTCGGTGTGACTCTTTGCGGACAAAACCCGAATGATGATAAATTCATAGGAAAAGTAGAATTTAGTTGTAGCAGAGGGGCATTTGATACTAATACTGGTGATATCCCACTTGAATGGTCCATTCAGTGTGAAAGGATTTTGAAAAGAAGAGGAAGAGTATCAAGCAGAGGGAGGAAATAGTGCAGAAATGGGGGAAATGTGCTCTACTGAGAGCACATCTACAACAGTGACAAGGTAGGAGTCTGGATTTGCTTTATTTTGGTGTTGTTGTCTTCCCCAAGTTTGTGGATAAAATTCTAGGGAATGCATGATGTACTTTCTTTTACATCCTATGTATTGAGATAAGATGGAAATCCAGTGTACAAATGGAACTGCACTTTGGAGAGGCTGGAAATGTTGGGCTAAATTGGAGCCTGTATTTGTCATTAACTTTCAGCTGTGAGAAACAACACTTGTGGTAGAGATGCAGTAAATGGTTTTCAGGTAAATGTGGCTATTATTTAGGGAAATTGTAAAATATTGATATGCATGTCGTTTGGATTGAAATTGGAAAGAAATGGTTTATGAAGTAGATCAGATCTTGGGAGGAAATGCAGATGATTCTCTTAGCTAAATCAGAGAGGGTTGGCAGCAGAATGAAGTGGATGGGATTTTGGTTGAATTTTTATCACTGGTAGCAATGGCAGCCTGTGTCTGTGGTACTGCTAATAGGGGTAATCCTATTGCTGGGTTCTGCATCTGTTTCCCAGGAGAAAGCAGTGGTGGGAATGTTTGGGTGCCAGGCTTTTGCCATGCTCATAACGGGTTGACGTCCATGGAGTGTTGGGGGCGCCAGGCGGTTGCTGTGGCCCCAGTGGGCTCCTGGAGTGTTTGGGGTCAGTGTGCAGTGCTGGGCACGGCCCTGGGCAGAGCAGCCTTGTGCCTGAGGGCAGGGGAAGGCCTCAGGAGGCTCTGGAGGATCAGCTGTGCCAGGGAAGCCCTCCTGCCAGCAGGGAAGCCCTCCTGCCAGCAGGCCTGTGGTGGTGGCTGAGTTACTTGCACCCTGTGACCCAACCAGAATGCTCAACTTTTAACTTGCTGTCAGGCCTTCAAACAAGATTTCCCTTCTTTCTAGATGATGCTGAAATATTGTCCAAATGCGGTAAGCTGTGTCTGTGTTAGAATATCCTCCTTTCCTCATTGTTTGACCCATGTTATTTTTAGTGCAATAGCATTGTATCTGTCCAAAAGAGTGTTCTAGAAAGAAGTTGCTGTCATGGTGCAATGCAGTTTCTAAATGACATTGCAGGTATTTGAGACATGTTCTGGTACTAATGACAGCTTTTTTCCTGAAATGATTTCTTTAGGGTTCTTGTAGGTGGAAATGAGTGTTCTTTCAGCTTGAATGAAATGTTCTCGAAAGATGGTGTTGGGCCTAGACAGGCTTGACTTGTGTCATGAGGTCATTCAGGGCTCAGATGCACTGCAAGTGTTTGCATTTGTCATTTTCCACTTAATTTCTGAGCCACAGAATAGGCTGGTTTAAAGAGCTTTAAGCAACAAATGTTGAAGAGACTTACAGATTTATTTTGCCTTATGTCTGTGATTGCGTGCAATGATCAGGTTCTGGTCCTTAACCCCCAGGAGAAATGCCATGTCTGTAAATGCACGGTGAGATCAGGCCAGACTTGCTGGTGACAGGGCTCTGCAAGTTGTCCTTGTGGGCTGAATCTGAGTTTTAATTGTGTTCTGGACAGAAGGGCCGTCGATTGCTGCGCCGTGTTTTGGATGCGTGCAAAGCAGCAGGGAAGTTGGAGCTTGAGCAGGAGGACGCTGAGGTGGTTTTGTCGGAGCACCGGGGGCTCAGTGGGAGGTGTGCGAGACGTGAGGCAATTTGCAGGCAGCCTTTGGGGTGCTGGCTGTGCCGCTGCCGTCGGTAGTGCGGGAGCAGCCATGGGGTGTCAGCATTGCCCCACGTTCCCGCTGTGTGTCCCCGAGGCCGCCGCCACTGTCCTGGCACACTGTGCTGGCATTTCCAGAGTGCCAGCAAGGGTGCTGGGCTTGCTGCAAAGTCCTGTGCTTGCCGTGTGCATGTAGATGATGTTTTCAAATGAATTTTAGCTCGAAAAAGGGAATTTTCAAAACGGGAATGAGGGACAGAGTAGAAAATGGAGATTTTCTGGAAATGTTTTTGCTAATGTAGCTCCAACTCCCTGTGTGGGATAACCCTGTTGTAGACTGCACCTTTTTGGATCCTTTCAGAGACGCCTGTCTGGGTGATGTTGTCATTCCAGGGCTGGTGCTCTGGGATGTGAGATGTGTCCTTTGTGTCATTGTTATAGCTTTTCCCAACCACAGCTGGAGTGTTGGGAGTGTTCACTCTCTCTGTTTCCCTGGGTTTGGGATCTTGGGGCCTGTGCTGTCCCTCTGGAAGAAACCTGTTATAATCCCTCTATGAAATTGAGATAGGAAGGTACATAAGAGTTAAAATCTCTTTTAAGAGTGGTGTATTACAAGTGCAAGATTTTGTTTGAGGAAAACATTCCCTAAACCTAAAAGAATAACTAAAGAAGGAGATATTTTAAAAAGGAATTGAAACTATTAATCAATCTTAAGAATGGAATGGATGATTTGATCTGAGGTTCACATCTTACAGACTGCTTGTCATGTGGCTCCAGAGGGTTTTGTGTTTTGGTTGTTTTTTTCTTTGAATAATCTGGTTCAAGCATAATTGCAACTAGAAAATCAAATGCTTTTCAATTGGTCCTGATGCCATGTCAGTGGTGTTTGGTTTAGAAGCTCTCTGTAGCACTGCCCTTTATCAGCTGATGAATTGCAGAAATAGGAGCCGTATTTCATCTTGCTAAGAGAAAGCATTTTAATAGTGCTGTGGATACGGGGGTAAATTGCAATAATTGAAGATTAAAAAACTATTTTCCAAGTGTTCCTAGAGCTTAAATAGAGAGCTCAGAGAAGTTGTGTGTGTGTGTGTGGGGAAACAGGATGTTCTGCCCAGGCTGGCAGAGCATCTCTATATATGTTCATTGTTGAACCAGAACTAATGATAACACTTAAATGACAGGTACTGTGGGTGATAAAAATGAATGGTTTGGTAAATGGGGGAGATGACAGCGTTAGGCAGAATAACTGGGCCATTTAGTGAGGTGTGCTAATACAGACCGGTGTATTATTACTCAGTGCACTTTTTGTGAGCAGGGGCATTCTTGGGTTACAAGGCTCTTTCTGACCAAAGCTTCAAAATTTATTGTGACTATTCGGTGTGACTCTTTGCGGACAAAACCCGAATGATGATAAATGCATAGGAAAAGTAGAATTTAGTTGTAGCAGAGGGGCATTTGATACTAATACTGGTGATATCCCACTTGAATGGTCCATTCAGTGTGAAAGGATTTTGAAAAGAAGAGGAAGAGTATCAAGCAGAGGGAGGAAATAGTGCAGAAATGGGGGAAATGTGCTCTACTGAGAGCACATCTACAACAGTGACAAGGTAGGAGTCTGGATTTGCTTTATTTTGGTGTTGTTGTCTTCCCCAAGTTTGTGGATAAAATTCTAGGGAATGCATGATGTACTTTCTTTTACATCCTATGTATTGAGATAAGATGGAAATCCAGTGTACAAATGGAACTGCACTTTGGAGAGGCTGGAAATGTTGGGCTAAATTGGAGCCTGTATTTGTCATTAACTTTCAGCTGTGAGAAACAACACTTGTGGTAGAGATGCAGTAAATGGTTTTCAGGTAAATGTGGCTATTATTTAGGGAAATTGTAAAATATTGATATGCATGTCGTTTGGATTGAAATTGGAAAGAAATGGTTTATGAAGTAGATCAGATCTTGGGAGGAAATGCAGATGATTCTCTTAGCTAAATCAGAGAGGGTTGGCAGCAGAATGAAGTGGATGGGATTTTGGTTGAATTTTTATCACTGGTAGCAATGGCAGCCTGTGTCTGTGGTACTGCTAATAGGGGTAATCCTATTGCTGGGTTCTGCATCTGTTTCCCAGGAGAAAGCAGTGGTGGGAATGTTTGGGTGCCAGGCTTTTGCCATGCTCATAACGGGTTGACGTCCATGGAGTGTTGGGGGCGCCAGGCGGTTGCTGTGGCCCCAGTGGGCTCCTGGAGTGTTTGGGGTCAGTGTGCAGTGCTGGGCACGGCCCTGGGCAGAGCAGCCTTGTGCCTGAGGGCAGGGGAAGGCCTCAGGAGGCTCTGGAGGATCAGCTGTGCCAGGGAAGCCCTCCTGCCAGCAGGGAAGCCCTCCTGCCAGCAGGCCTGTGGTGGTGGCTGAGTTACTTGCACCCTGTGACCCAACCAGAATGCTCAACTTTTAACTTGCTGTCAGGCCTTCAAACAAGATTTCCCTTCTTTCTAGATGATGCTGAAATATTGTCCAAATGCGGTAAGCTGTGTCTGTGTTAGAATATCCTCCTTTCCTCATTGTTTGACCCATGTTATTTTTAGTGCAATAGCATTGTATCTGTCCAAAAGAGTGTTCTAGAAAGAAGTTGCTGTCATGGTGCAATGTAGTTTCTAAATGACATTGCAGGTATTTGAGACATGTTCTGGTACTAATGACAGCTTTTTTCCTGAAATGATTTCTTTAGGGTTCTTGTAGGTGGAAATGAGTGTTCTTTCAGCTTGAATGAAATGTTCTCAAAAGATGGTGTTGGGCCTAGACAGGCTTGACTTGTGTCATGAGGTCATTCAGGGCTCAGATGCACTGCAAGTGTTTGCATTTGTCATTTTCCACTTAATTTCTGAGCCACAGAATAGGCTGGTTTAAAGAGCTTTAAGCAACAAATGTTGAAGAGACTTACAGATTTATTTTGCCTTATGTCTGTGATTGCGTGCAATGATCAGGTTCTGGTCCTTAACCCCCAGGAGAAATGCCATGTCTGTAAATGCACGGTGAGATCAGGCCAGACTTGCTGGTGACAGGGCTCTGCAAGTTGTCCTTGTGGGCTGAATCTGAGTTTTAATTGTGTTCTGGACAGAAGGGCCGTCGATTGCTGCGCCGTGTTTTGGATGCGTGCAAAGCAGCAGGGAAGTTGGAGCTTGAGCAGGAGGACGCTGAGGTGGTTTTGTCGGAGCACCGGGGGCTCAGTGGGAGGTGTGCGAGACGTGAGGCAATTTGCAGGCAGCCTTTGGGGTGCTGGCTGTGCCGCTGCCGTCGGTAGTGCGGGAGCAGCCATGGGGTGTCAGCATTGCCCCACGTTCCCGCTGTGTGTCCCCGAGGCCGCCGCCACTGTCCTGGCACACTGTGCTGGCATTTCCAGAGTGCCAGCAAGGGTGCTGGGCTTGCTGCAAAGTCCTGTGCTTGCCGTGTGCATGTAGATGATGTTTTCAAATGAATTTTAGCTCGAAAAAGGGAATTTTCAAAACGGGAATGAGGGACAGAGTAGAAAATGGAGATTTTCTGGAAATGTTTTTGCTAATGTAGCTCCAACTCCCTGTGTGGGATAACCCTGTTGTAGACTGCACCTTTTTGGATCCTTTCAGAGACGCCTGTCTGGGTGATGTTGTCATTCCAGGGCTGGTGCTCTGGGATGTGAGATGTGTCCTTTGTGTCATTGTTATAGCTTTTCCCAACCACAGCTGGAGTGTTGGGAGTGTTCACTCTCTCTGTTTCCCTGGGTTTGGGATCTTGGGGCCTGTGCTGTCCCTCTGGAAGAAACCTGTTATAATCCCTCTATGAAATTGAGATAGGAAGGTACATAAGAGTTAAAATCTCTTTTAAGAGTGGTGTATTACAAGTGCAAGATTTTGTTTGAGGAAAACATTCCCTAAACCTAAAAGAATAACTAAAGAAGGAGATATTTTAAAAAGGAATTGAAACTATTAATCAATCTTAAGAATGGAATGGATGATTTGATCTGAGGTTCACATCTTACAGACTGCTTGTCATGTGGCTCCAGAGGGTTTTGTGTTTTGGTTGTTTTTTTCTTTGAATAATCTGGTTCAAGCATAATTGCAACTAGAAAATCAAATGCTTTTCAATTGGTCCTGATGCCATGTCAGTGGTGTTTGGTTTAGAAGCTCTCTGTAGCACTGCCCTTTATCAGCTGATGAATTGCAGAAATAGGAGCCGTATTTCATCTTGCTAAGAGAAAGCATTTTAATAGTGCTGTGGATACGGGGGTAAATTGCAATAATTGAAGATTAAAAAACTATTTTCCAAGTGTTCCTAGAGCTTAAATAGAGAGCTCAGAGAAGTTGTGTGTGTGTGTGTGGGGAAACAGGATGTTCTGCCCAGGCTGGCAGAGCATCTCTATATATGTTCATTGTTGAACCAGAACTAATGATAACACTTAAATGACAGGTACTGTGGGTGATAAAAATGAATGGTTTGGTAAATGGGGGAGATGACAGCGTTAGGCAGAATAACTGGGCCATTTAGTGAGGTGTGCTAATACAGACCGGTGTATTATTACTCAGTGCACTTTTTGTGAGCAGGGGCATTCTTGGGTTACAAGGCTCTTTCTGACCAAAGCTTCAAAATTTATTGTGACTATTCGGTGTGACTCTTTGCGGACAAAACCCGAATGATGATAAATGCATAGGAAAAGTAGAATTTAGTTGTAGCAGAGGGGCATTTGATACTAATACTGGTGATATCCCACTTGAATGGTCCATTCAGTGTGAAAGGATTTTGAAAAGAAGAGGAAGAGTATCAAGCAGAGGGAGGAAATAGTGCAGAAATGGGGGAAATGTGCTCTACTGAGAGCACATCTACAACAGTGACAAGGTAGGAGTCTGGATTTGCTTTATTTTGGTGTTGTTGTCTTCCCCAAGTTTGTGGATAAAATTCTAGGGAATGCATGATGTACTTTCTTTTACATCCTATGTATTGAGATAAGATGGAAATCCAGTGTACAAATGGAACTGCACTTTGGAGAGGCTGGAAATGTTGGGCTAAATTGGAGCCTGTATTTGTCATTAACTTTCAGCTGTGAGAAACAACACTTGTGGTAGAGATGCAGTAAATGGTTTTCAGGTAAATGTGGCTATTATTTAGGGAAATTGTAAAATATTGATATGCATGTCGTTTGGATTGAAATTGGAAAGAAATGGTTTATGAAGTAGATCAGATCTTGGGAGGAAATGCAGATGATTCTCTTAGCTAAATCAGAGAGGGTTGGCAGCAGAATGAAGTGGATGGGATTTTGGTTGAATTTTTATCACTGGTAGCAATGGCAGCCTGTGTCTGTGGTACTGCTAATAGGGGTAATCCTATTGCTGGGTTCTGCATCTGTTTCCCAGGAGAAAGCAGTGGTGGGAATGTTTGGGTGCCAGGCTTTTGCCATGCTCATAACGGGTTGACGTCCATGGAGTGTTGGGGGCGCCAGGCGGTTGCTGTGGCCCCAGTGGGCTCCTGGAGTGTTTGGGGTCAGTGTGCAGTGCTGGGCACGGCCCTGGGCAGAGCAGCCTTGTGCCTGAGGGCAGGGGAAGGCCTCAGGAGGCTCTGGAGGATCAGCTGTGCCAGGGAAGCCCTCCTGCCAGCAGGGAAGCCCTCCTGCCAGCAGGCCTGTGGTGGTGGCTGAGTTACTTGCACCCTGTGACCCAACCAGAATGCTCAACTTTTAACTTGCTGTCAGGCCTTCAAACAAGATTTCCCTTCTTTCTAGATGATGCTGAAATATTGTCCAAATGCGGTAAGCTGTGTCTGTGTTAGAATATCCTCCTTTCCTCATTGTTTGACCCATGTTATTTTTAGTGCAATAGCATTGTATCTGTCCAAAAGAGTGTTCTAGAAAGAAGTTGCTGTCATGGTGCAATGTAGTTTCTAAATGACATTGCAGGTATTTGAGACATGTTCTGGTACTAATGACAGCTTTTTTCCTGAAATGATTTCTTTAGGGTTCTTGTAGGTGGAAATGAGTGTTCTTTCAGCTTGAATGAAATGTTCTCAAAAGATGGTGTTGGGCCTAGACAGGCTTGACTTGTGTCATGAGGTCATTCAGGGCTCAGATGCACTGCAAGTGTTTGCATTTGTCATTTTCCACTTAATTTCTGAGCCACAGAATAGGCTGGTTTAAAGAGCTTTAAGCAACAAATGTTGAAGAGACTTACAGATTTATTTTGCCTTATGTCTGTGATTGCGTGCAATGATCAGGTTCTGGTCCTTAACCCCCAGGAGAAATGCCATGTCTGTAAATGCACGGTGAGATCAGGCCAGACTTGCTGGTGACAGGGCTCTGCAAGTTGTCCTTGTGGGCTGAATCTGAGTTTTAATTGTGTTCTGGACAGAAGGGCCGTCGATTGCTGCGCCGTGTTTTGGATGCGTGCAAAGCAGCAGGGAAGTTGGAGCTTGAGCAGGAGGACGCTGAGGTGGTTTTGTCGGAGCACCGGGGGCTCAGTGGGAGGTGTGCGAGACGTGAGGCAATTTGCAGGCAGCCTTTGGGGTGCTGGCTGTGCCGCTGCCGTCGGTAGTGCGGGAGCAGCCATGGGGTGTCAGCATTGCCCCACGTTCCCGCTGTGTGTCCCCGAGGCCGCCGCCACTGTCCTGGCACACTGTGCTGGCATTTCCAGAGTGCCAGCAAGGGTGCTGGGCTTGCTGCAAAGTCCTGTGCTTGCCGTGTGCATGTAGATGATGTTTTCAAATGAATTTTAGCTCGAAAAAGGGAATTTTCAAAACGGGAATGAGGGACAGAGTAGAAAATGGAGATTTTCTGGAAATGTTTTTGCTAATGTAGCTCCAACTCCCTGTGTGGGATAACCCTGTTGTAGACTGCACCTTTTTGGATCCTTTCAGAGACGCCTGTCTGGGTGATGTTGTCATTCCAGGGCTGGTGCTCTGGGATGTGAGATGTGTCCTTTGTGTCATTGTTATAGCTTTTCCCAACCACAGCTGGAGTGTTGGGAGTGTTCACTCTCTCTGTTTCCCTGGGTTTGGGATCTTGGGGCCTGTGCTGTCCCTCTGGAAGAAACCTGTTATAATCCCTCTATGAAATTGAGATAGGAAGGTACATAAGAGTTAAAATCTCTTTTAAGAGTGGTGTATTACAAGTGCAAGATTTTGTTTGAGGAAAACATTCCCTAAACCTAAAAGAATAACTAAAGAAGGAGATATTTTAAAAAGGAATTGAAACTATTAATCAATCTTAAGAATGGAATGGATGATTTGATCTGAGGTTCACATCTTACAGACTGCTTGTCATGTGGCTCCAGAGGGTTTTGTGTTTTGGTTGTTTTTTTCTTTGAATAATCTGGTTCAAGCATAATTGCAACTAGAAAATCAAATGCTTTTCAATTGGTCCTGATGCCATGTCAGTGGTGTTTGGTTTAGAAGCTCTCTGTAGCACTGCCCTTTATCAGCTGATGAATTGCAGAAATAGGAGCCGTATTTCATCTTGCTAAGAGAAAGCATTTTAATAGTGCTGTGGATACGGGGGTAAATTGCAATAATTGAAGATTAAAAAACTATTTTCCAAGTGTTCCTAGAGCTTAAATAGAGAGCTCAGAGAAGTTGTGTGTGTGTGTGTGGGGAAACAGGATGTTCTGCCCAGGCTGGCAGAGCATCTCTATATATGTTCATTGTTGAACCAGAACTAATGATAACACTTAAATGACAGGTACTGTGGGTGATAAAAATGAATGGTTTGGTAAATGGGGGAGATGACAGCGTTAGGCAGAATAACTGGGCCATTTAGTGAGGTGTGCTAATACAGACCGGTGTATTATTACTCAGTGCACTTTTTGTGAGCAGGGGCATTCTTGGGTTACAAGGCTCTTTCTGACCAAAGCTTCAAAATTTATTGTGACTATTCGGTGTGACTCTTTGCGGACAAAACCCGAATGATGATAAATGCATAGGAAAAGTAGAATTTAGTTGTAGCAGAGGGGCATTTGATACTAATACTGGTGATATCCCACTTGAATGGTCCATTCAGTGTGAAAGGATTTTGAAAAGAAGAGGAAGAGTATCAAGCAGAGGGAGGAAATAGTGCAGAAATGGGGGAAATGTGCTCTACTGAGAGCACATCTACAACAGTGACAAGGTAGGAGTCTGGATTTGCTTTATTTTGGTGTTGTTGTCTTCCCCAAGTTTGTGGATAAAATTCTAGGGAATGCATGATGTACTTTCTTTTACATCCTATGTATTGAGATAAGATGGAAATCCAGTGTACAAATGGAACTGCACTTTGGAGAGGCTGGAAATGTTGGGCTAAATTGGAGCCTGTATTTGTCATTAACTTTCAGCTGTGAGAAACAACACTTGTGGTAGAGATGCAGTAAATGGTTTTCAGGTAAATGTGGCTATTATTTAGGGAAATTGTAAAATATTGATATGCATGTCGTTTGGATTGAAATTGGAAAGAAATGGTTTATGAAGTAGATCAGATCTTGGGAGGAAATGCAGATGATTCTCTTAGCTAAATCAGAGAGGGTTGGCAGCAGAATGAAGTGGATGGGATTTTGGTTGAATTTTTATCACTGGTAGCAATGGCAGCCTGTGTCTGTGGTACTGCTAATAGGGGTAATCCTATTGCTGGGTTCTGCATCTGTTTCCCAGGAGAAAGCAGTGGTGGGAATGTTTGGGTGCCAGGCTTTTGCCATGCTCATAACGGGTTGACGTCCATGGAGTGTTGGGGGCGCCAGGCGGTTGCTGTGGCCCCAGTGGGCTCCTGGAGTGTTTGGGGTCAGTGTGCAGTGCTGGGCACGGCCCTGGGCAGAGCAGCCTTGTGCCTGAGGGCAGGGGAAGGCCTCAGGAGGCTCTGGAGGATCAGCTGTGCCAGGGAAGCCCTCCTGCCAGCAGGGAAGCCCTCCTGCCAGCAGGCCTGTGGTGGTGGCTGAGTTACTTGCACCCTGTGACCCAACCAGAATGCTCAACTTTTAACTTGCTGTCAGGCCTTCAAACAAGATTTCCCTTCTTTCTAGATGATGCTGAAATATTGTCCAAATGCGGTAAGCTGTGTCTGTGTTAGAATATCCTCCTTTCCTCATTGTTTGACCCATGTTATTTTTAGTGCAATAGCATTGTATCTGTCCAAAAGAGTGTTCTAGAAAGAAGTTGCTGTCATGGTGCAATGTAGTTTCTAAATGACATTGCAGGTATTTGAGACATGTTCTGGTACTAATGACAGCTTTTTTCCTGAAATGATTTCTTTAGGGTTCTTGTAGGTGGAAATGAGTGTTCTTTCAGCTTGAATGAAATGTTCTCAAAAGATGGTGTTGGGCCTAGACAGGCTTGACTTGTGTCATGAGGTCATTCAGGGCTCAGATGCACTGCAAGTGTTTGCATTTGTCATTTTCCACTTAATTTCTGAGCCACAGAATAGGCTGGTTTAAAGAGCTTTAAGCAACAAATGTTGAAGAGACTTACAGATTTATTTTGCCTTATGTCTGTGATTGCGTGCAATGATCAGGTTCTGGTCCTTAACCCCCAGGAGAAATGCCATGTCTGTAAATGCACGGTGAGATCAGGCCAGACTTGCTGGTGACAGGGCTCTGCAAGTTGTCCTTGTGGGCTGAATCTGAGTTTTAATTGTGTTCTGGACAGAAGGGCCGTCGATTGCTGCGCCGTGTTTTGGATGCGTGCAAAGCAGCAGGGAAGTTGGAGCTTGAGCAGGAGGACGCTGAGGTGGTTTTGTCGGAGCACCGGGGGCTCAGTGGGAGGTGTGCGAGACGTGAGGCAATTTGCAGGCAGCCTTTGGGGTGCTGGCTGTGCCGCTGCCGTCGGTAGTGCGGGAGCAGCCATGGGGTGTCAGCATTGCCCCACGTTCCCGCTGCGTGTCCCCGAGGCCGCCGCCACTGTCCTGGCACACTGTGCTGGCATTTCCAGAGTGCCAGCAAGGGTGCTGGGCTTGCTGCAAAGTCCTGTGCTTGCCGTGTGCATGTAGATGATGTTTTCAAATGAATTTTAGCTCGAAAAAGGGAATTTTCAAAACGGGAATGAGGGACAGAGTAGAAAATGGAGATTTTCTGGAAATGTTTTTGCTAATGTAGCTCCAACTCCCTGTGTGGGATAACCCTGTTGTAGACTGCACCTTTTTGGATCCTTTCAGAGACGCCTGTCTGGGTGATGTTGTCATTCCAGGGCTGGTGCTCTGGGATGTGAGATGTGTCCTTTGTGTCATTGTTATAGCTTTTCCCAACCACAGCTGGAGTGTTGGGAGTGTTCACTCTCTCTGTTTCCCTGGGTTTGGGATCTTGGGGCCTGTGCTGTCCCTCTGGAAGAAACCTGTTATAATCCCTCTATGAAATTGAGATAGGAAGGTACATAAGAGTTAAAATCTCTTTTAAGAGTGGTGTATTACAAGTGCAAGATTTTGTTTGAGGAAAACATTCCCTAAACCTAAAAGAATAACTAAAGAAGGAGATATTTTAAAAAGGAATTGAAACTATTAATCAATCTTAAGAATGGAATGGATGATTTGATCTGAGGTTCATATCTTACAGACTGCTTGTCATGTGGCTCCAGAGGGTTTTGTGTTTTGGTTGTTTTTTTCTTTGAATAATCTGGTTCAAGCATAATTGCAACTAGAAAATCAAATGCTTTTCAATTGGTCCTGATGCCATGTCAGTGGTGTTTGGTTTAGAAGCTCTCTGTAGCACTGCCCTTTATCAGCTGATGAATTGCAGAAATAGGAGCAGTATTTCATGTTGCTAAGAGAAAGCATTTTAATAGTGCTGTGGATACGGGGGTAAATTGCAATAATTGAAGATTAAAAAACTATTTTCCAAGTGTTCCTAGAGCTTAAATAGAGAGCTCAGAGAAGTTGTGTGTGTGTGTGTGGGGAAACAGGATGTTCTGCCCAGGCTGGCAGAGCATCTCTATATATGTTCATTGTTGAACCAGAACTAATGATAACACTTAAATGACAGGTACTGTGGGTGATAAAAATGAATGGTTTGGTAAATGGGGGAGATGACAGCGTTAGGCAGAATAACTGGGCCATTTAGTGAGGTGTGCTAATACAGACCGGTGTATTATTACTCAGTGCACTTTTTGTGAGCAGGGGCATTCTTGGGTTACAAGGCTCTTTCTGACCAAAGCTTCAAAATTTATTGTGACTATTCGGTGTGACTCTTTGCGGACAAAACCCGAATGATGATAAATGCATAGGAAAAGTAGAATTTAGTTGTAGCAGAGGGGCATTTGATACTAATACTGGTGATATCCCACTTGAATGGTCCATTCAGTGTGAAAGGATTTTGAAAAGAAGAGGAAGAGTATCAAGCAGAGGGAGGAAATAGTGCAGAAATGGGGGAAATGTGCTCTACTGAGAGCACATCTACAACAGTGACAAGGTAGGAGTCTGGATTTGCTTTATTTTGGTGTTGTTGTCTTCCCCAAGTTTGTGGATAAAATTCTAGGGAATGCATGATGTACTTTCTTTTACATCCTATGTATTGAGATAAGATGGAAATCCAGTGTACAAATGGAACTGCACTTTGGAGAGGCTGGAAATGTTGGGCTAAATTGGAGCCTGTATTTGTCATTAACTTTCAGCTGTGAGAAACAACACTTGTGGTAGAGATGCAGTAAATGGTTTTCAGGTAAATGTGGCTATTATTTAGGGAAATTGTAAAATATTGATATGCATGTCGTTTGGATTGAAATTGGAAAGAAATGGTTTATGAAGTAGATCAGATCTTGGGAGGAAATGCAGATGATTCTCTTAGCTAAATCAGAGAGGGTTGGCAGCAGAATGAAGTGGATGGGATTTTGGTTGAATTTTTATCACTGGTAGCAATGGCAGCCTGTGTCTGTGGTACTGCTAATAGGGGTAATCCTATTGCTGGGTTCTGCATCTGTTTCCCAGGAGAAAGCAGTGGTGGGAATGTTTGGGTGCCAGGCTTTTGCCATGCTCATAACGGGTTGACGTCCATGGAGTGTTGGGGGCGCCAGGCGGTTGCTGTGGCCCCAGTGGGCTCCTGGAGTGTTTGGGGTCAGTGTGCAGTGCTGGGCACGGCCCTGGGCAGAGCAGCCTTGTGCCTGAGGGCAGGGGAAGGCCTCAGGAGGCTCTGGAGGATCAGCTGTGCCAGGGAAGCCCTCCTGCCAGCAGGGAAGCCCTCCTGCCAGCAGGCCTGTGGTGGTGGCTGAGTTACTTGCACCCTGTGACCCAACCAGAATGCTCAACTTTTAACTTGCTGTCAGGCCTTCAAACAAGATTTCCCTTCTTTCTAGATGATGCTGAAATATTGTCCAAATGCGGTAAGCTGTGTCTGTGTTAGAATATCCTCCTTTCCTCATTGTTTGACCCATGTTATTTTTAGTGCAATAGCATTGTATCTGTCCAAAAGAGTGTTCTAGAAAGAAGTTGCTGTCATGGTGCAATGTAGTTTCTAAATGACATTGCAGGTATTTGAGACATGTTCTGGTACTAATGACAGCTTTTTTCCTGAAATGATTTCTTTAGGGTTCTTGTAGGTGGAAATGAGTGTTCTTTCAGCTTGAATGAAATGTTCTCAAAAGATGGTGTTGGGCCTAGACAGGCTTGACTTGTGTCATGAGGTCATTCAGGGCTCAGATGCACTGCAAGTGTTTGCATTTGTCATTTTCCACTTAATTTCTGAGCCACAGAATAGGCTGGTTTAAAGAGCTTTAAGCAACAAATGTTGAAGAGACTTACAGATTTATTTTGCCTTATGTCTGTGATTGCGTGCAATGATCAGGTTCTGGTCCTTAACCCCCAGGAGAAATGCCATGTCTGTAAATGCACGGTGAGATCAGGCCAGACTTGCTGGTGACAGGGCTCTGCAAGTTGTCCTTGTGGGCTGAATCTGAGTTTTAATTGTGTTCTGGACAGAAGGGCCGTCGATTGCTGCGCCGTGTTTTGGATGCGTGCAAAGCAGCAGGGAAGTTGGAGCTTGAGCAGGAGGACGCTGAGGTGGTTTTGTCGGAGCACCGGGGGCTCAGTGGGAGGTGTGCGAGACGTGAGGCAATTTGCAGGCAGCCTTTGGGGTGCTGGCTGTGCCGCTGCCGTCGGTAGTGCGGGAGCAGCCATGGGGTGTCAGCATTGCCCCACGTTCCCGCTGTGTGTCCCCGAGGCCGCCGCCACTGTCCTGGCACACTGTGCTGGCATTTCCAGAGTGCCAGCAAGGGTGCTGGGCTTGCTGCAAAGTCCTGTGCTTGCCGTGTGCATGTAGATGATGTTTTCAAATGAATTTTAGCTCGAAAAAGGGAATTTTCAAAACGGGAATGAGGGACAGAGTAGAAAATGGAGATTTTCTGGAAATGTTTTTGCTAATGTAGCTCCAACTCCCTGTGTGGGATAACCCTGTTGTAGACTGCACCTTTTTGGATCCTTTCAGAGACGCCTGTCTGGGTGATGTTGTCATTCCAGGGCTGGTGCTCTGGGATGTGAGATGTGTCCTTTGTGTCATTGTTATAGCTTTTCCCAACCACAGCTGGAGTGTTGGGAGTGTTCACTCTCTCTGTTTCCCTGGGTTTGGGATCTTGGGGCCTGTGCTGTCCCTCTGGAAGAAACCTGTTATAATCCCTCTATGAAATTGAGATAGGAAGGTACATAAGAGTTAAAATCTCTTTTAAGAGTGGTGTATTACAAGTGCAAGATTTTGTTTGAGGAAAACATTCCCTAAACCTAAAAGAATAACTAAAGAAGGAGATATTTTAAAAAGGAATTGAAACTATTAATCAATCTTAAGAATGGAATGGATGATTTGATCTGAGGTTCACATCTTACAGACTGCTTGTCATGTGGCTCCAGAGGGTTTTGTGTTTTGGTTGTTTTTTTCTTTGAATAATCTGGTTCAAGCATAATTGCAACTAGAAAATCAAATGCTTTTCAATTGGTCCTGATGCCATGTCAGTGGTGTTTGGTTTAGAAGCTCTCTGTAGCACTGCCCTTTATCAGCTGATGAATTGCAGAAATAGGAGCCGTATTTCATCTTGCTAAGAGAAAGCATTTTAATAGTGCTGTGGATACGGGGGTAAATTGCAATAATTGAAGATTAAAAAACTATTTTCCAAGTGTTCCTAGAGCTTAAATAGAGAGCTCAGAGAAGTTGTGTGTGTGTG
The DNA here is from genome assembly GCF_029207755.1 of Chamaea fasciata. Taxonomy (NCBI): domain Eukaryota; kingdom Metazoa; phylum Chordata; class Aves; order Passeriformes; family Sylviidae; genus Chamaea; species Chamaea fasciata. Next base: position 61,852 of record NW_027094165.1, read on the forward strand.
TGTGGGGAAACAGGATGTTCTGCCCAGGCTGGCAGAGCATCTCTATATATGTTCATTGTTGAACCAGAACTAATGATAACACTTAAATGACAGGTACTGTGGGTGATAAAAATGAATGGTTTGGTAAATGGGGGAGATGACAGCGTTAGGCAGAATAACTGGGCCATTTAGTGAGGTGTGCTAATACAGACCGGTGTATTATTACTCAGTGCACTTTTTGTGAGCAGGGGCATTCTTGGGTTACAAGGCTCTTTCTGACCAAAGCTTCAAAATTTATTGTGACTATTCGGTGTGACTCTTTGCGGACAAAACCCGAATGATGATAAATGCATAGGAAAAGTAGAATTTAGTTGTAGCAGAGGGGCATTTGATACTAATACTGGTGATATCCCACTTGAATGGTCCATTCAGTGTGAAAGGATTTTGAAAAGAAGAGGAAGAGTATCAAGCAGAGGGAGGAAATAGTGCAGAAATGGGGGAAATGTGCTCTACTGAGAGCACATCTACAACAGTGACAAGGTAGGAGTCTGGATTTGCTTTATTTTGGTGTTGTTGTCTTCCCCAAGTTTGTGGATAAAATTCTAGGGAATGCATGATGTACTTTCTTTTACATCCTATGTATTGAGATAAGATGGAAATCCAGTGTACAAATGGAACTGCACTTTGGAGAGGCTGGAAATGTTGGGCTAAATTGGAGCCTGTATTTGTCATTAACTTTCAGCTGTGAGAAACAACACTTGTGGTAGAGATGCAGTAAATGGTTTTCAGGTAAATGTGGCTATTATTTAGGGAAATTGTAAAATATTGATATGCATGTCGTTTGGATTGAAATTGGAAAGAAATGGTTTATGAAGTAGATCAGATCTTGGGAGGAAATGCAGATGATTCTCTTAGCTAAATCAGAGAGGGTTGGCAGCAGAATGAAGTGGATGGGATTTTGGTTGAATTTTTATCACTGGTAGCAATGGCAGCCTGTGTCTGTGGTACTGCTAATAGGGGTAATCCTATTGCTGGGTTCTGCATCTGTTTCCCAGGAGAAAGCAGTGGTGGGAATGTTTGGGTGCCAGGCTTTTGCCATGCTCATAACGGGTTGACGTCCATGGAGTGTTGGGGGCGCCAGGCGGTTGCTGTGGCCCCAGTGGGCTCCTGGAGTGTTTGGGGTCAGTGTGCAGTGCTGGGCACGGCCCTGGGCAGAGCAGCCTTGTGCCTGAGGGCAGGGGAAGGCCTCAGGAGGCTCTGGAGGATCAGCTGTGCCAGGGAAGCCCTCCTGCCAGCAGGGAAGCCCTCCTGCCAGCAGGCCTGTGGTGGTGGCTGAGTTACTTGCACCCTGTGACCCAACCAGAATGCTCAACTTTTAACTTGCTGTCAGGCCTTCAAACAAGATTTCCCTTCTTTCTAGATGATGCTGAAATATTGTCCAAATGCGGTAAGCTGTGTCTGTGTTAGAATATCCTCCTTTCCTCATTGTTTGACCCATGTTATTTTTAGTGCAATAGCATTGTATCTGTCCAAAAGAGTGTTCTAGAAATAAGTTGCTGTCATGGTGCAATGTAGTTTCTAAATGACATTGCAGGTATTTGAGACATGTTCTAGTACTAATGACAGCTTTTTTCCTGAAATGATTTCTGTAGGGTTCTTGTAGGTGGAAATGAGTGTTCTTTCAGCTTGAATGAAATGTTCTCAAAAGATGGTGTTGGGCCTAGACAGGCTTGACTTGTGTCATGAGGTCATTCAGGGCTCAGATGCACTGCAAGTGATTGCATTTGTCATTTTCCACTTAATTTCTGAGCCACAGAATAGGCTGGTTTAAAGAGCTTTAAGCAACAAATGTTGAAGAGACTTACAGATTTATTTTGCCTTATGTCTGTGATTGCGTGCAATGATCAGGTTCTGGTCCTTAACCCCCAGGAGAAATGCCATGTCTGTAAATGCACGGTGAGATCAGGCCAGACTTGCTGGTGACAGGGCTCTGCAAGTTGTCCTTGTGGTCTGAATCTGAGTTTTAATTGTGTTCTGGACAGAAGGGCCGTCGATTGCTGCGCCGTGTTTTGGATGCGTGCAAAGCAGCAGGGAAGTTGGAGCTTGAGCAGGAGGACGCTGAGGTGGTTTTGTCGGAGCACCGGGGGCTCAGTGGGAGGTGTGTGAGACGTGAGGCAATTTGCAGGCAGCCTTTGGGGTGCTGGCTGTGCCGCTGCCGTCGGTAGTGCGGGAGCAGCCATGGGGTGTCAGCATTGCCCCACGTTCCCGCTGCGTGTCCCCGAGGCCGCCGCCACTGTCCTGGCACACTGTGCTGGCATTTCCAGAGTGCCAGCAAGGGTGCTGGGCTTGCTGCAAAGTCCTGTGCTTGCCGTGTGCATGTAGATGATGTTTTCAAATGAATTTTAGCTCGAAAAAGGGAATTTTCAAAACGGGAATGAGGGACAGAGTAGAAAATGGAGATTTTCTGGAAATGTTTTTGCTAATGTAGCTCCAACTGCCTGTGTGGGATAACCCTGTTGTAGACTGCACCTTTTTGGATCCTTTCAGAGACGCCTGTCTGGGTGATGTTGTCATTCCAGGGCTGGTGCTCTGGGACGTGAGATGTGTCCTTTGTGTCATTGTTATAGCTTTTCCCAACCACAGCTGGAGTGTTGGGAGTGTTCACTCTCTCTGTTTCCCTGGGTTTGGGATCTTGGGGCCTGTGCTGTCCCTCTGGAAGAAACCTGTTATAATCCCTCTATGAAATTGAGATAGGAAGGTACATAAGAGTTAAAATCTCTTTTAAGAGTGGTGTATTACAAGTGCAAGATTTTGTTTGAGGAAAACATTCCCTAAACCTAAAAGAATAACTAAAGAAGGAGATATTTTAAAAAGGAATTGAAACTATTAATCAATCTTAAGAATGGAATGGATGATTTGATCTGAGGTTCACATCTTACAGACTGCTTGTCATGTGGCTCCAGAGGGTTTTGTGTTTTGGTTGTGTTTTTCTTTGAATAATCTGGTTCAAGCATAATTGCAACTAGAAAATCAAATGCTTTTCAATTGGTCCTGATGCCATGTCAGTGGTGTTTGGTTTAGAAGCTCTCTGTAGCACTGCCCTTTATCAGCTGATGAATTGCAGAAATAGGAGCAGTATTTCATGTTGCTAAGAGAAAGCATTTTAATAGCGCTGTGGATGCGGGGGTAAATTGCAATAATTGAAGATTAAAAAACTATTCTCCAAGTGTTCCTAGAGCTTAAATAAAGAGCTCAGAGAAGTTGTGTGTGTGTGTGTGGGGAAACAGGATGTTCTGCCCAGGCTGGCAGAGCATCTCTATATATGTTCATTGTTGAACCAGAAATAATGATAACACTTAAATGACAGGTACTGTGGGTGATAAAAATGAATGGTTTGGTTAAATGGGGGAGATGACAGCGTTAGGCAGAATAACTGGGCCATTTAGTGAGCTGTGCTAATACAGACCGGTGTATTATTACTCAGTGCACTTTTTGTGAGCAGGGGCATTCTTGGGTTACAAGGCTCTTTCTGACCAAAGCTTCAAAATTTATTGTGACTATTCGGTGTGACTCTTTGCAGACAAAACCCGAATGATGATAAATTCATAGGAAAAGTAGAATTTAGTTGCAGCAGAGGGGCATTTGATACTAATACTGGTGATATCCCACTTGAATGGTCCATTCAGTGTGAAAGGATTTTGAAAAGAAGAGGAAGAGTATCAAGCAGAGGGAGGAAATAGTGCAGAAATGGGGGAAATGTGCTCTACTGAGAGCACCTCTACAACAGTGACAAGGTAGGAGTCTGGATTTGCTTTATTTTGGTGTTGTTGTCTTCCCCAAGTTTGTGGATAAAATTCAAGGGAATGCATGATGTACTTTCTTTTACATCCTATGTATTGAGATAAGATGGAAATCCAGTGTACAAATGGAACTGCACTTTGGAGAGGCTGGAAATGTTGGGCTAAATTGGAGCCTGTATTTGTCATTAACTTTCAGCTGTGAGAAACAACACTTGTGGTAGAGATGCAGTAAATGGTTTTCAGGTAAATGTGGCTATTATTTAGGGAAATTGTAAAATATTGATATGCATGTCGTTTGGATTGAAATTGGAAAGAAATGGTTTATGAAGTAGATCAGATCTTGGGAGGAAATGCAGATGATTCTCTTAGCTAAATCAGAGAGGGTTGGCAGCAGAATGAAGTGGATGGGATTTTGTTTGAATTTTTATCACTGGTAGCAATGGCAGCCTGTGTCTGTGGTGCTGCTAATAGGGGTAATCATTTTGCCGCGTCCTGCATCTGTTTCCCAGGAGACAGCAGTGGTGGGAATGTTTGGGTGCCAGGCTGTTGCCGTACTCATAATGGGTTGACGTCCATGGAGTGTTGGGGGCGCCAGGCGGTTGCTGTGGCCCCAGTGGGCTCCTGGAGTGTTTGGGGTCAGTGTGCAGTGCTGGGCACGGCCCTGGGCAGAGCAGCCTTGTGCCTGAGGGCAGGGGAAGGCCTCAGGAGGCTCTGGAGGATCAGCTGTGCCAGGGAAGCCCTCCTGCCAGCAGGGAAGCCCTCCTGCCAGCAGGCCTGTGGTGGTGGCTGAGTTACTTGCACCCTGTGACCCAACCAGAATGCTCAACTTTTAACTTGCTGTCAGGCCTTCAAACAAGATTTCCCTTCTTTCTAGATGACGCTGAAATATTGTCCAAATGCGGTAAGCTGTGTCTGGGTTAGAATATCCTCCTTTCCTCATTGTTTGACCCATGTTATTTTTAGTGCAATAGCATTGTATCTGTCCAAAAGAGTGTTCTAGAAAGAAGTTGCTGGCATGGTGCAATGTAGTTTCTAAATGACATTGCAGGTATTTGAGACATGTTCTAGTACTAATGACAGCTTTTTTCCTGCAATGATTTCTGTAGGGTTCTTGTAGGTGGAAATGAGTGTTCTTTCAGCTTGAATGAAATGTTCTCGAAAGATGGTGTTGGGCCTAGACAGGCTTGACTTGTGTCATGAGGTCATTCAGGGCTCAGATGCACTGCAAGTGATTGCATTTGTCATTTTCCACTTAATTTCTGAGCCACAGAATAGGCTGGTTTAAAGAGCTTTAAGCAACAAATGTTGAAGAGACTTACAGATTTATTTTGCCTTATGTCTGTGATTGCGTGCAATGATCAGGTTCTGTTCCTTAACCCCCAGGAGAAATGCCATGTCTGTAAATGCACGGTGAGATCAGGCCAGACTTGCTGTGGACAGGGCTCTGCAAGTTGTCCTTGTGGTCTGAATCTGAGTTTTAATTGTGTTCTGGACAGAAGGGCCGTCGATTGCTGCGCCGTGTTTTGGATGCGTGCAAAGCAGCAGGGAAGTTGGAGCTTGAGCAGGAGGACGCTGAGGTGGTTTTGTCGGAGCACCGGGGGCTCAGTGGGAGGTGTGTGAGACGTGAGGCAATTTGCAGGCAGCCTTTGGGGTGCTGGCTGTGCCGCTGCCATCGGTAGTGCGGGAGCAGCCATGGGGTGTCAGCATTGCCCCACGTTCCCGCTGCGTGTCCCCGAGGCCGCCGCCACTGTCCTGGCACACTGTGCTGGCATTTCCAGAGTGCCAGCAAGGGTGCTGGGCTTGCTGCAAAGTCCTGTGCTTGCCGTGTGCATGTAGATGATGTTTTCAAATGAATTTTAGCTCGAAAAAGGGAATTTTCAAAACGGGAATGAGGGACAGAGTAGAAAATGGAGATTTTCTGGAAATGTTTTTGCTAATGTAGCTCCAACTGCCTGTGTGGGATAACCCTGTTGTAGACTGCACCTTTTTGGATCCTTTCAGAGACGCCTGTCTGGGTGATGTTGTCATTCCAGGGCTGGTGCTCTGGGACGTGAGATGTGTCCTTTGTGTCATTGTTATAGCTTTTCCCAACCACAGCTGGAGTGTTGGGAGTGTTCACTCTCTCTGTTTCCCTGGGTTTGGGATCTTGGGGCCTGTGCTGTCCCTCTGGAAGAAACCTGTTATAATCCCTCTATGAAATTGAGATAGGAAGGTACATAAGAGTTAAAATCTCTTTTAAGAGTGGTGTATTACAAGTGCAAGATTTTGTTTGAGGAAAACATTCCCTAAACCTAAAAGAATAACTAAAGAAGGAGATATTTTAAAAAGGAATTGAAACTATTAATCAATCTTAAGAATGGAATGGATGATTTGATCTGAGGTTCACATCTTACAGACTGCTTGTCATGTGGCTCCAGAGGGTTTTGTGTTTTGGTTGTTTTTTTCTTTGAATAATCTGGTTCAAGCATAATTGCAACTAGAAAATCAAATGCTTTTCAATTGGTCCTGATGCCATGTCAGTGGTGTTTGGTTTAGAAGCTCTCTGTAGCACTGCCCTTTATCAGCTGATGAATTGCAGAAATAGGAGCCGTATTTCATGTTGCTAAGAAAAAGCATTTTAATAGTGCTGTGGATACGGGGGTAAATTGCAATAATTGAAGATTAAAAAACTATTCTCCAAGTGTTCCTAGAGCTTAAATAGAGAGCTCAGAGAAGTTGTGTGTGTGTGTGTGGGGAAACAGGATGTTCTGCCCAGGCTGGCAGAGCATCTCTATATATGTTCATTGTTGAACCAGAAATAATGATAACACTTAAATGACAGGTACTGTGGGTGATAAAAATGAATGGTTTGGTAAATGGGGGAGATGACAGCGTTAGGCAGAATAACTGGGCCGTTTAGTGAGCTGTGCTAACACAGAGCAGTGTATTATTACTCAGTGCACTTTTTGTGAGCAGGGGCATTCTTGGGTTACAAGGCTCTTTCTGACCAAAGCTTCAAAATTTATTGTGACTATTCGGTGTGACTCTTTGCGGACAAAACCCGAATGATGATAAATGCATAGGAAAAGTAGAATTTAGTTGTAGCAGAGGGGCATTTGATACTAATACTGGTGATATCCCACTTGAATGGTCCATTCAGTGTGAAAGGATTTTGAAAAGAAGAGGAAGAGTATCAAGCAGAGGGAGGAAATAGTGCAGAAATGGGGGAAATGTGCTCTACTGAGAGCACATCTACAACAGTGACAAGGTAGGAGTCTGGATTTGCTTTATTTTGGTGTTGTTGTCTTCCCCAAGTTTGTGGATAAAATTCTAGGGAATGCATGATGTACTTTCTTTTACATCCTATGTATTGAGATAAGATGGAAATCCAGTGTACAAATGGAACTGCACTTTGGAGAGGCTGGAAATGTTGGGCTAAATTGGAGCCTGTATTTGTCATTAACTTTCAGCTGTGAGAAACAACACTTGTGGTAGAGATGCAGTAAATGGTTTTCAGGTAAATGTGGCTATTATTTAGGGAAATTGTAAAATATTGATATGCATGTCGTTTGGATTGAAATTGGAAAGAAATGGTTTATGAAGTAGATCAGATCTTGGGAGGAAATGCAGATGATTCTCTTAGCTAAATCAGAGAGGGTTGGCAGCAGAATGAAGTGGATGGGATTTTGGTTGAATTTTTATCACTGGTAGCAATGGCAGCCTGTGTCTGTGGTACTGCTAATAGGGGTAATCCTATTGCTGGGTTCTGCATCTGTTTCCCAGGAGAAAGCAGTGGTGGGAATGTTTGGGTGCCAGGCTTTTGCCATGCTCATAACGGGTTGACGTCCATGGAGTGTTGGGGGCGCCAGGCGGTTGCTGTGGCCCCAGTGGGCTCCTGGAGTGTTTGGGGTCAGTGTGCAGTGCTGGGCACGGCCCTGGGCAGAGCAGCCTTGTGCCTGAGGGCAGGGGAAGGCCTCAGGAGGCTCTGGAGGATCAGCTGTGCCAGGGAAGCCCTCCTGCCAGCAGGGAAGCCCTCCTGCCAGCAGGCCTGTGGTGGTGGCTGAGTTACTTGCACCCTGTGACCCAACCAGAATGCTCAACTTTTAACTTGCTGTCAGGCCTTCAAACAAGATTTCCCTTCTTTCTAGATGATGCTGAAATATTGTCCAAATGCGGTAAGCTGTGTCTGTGTTAGAATATCCTCCTTTCCTCATTGTTTGACCCATGTTATTTTTAGTGCAATAGCATTGTATCTGTCCAAAAGAGTGTTCTAGAAATAAGTTGCTGTCATGGTGCAATGTAGTTTCTAAATGACATTGCAGGTATTTGAGACATGTTCTAGTACTAATGACAGCTTTTTTCCTGAAATGATTTCTGTAGGGTTCTTGTAGGTGGAAATGAGTGTTCTTTCAGCTTGAATGAAATGTTCTCAAAAGATGGTGTTGGGCCTAGACAGGCTTGACTTGTGTCATGAGGTCATTCAGGGCTCAGATGCACTGCAAGTGATTGCATTTGTCATTTTCCACTTAATTTCTGAGCCACAGAATAGGCTGGTTTAAAGAGCTTTAAGCAACAAATGTTGAAGAGACTTACAGATTTATTTTGCCTTATGTCTGTGATTGCGTGCAATGATCAGGTTCTGGTCCTTAACCCCCAGGAGAAATGCCATGTCTGTAAATGCACGGTGAGATCAGGCCAGACTTGCTGGTGACAGGGCTCTGCAAGTTGTCCTTGTGGTCTGAATCTGAGTTTTAATTGTGTTCTGGACAGAAGGGCCGTCGATTGCTGCGCCGTGTTTTGGATGCGTGCAAAGCAGCAGGGAAGTTGGAGCTTGAGCAGGAGGACGCTGAGGTGGTTTTGTCGGAGCACCGGGGGCTCAGTGGGAGGTGTGTGAGACGTGAGGCAATTTGCAGGCAGCCTTTGGGGTGCTGGCTGTGCCGCTGCCGTCGGTAGTGCGGGAGCAGCCATGGGGTGTCAGCATTGCCCCACGTTCCCGCTGCGTGTCCCCGAGGCCGCCGCCACTGTCCTGGCACACTGTGCTGGCATTTCCAGAGTGCCAGCAAGGGTGCTGGGCTTGCTGCAAAGTCCTGTGCTTGCCGTGTGCATGTAGATGATGTTTTCAAATGAATTTTAGCTCGAAAAAGGGAATTTTCAAAACGGGAATGAGGGACAGAGTAGAAAATGGAGATTTTCTGGAAATGTTTTTGCTAATGTAGCTCCAACTGCCTGTGTGGGATAACCCTGTTGTAGACTGCACCTTTTTGGATCCTTTCAGAGACGCCTGTCTGGGTGATGTTGTCATTCCAGGGCTGGTGCTCTGGGACGTGAGATGTGTCCTTTGTGTCATTGTTATAGCTTTTCCCAACCACAGCTGGAGTGTTGGGAGTGTTCACTCTCTCTGTTTCCCTGGGTTTGGGATCTTGGGGCCTGTGCTGTCCCTCTGGAAGAAACCTGTTATAATCCCTCTATGAAATTGAGATAGGAAGGTACATAAGAGTTAAAATCTCTTTTAAGAGTGGTGTATTACAAGTGCAAGATTTTGTTTGAGGAAAACATTCCCTAAACCTAAAAGAATAACTAAAGAAGGAGATATTTTAAAAAGGAATTGAAACTATTAATCAATCTTAAGAATGGAATGGATGATTTGATCTGAGGTTCACATCTTACAGACTGCTTGTCATGTGGCTCCAGAGGGTTTTGTGTTTTGGTTGTGTTTTTCTTTGAATAATCTGGTTCAAGCATAATTGCAACTAGAAAATCAAATGCTTTTCAATTGGTCCTGATGCCATGTCAGTGGTGTTTGGTTTAGAAGCTCTCTGTAGCACTGCCCTTTATCAGCTGATGAATTGCAGAAATAGGAGCAGTATTTCATGTTGCTAAGAGAAAGCATTTTAATAGCGCTGTGGATGCGGGGGTAAATTGCAATAATTGAAGATTAAAAAACTATTCTCCAAGTGTTCCTAGAGCTTAAATAAAGAGCTCAGAGAAGTTGTGTGTGTGTGTGTGGGGAAACAGGATGTTCTGCCCAGGCTGGCAGAGCATCTCTATATATGTTCATTGTTGAACCAGAAATAATGATAACACTTAAATGACAGGTACTGTGGGTGATAAAAATGAATGGTTTGGTTAAATGGGGGAGATGACAGCGTTAGGCAGAATAACTGGGCCATTTAGTGAGCTGTGCTAATACAGACCGGTGTATTATTACTCAGTGCACTTTTTGTGAGCAGGGGCATTCTTGGGTTACAAGGCTCTTTCTGACCAAAGCTTCAAAATTTATTGTGACTATTCGGTGTGACTCTTTGCAGACAAAACCCGAATGATGATAAATTCATAGGAAAAGTAGAATTTAGTTGCAGCAGAGGGGCATTTGATACTAATACTGGTGATATCCCACTTGAATGGTCCATTCAGTGTGAAAGGATTTTGAAAAGAAGAGGAAGAGTATCAAGCAGAGGGAGGAAATAGTGCAGAAATGGGGGAAATGTGCTCTACTGAGAGCACCTCTACAACAGTGACAAGGTAGGAGTCTGGATTTGCTTTATTTTGGTGTTGTTGTCTTCCCCAAGTTTGTGGATAAAATTCAAGGGAATGCATGATGTACTTTCTTTTACATCCTATGTATTGAGATAAGATGGAAATCCAGTGTACAAATGGAACTGCACTTTGGAGAGGCTGGAAATGTTGGGCTAAATTGGAGCCTGTATTTGTCATTAACTTTCAGCTGTGAGAAACAACACTTGTGGTAGAGATGCAGTAAATGGTTTTCAGGTAAATGTGGCTATTATTTAGGGAAATTGTAAAATATTGATATGCATGTCGTTTGGATTGAAATTGGAAAGAAATGGTTTATGAAGTAGATCAGATCTTGGGAGGAAATGCAGATGATTCTCTTAGCTAAATCAGAGAGGGTTGGCAGCAGAATGAAGTGGATGGGATTTTGTTTGAATTTTTATCACTGGTAGCAATGGCAGCCTGTGTCTGTGGTGCTGCTAATAGGGGTAATCATTTTGCCGCGTCCTGCATCTGTTTCCCAGGAGACAGCAGTGGTGGGAATGTTTGGGTGCCAGGCTGTTGCCGTACTCATAATGGGTTGACGTCCATGGAGTGTTGGGGGCGCCAGGCGGTTGCTGTGGCCCCAGTGGGCTCCTGGAGTGTTTGGGGTCAGTGTGCAGTGCTGGGCACGGCCCTGGGCAGAGCAGCCTTGTGCCTGAGGGCAGGGGAAGGCCTCAGGAGGCTCTGGAGGATCAGCTGTGCCAGGGAAGCCCTCCTGCCAGCAGGGAAGCCCTCCTGCCAGCAGGCCTGTGGTGGTGGCTGAGTTACTTGCACCCTGTGACCCAACCAGAATGCTCAACTTTTAACTTGCTGTCAGGCCTTCAAACAAGATTTCCCTTCTTTCTAGATGACGCTGAAATATTGTCCAAATGCGGTAAGCTGTGTCTGGGTTAGAATATCCTCCTTTCCTCATTGTTTGACCCATGTTATTTTTAGTGCAATAGCATTGTATCTGTCCAAAAGAGTGTTCTAGAAAGAAGTTGCTGGCATGGTGCAATGTAGTTTCTAAATGACATTGCAGGTATTTGAGACATGTTCTAGTACTAATGACAGCTTTTTTCCTGCAATGATTTCTGTAGGGTTCTTGTAGGTGGAAATGAGTGTTCTTTCAGCTTGAATGAAATGTTCTCGAAAGATGGTGTTGGGCCTAGACAGGCTTGACTTGTGTCATGAGGTCATTCAGGGCTCAGATGCACTGCAAGTGATTGCATTTGTCATTTTCCACTTAATTTCTGAGCCACAGAATAGGCTGGTTTAAAGAGCTTTAAGCAACAAATGTTGAAGAGACTTACAGATTTATTTTGCCTTATGTCTGTGATTGCGTGCAATGATCAGGTTCTGGTCCTTAACCCCCAGGAGAAATGCCATGTCTGTAAATGCACGGTGAGATCAGGCCAGACTTGCTGTGGACAGGGCTCTGCAAGTTGTCCTTGTGGTCTGAATCTGAGTTTTAATTGTGTTCTGGACAGAAGGGCCGTCGATTGCTGCGCCGTGTTTTGGATGCGTGCAAAGCAGCAGGGAAGTTGGAGCTTGAGCAGGAGGACGCTGAGGTGGTTTTGTCGGAGCACCGGGGGCTCAGTGGGAGGTGTGTGAGACGTGAGGCAATTTGCAGGCAGCCTTTGGGGTGCTGGCTGTGCCGCTGCCATCGGTAGTGCGGGAGCAGCCATGGGGTGTCAGCATTGCCCCACGTTCCCGCTGCGTGTCCCCGAGGCCGCCGCCACTGTCCTGGCACACTGTGCTGGCATTTCCAGAGTGCCAGCAAGGGTGCTGGGCTTGCTGCAAAGTCCTGTGCTTGCCGTGTGCATGTAGATGATGTTTTCAAATGAATTTTAGCTCGAAAAAGGGAATTTTCAAAACGGGAATGAGGGACAGAGTAGAAAATGGAGATTTTCTGGAAATGTTTTTGCTAATGTAGCTCCAACTGCCTGTGTGGGATAACCCTGTTGTAGACTGCACCTTTTTGGATCCTTTCAGAGACGCCTGTCTGGGTGATGTTGTCATTCCAGGGCTGGTGCTCTGGGACGTGAGATGTGTCCTTTGTGTCATTGTTATAGCTTTTCCCAACCACAGCTGGAGTGTTGGGAGTGTTCACTCTCTCTGTTTCCCTGGGTTTGGGATCTTGGGGCCTGTGCTGTCCCTCTGGAAGAAACCTGTTATAATCCCTCTATGAAATTGAGATAGGAAGGTACATAAGAGTTAAAATCTCTTTTAAGAGTGGTGTATTACAAGTGCAAGATTTTGTTTGAGGAAAACATTCCCTAAACCTAAAAGAATAACTAAAGAAGGAGATATTTTAAAAAGGAATTGAAACTATTAATCAATCTTAAGAATGGAATGGATGATTTGATCTGAGGTTCACATCTTACAGACTGCTTGTCATGTGGCTCCAGAGGGTTTTGTGTTTTGGTTGTTTTTTTCTTTGAATAATCTGGTTCAAGCATAATTGCAACTAGAAAATCAAATGCTTTTCAATTGGTCCTGATGCCATGTCAGTGGTGTTTGGTTTAGAAGCTCTCTGTAGCACTGCCCTTTATCAGCTGATGAATTGCAGAAATAGGAGCCGTATTTCATGTTGCTAAGAAAAAGCATTTTAATAGTGCTGTGGATACGGGGGTAAATTGCAATAATTGAAGATTAAAAAACTATTCTCCAAGTGTTCCTAGAGCTTAAATAGAGAGCTCAGAGAAGTTGTGTGTGTGTGTGTGGGGAAACAGGATGTTCTGCCCAGGCTGGCAGAGCATCTCTATATATGTTCATTGTTGAACCAGAAATAATGATAACACTTAAATGACAGGTACTGTGGGTGATAAAAATGAATGGTTTGGTAAATGGGGGAGATGACAGCGTTAGGCAGAATAACTGGGCCGTTTAGTGAGCTGTGCTAACACAGAGCAGTGTATTATTACTCAGTGCACTTTTTGTGAGCAGGGGCATTCTTGGGTTACAAGGCACTTTCTGACCAAAGCTTCAAAATTTATTGTGACTATTCGGTGTGACTCTTTGCGGACAAAACCCGAATGATGATAAATGCATAGGAAAAGTAGAATTTAGTTGTAGCAGAGGGGCATTTGATACTAATACTGGTGATATCCCACTTGAATGGTCCATTCAGTGTGAAAGGATTTTGAAAAGAAGAGGAAGAGTATCAAGCAGAGGGAGGAAATAGTGCAGAAATGGCGGAAATGTGCTCTACTGAGAGCACCTCTACAACAGTGACAAGGTAGGAGTCTGGATTTGCTTTATTTTGGTGTTGTTGTCTTCCCCAAGTTTGTGGATAAAATTCTAGGGAATGCATGATGTACTTTCTTTTACATCCTATGTATTGAGATAAGATGGAAATCCAGTGTACAAATGGAACTGCACTTTGGAGAGGCTGGAAATGTTGGGCTAAATTGGAGCCTGTATTTGTCATTAACTTTCAGCTGTGAGAAACAACACTTGTGGTAGAGATGCAGTAAATGGTTTTCAGGTAAATGTGGCTATTATTTAGGGAAATTGTAAAATATTGATATGCATGTCGTTTGGATTGAAATTGGAAAGAAATGGTTTATGAAGTAGATCAGATCTTGGGAGGAAATGCAGATGATTCTCTTAGCTAAATCAGAGAGGGTTGGCAGCAGAATGAAATGGATGGGATTTTGTTTGAATTTTTATCACTGGTAGCAATGGCAGCCTGTGTCTGTGGTACTGCTAATAGGGGTAATCCTATTGCTGGGTTCTGCATCTGTTTCCCAGGAGAAAGCAGTGGTGGGAATGTTTGGGTGCCAGGCTTTTGCCATGCTCATAACGGGTTGACGTCCATGGAGTGTTGGGGACGCCAGGCGGTTGCTGTGGCCCCAGTGGGCTCCTGGAGTGTTTGGGGTCAGTGTGCAGTGCTGGGCACGGCCCTGGGCAGAGCAGCCTTGTGCCTGAGGGCAGGGGAAGGCCTCAGGAGGCTCTGGAGGATCAGCTGTGCCAGGGAAGCCCTCCTGCCAGCAGGGAAGCCCTCCTGCCAGCAGGCCTGTGGTGGTGGCTGAGTTACTTGCACCCTGTGACCCAACCAGAATGCTCAACTTTTAACTTGCTGTCAGGCCTTCAAACAAGATTTCCCTTCTTTCTAGATGACGCTGAAATATTGTCCAAATGCGGTAAGCTGTGTCTGTGTTAGAATATCCTCCTTTCCTCATTGTTTGACCCATGTTATTTTTAGTGCAATAGCATTGTATCTGTCCAAAAGAGTGTTCTAGAAATAAGTTGCTGTCATAGTGCAATGTAGTTTCTAAATGACATTGCAGGTATTTGAGACATGTTCTAGTACTAATGACAGCTTTTTTCCTGCAATGATTTCTGTAGGGTTCTTGTAGGTGGAAATGAGTGTTCTTTCAGCTTGAATGAAGTGTTCTCGAAAGATGGTGTTGGGCCTAGACAGGCTTGACTTGTGTCATGAGGTCATTCAGGGCTCAGATGCACTGCAAGTGTTTGCATTTGTCATTTTCCACTTAATTTCTGAGCCACAGAATAGGCTGGTTTAAAGAGCTTTAAGCAACAAATGTTGAAGAGACTTACAGATTTATTTTGCCTTATGTCTGTGATTGCGTGCAATGATCAGGTTCTGGTCCTTAACCCCCAGGAGAAATGCCATGTCTGTAAATGCACGGTGAGATCAGGCCAGACTTGCTGTGGACAGGGCTCTGCAAGTTGTCCTTGTGGGCTGAATCTGAGTTTTAATTGTGTTCTGGACAGAAGGGCCGTCGATTGCTGCGCCGTGTTTTGGATGCGTGCAAAGCAGCAGGGAAGTTGGAGCTTGAGCAGGAGGACGCTGAGGTGGTTTTGTCGGAGCACCGGGGGCTCAGTGGGAGGTGTGTGAGACGTGAGGCAATTTGCAGGCAGCCTTTGGGGTGCTGGCTGTGCCGCTGCCGTCGGTAGTGCGGGAGCAGCCATGGGGTGTCAGCATTGCCCCACGTTCCCGCTGCGTGTCCCCGAGGCCGCCGCCACTGTCCTGGCACACTGTGCTGGCATTTCCAGAGTGCCAGCAAGGGTGCTGGGCTTGCTGCAAAGTCCTGTGCTTGCCGTGTGCATGTAGATGATGTTTTCAAATGAATTTTAGCTCGAAAAAGGGAATTTTCAAAACGGGAATGAGGGACAGAGTAGAAAATGGAGATTTTCTGGAAATGTTTTTGCTAATGTAGCTCCAACTGCCTGTGTGGGATAACCCTGTTGTAGACTGCACCTTTTTGGATCCTTTCAGAGACGCCTGTCTGGGTGATGTTGTCATTCCAGGGCTGGTGCTCTGGGATGTGAGATGTGTCCTTTGTGTCATTGTTATAGCTTTTCCCAACCACAGCTGGAGTGTTGGGAGTGTTCACTCTCTCTGTTTCCCTGGGTTTGGGATCTTGGGGCCTGTGCTGTCCCTCTGGAAGAAACCTGTTATAATCCCTCTATGAAATTGAGATAGGAAGGTACATAAGAGTTAAAATCTCTTTTAAGAGTGGTGTATTACAAGTGCAAGATTTTGTTTGAGGAAAACATTCCCTAAACCTAAAAGAATAACTAAAGAAGGAGATATTTTAAAAAGGAATTGAAACTATTAATCAATCTTAAGAATGGAATGGATGATTTGATCTGAGGTTCACATCTTACAGACTGCTTGTCATGTGGCTCCAGAGGGTTTTGTGTTTTGGTTGTTTTTTTCTTTGAATAATCTGGTTCAAGCATAATTGCAACTAGAAAATCAAATGCTTTTCAATTGGTCCTGATGCCATGTCAGTGGTGTTTGGTTTAGAAGCTCTCTGTAGCACTGCCCTTTATCAGCTGATGAATTGCAGAAATAGGAGCAGTATTTCATGTTGCTAAGAGAAAGCATTTTAATAGTGCTGTGGATACGGGGGTAAATTGCAATAATTGAAGATTAAAAAACTATTCTCCAAGTGTTCCTAGAGCTTAAATAGAGAGCTCAGAGAAGTTGTGTGTGTGTGTGTGGGGAAACAGGATGTTCTGCCCAGGCTGGCAGAGCATCTCTATATATGTTCATTGTTGAACCAGAAATAATGATAACACTTAAATGACAGGTACTGTGGGTGATAAAAATGAATGGTTTGGTAAATGGGGGAGATGACAGCGTTAGGCAGAATAACTGGGCCATTTAGTGAGGTGTGCTAATACAGACCGGTGTATTATTACTCAGTGCACTTTTTGTGAGCAGGGGCATTCTTGGGTTACAAGGCTCTTTCTGACCAAAGCTTCAAAATTTATTGTGACTATTCGGTGTGACTCTTTGCGGACAAAACCCGAATGATGATAAATGCATAGGAAAAGTAGAATTTAGTTGTAGCAGAGGGGCATTTGATACTAATACTGGTGATATCCCACTTGAATGGTCCATTCAGTGTGAAAGGATTTTGAAAAGAAGAGGAAGAGTATCAAGCAGAGGGAGGAAATAGTGCAGAAATGGGGGAAATGTGCTCTACTGAGAGCACATCTACAACAGTGACAAGGTAGGAGTCTGGATTTGCTTTATTTTGGTGTTGTTGTCTTCCCCAAGTTTGTGGATAAAATTCTAGGGAATGCATGATGTACTTTCTTTTACATCCTATGTATTGAGATAAGATGGAAATCCAGTGTACAAATGGAACTGCACTTTGGAGAGGCTGGAAATGTTGGGCTAAATTGGAGCCTGTATTTGTCATTAACTTTCAGCTGTGAGAAACAACACTTGTGGTAGAGATGCAGTAAATGGTTTTCAGGTAAATGTGGCTATTATTTAGGGAAATTGTAAAATATTGATATGCATGTCGTTTGGATTGAAATTGGAAAGAAATGGTTTATGAAGTAGATCAGATCTTGGGAGGAAATGCAGATGATTCTCTTAGCTAAATCAGAGAGGGTTGGCAGCAGAATGAAGTGGATGGGATTTTGGTTGAATTTTTATCACTGGTAGCAATGGCAGCCTGTGTCTGTGGTACTGTTAATAGGGGTAATCATTTTGCCGCGTCCTGCATCTGTTTCCCAGGAGACAGCAGTGGTGGGAATGTTTGGGTGCCAGGCTGTTGCTGTGCTCATAATGGGTTGACGTCCATGGAGTGTTGGGGGCGCCAGGCGGTTGCTGTGGCCCCAGTGGGCTCCTGGAGTGTTTGGGGTCAGTGTGCAGTGCTGGGCACGGCCCTGGGCAGAGCAGCCTTGTGCCTGAGGGCAGGGGGAGGCCTCAGGAGGCTCTGGAGGATCAGCTGTGCCAGGGAAGCCCTCCTGCCAGCAGGGAAGCCCTCCTGCCAGCAGGCCTGTGGTGGTGGCTGAGTTACTTGCACCCTGTGACCCAACCAGAATGCTCAACTTTTAACTTGCTGTCAGGCCTTCAAACAAGATTTCCCTTCTTTCTAGATGACGCTGAAATATTGTCCAAATGCGGTAAGCTGTGTCTGGGTTAGAATATCCTCCTTTCCTCATTGTTTGACCCATGTTATTTTTAGTGCAATAGCATTGTATCTGTCCAAAAGAGTGTTCTAGAAAGAAGTTGCTGGCATGGTGCAATGTAGTTTCTAAATGACATTGCAGGTATTTGAGACATGTTCTAGTACTAATGACAGCTTTTTTCCTGAAATGATTTCTGTAGGGTTCTTGTAGGTGGAAATGAGTGTTCTTTCAGCTTGAATGAAATGTTCTCGAAAGATGGTGTTGGGCCTAGACAGGCTTGACTTGTGTCATGAGGTCATTCAGGGCTCAGATGCACTGCAAGTGATTGCATTTGTCATTTTCCACTTAATTTCTGAGCCACAGAATAGGCTGGTTTAAAGAGCTTTAAGCAACAAATGTTGAAGAGACTTACAGATTTATTTTGCCTTATGTCTGTGATTGCGTGCAATGATCAGGTTCTGGTCCTTAACCCCCAGGAGAAATGCCATGTCTGTAAATGCACGGTGAGATCAGGCCAGACTTGCTGTGGACAGGGCTCTGCAAGTTGTCCTTGTGGTCTGAATCTGAGTTTTAATTGTGTTCTGGACAGAAGGGCCGTCGATTGCTGCGCCGTGTTTTGGATGCGTGCAAAGCAGCAGGGAAGTTGGAGCTTGAGCAGGAGGACGCTGAGGTGGTTTTGTCGGAGCACCGGGGGCTCAGTGGGAGGTGTGTGAGACGTGAGGCAATTTGCAGGCAGCCTTTGGGGTGCTGGCTGTGCCGCTGCCATCGGTAGTGCGGGAGCAGCCATGGGGTGTCAGCATTGCCCCACGTTCCCGCTGCGTGTCCCCGAGGCCGCCGCCACTGTCCTGGCACACTGTGCTGGCATTTCCAGAGTGCCAGCAAGGGTGCTGGGCTTGCTGCAAAGTCCTGTGCTTGCCGTGTGCATGTAGATGATGTTTTCAAATGAATTTTAGCTCGAAAAAGGGAATTTTCAAAACGGGAATGAGGGACAGAGTAGAAAATGGAGATTTTCTGGAAATGTTTTTGCTAATGTAGCTCCAACTGCCTGTGTGGGATAACCCTGTTGTAGACTGCACCTTTTTGGATCCTTTCAGAGACGCCTGTCTGGGTTATGTTGTCATTCCAGGGCTGGTGCTCTGGGACGTGAGATGTGTCCTTTGTGTCATTGTTATAGCTTTTCCCAACCACAGCTGGAGTGTTGGGAGTGTTCACTCTCTCTGTTTCCCTGGGTTTGGGATCTTGGGGCCTGTGCTGTCCCTCTGGAAGAAACCTGTTATAATCCCTCTATGAAATTGAGATAGGAAGGTACATAAGAGTTAAAATCTCTTTTAAGAGTGGTGTATTACAAGTGCAAGATTTTGTTTGAGGAAAACATTCCCTAAACCTAAAAGAATAACTAAAGAAGGAGATATTTTAAAAAGGAATTGAAACTATTAATCAATCTTAAGAATGGAATGGATGATTTTATCTGAGGTTCACATCTTACAGACTGCTTGTCATGTGGCTCCAGAGGGTTTTGTGTTTTGGTTGTTTTTTTCTTTGAATAATCTGGTTCAAGCATAATTGCAACTAGAAAATCAAATGCTTTTCAATTGGTCCTGATGCCATGTCAGTGGTGTTTGGTTTAGAAGCTCTCTGTAGCACTGCCCTTTATCAGCTGATGAATTGCAGAAATAGGAGCCGTATTTCATGTTGCTAAGAAAAAGCATTTTAATAGTGCTGTGGATACGGGGGTAAATTGCAATAATTGAAGATTAAAAAACTATTCTCCAAGTGTTCCTAGAGCTTAAATAGAGAGCTCAGAGAAGTTGTGTGTGTGTGTGTGGGGAAACAGGATGTTCTGCCCAGGCTGGCAGAGCATCTCTATATATGTTCATTGTTGAACCAGAAATAATGATAACACTTAAATGACAGGTACTGTGGGTGATAAAAATGAATGGTTTGGTAAATGGGGGAGATGACACCGTTAGGCAGAATAACTGGGCCGTTTAGTGAGCTGTGCTAACACAGACCAGTGTATTATTACTCAGTGCACTTTTTGTGAGCAGGGGCATTCTTGGGTTACAAGGCTCTTTCTGACCAAAGCTTCAAAATTTATTGCGACTATTTGGTGTGACTCTTTGCGGACAAAACCTGAATGATGATAAATTCATAGGAAAAGTAGAATTTAGTTGCAGCAGAGGGGCATTTGATACTAATACTGGTGACATCCCACTTGAATGGTCCATTCAGTGTGAAAGGATTTTGAAAAGAAGAGGAAGAGTATCAAGCAGAGAGAGGAAATAGTGCAGAAATGGCAGAAATGTGCTCTACTGAGAGCACATCTA
The DNA here is from genome assembly GCF_029207755.1 of Chamaea fasciata. NCBI lineage: Eukaryota > Metazoa > Chordata > Aves > Passeriformes > Sylviidae > Chamaea > Chamaea fasciata. The sequence goes on from NW_027094165.1 coordinate 81,878, forward strand.
CAACAGTGACAAGTTAGGAGTCTGGGTTCGCTTTATTTTGGTGGTGTTGTCTTCCCCAAATTTGTGGATAAAATTCAAGGGAATGCATGATGTACTTTCTTTTACATCCTATGTATTGAGATAAGATGGAAATCCAGTGTACAAATGGAACTGCACTTTGGAGAGGCTGGAAATGTTGGGCTAAATTGGAGCCTGTATTTGTAATTAACTATCAGCTGTGAGAAACAACACTTGTGGTAGAGATGCAGTAAATGGTTTTCAGGTAAATGTGGCTATTATTTAGGGAAATTGTAAAATATTGATATGCATGTCGTTTGGATTGAAATTGGAAAGAAATGGTTTATGAAGTAGATCAGATCTTGGGAGGAAATGCAGATGATTCTCTTAGCTAAATCAGAGAGGGCTGGCAGCAGAATGAAGTGGATGGGATTTTGGTTGAATTTTTATCACTGGTAGCAATGACAGCCTGTGTCTGTGGTACTGCTAATAGGGGTAATCCTATTGCTTGGTTCTGCATCTGTTTCCCAGGAGAAAGCAGTGGTGGGAATATTTGGGTGCCAGGCTGTTGCCGTGCTCATAATGGGTTGACGCCCATGGAGTGTTGGGGGCGCCAGGCGGTTGCTGTGGCCCCAGTGGGCTCCTGGAGTGTTTGGGGTCAGTGTGCAGTGCTGGGCACGGCCCTGGGCAGAGCAGCCTTGTGCCTGAGGGCAGGGGGAGGCCTCAGGAGGCTCTGGAGGATCAGCTGTGCCAGGGAAGCCCTCCTGCCAGCAGGGAAGCCCTCCTGCCAGCAGGCCTGTGGTGGTGGCTGAGTTACTTGCACTCTGTGACCCAACCAGAATGCTCAACTTTTAACTTGCTGTCAGGCCTTCAAACAAGATTTCCCTTCTTTCTAGATGATGCTGAAATATTGTCCAAATGCGGTAAGCTGTGTCTGTGTTAGAATATCCTCCTTTCCTCATTGTTTGACCCATGTTATTTTTAGTGCAATAGCATTGTATCTGTCCAAAAGAGTGTTCTAGAAAGAAGTTGCTGTCATGGTGCAATGCAGTTTCTAAATGACATTGCAGGTATTTGAGACATGTTCTGGTACTAATGACAGCTTTTTTCCTGCAATGATTTCTTTAGGGTTCTTGTAGGTGGAAATGAGTGTTCTTTCAGCATGAATGAAATGTTCTCAAAAGATGGTGTTGGGCCTAGACAGGCTTGATTTGTGTCATGAGGTCATTCAGGGCTCAGATGCACTGCAAGTGATTGCATTTGTCATTTTCCACTTAATTTCTGAGCCACAGAATAGGCTGGTTTAAAGAGCTTTAAGCAACAAATGTTGAAGAGACTTACAGATTTATTTTGCCTTATGTCTGTGATTGCGTGCAATGATCAGGTTCTGTTCCTTAACCCCCAGGAGAAATGCCATGTCTGTAAGTGCACGGTGAGATCAGGCCAGACTTGCTGTGGACAGGGCTCTGCAAGTTGTCCTTGTGGGCTGAATCTGAGTTTTAATTGTGTTCTGGACAGAAGGGCCGGCGATTGCTGTGCCGTGTTTTGGATGCGTGCAAAGCAGCAGGGAAGTTGGAGCTTGAGCAGGAGGACGCTGAGGTGGTTTTGTCGGAGCACCGGGGGCTCAGTGGGAGGTGTGTGAGACGTGAGGCAATTTGCAGGCAGCCTTTGGGGTGCTGGCTGTGCCGCTGCCGTCGGTAGTGCGGGAGCAGCCATGGGGTGTCAGCATTGCCCCACGTTCCCGCTGCGTGTCCCCGAGGCCGCCGCCACTGTCCTGGCACACTGTGCTGGCATTTCCAGAGTGCCAGCAAGGGTGCTGGGCTTGCTGCAAAGTCCTGTGCTTGCCGTGTGCATGTAGATGATGTTTTCAAATGAATTTTAGCTCTAAAAAGGGAATTTTCAGAACGGGAATGAGGGACAGAGTAGAAAATGGAGATTTTCTGGAAATGTTTTTGCTAATGTAGCTCCAACTGCCTGTGTGGGATAACCCTGTTGTAGACTGCACCTTTTTGGATCCTTTCAGAGACGCCTGTCTGGGTGATGTTGTCATTCCAGGGCTGGTGCTCTGGGATGTGAGATGTGTCCTTTGTGTCATTGTTATAGCTTTTCCCAACCACAGCTGGAGTGTTGGGAGTGTTCACTCTCTCTGTTTCCCTGGGTTTGGGATCTTGGGGCCTGTGCTGTCCCTCTGGAAGAAACCTGTTATAATCCCTCTATGAAATTGAGATAGGAAGGTACATAAGAGTTAAAATCTCTTTTAAGAGTGGTGTATTACAAGTGCAAGATTTTGTTTGAGGAAAACTTTCCCTAAACCTAAAAGAATAACTAAAGAAGGAGATATTTTAAATAGGAATTGAAACTACTAATCAATCTTAAGAACGGAATGGATGATTTGATCTGAGGTTCACATCTTACAGACTGCTTGTCATGTGGCTCCAGAGGGTTTTGTTTTTTGCTTGTTTTTTTTTTTTGAATAATCTGGTTCAAGCATAATTGCAACTAGAAAATCAAATGCTTTTCAATTGGTCCTGATGTCATGTCAGTGGTGTTTGGTTTAGAAGCTCTCTGTAGCACTGCCCTTTATCAGCTGATGAATTGCAGAAATAGGAGCAGTATTTCATCTTGCTAAGAGAAAGCATTTTAATAGTGCTGTGGATACGGGGGTAAATTGCAATAATTGAAGATTAAAAAACTATTCTCCAAGTGTTCCTGGGGCTTAAATAGAGAGCTCAGAGAAGTTGTGTGTGTGTGTGGGGGGAAACAGGATGGTCTGCCCAGGCTGGCAGAGCATCTCTATATATGTTCATTGTTGAACCAGAAATAATGATAACACTTAAATGACAGGTACACTGGGTGATAAAAATGAATGGTTTGGTAAATGGGGGAGATGACAGCGTTAGGCAGAATAACTGGGCCATTTAGTGAGCTGTGCTAACACAGACCGGTGTATTAATAATCAGTGCACTTTTTATGAGCAGGGGCATTCTTGGGTTACAAGACACTTTCTGACCAAAGCTTCAAAATTTATTGTGACTATTTGGTGTGACTCTTTGCGGACAAAACCCGAATGATGATAAATGCATAGGAAAAGTAGAATTTAGTTGTAGCAGAGGGGCATTTGATACTAATACTGGTGACATCCCACTTGAATGGTCCATTCAGTGTGAAAGGATTTTGAAAAGAAGAGGAAGAGTATCAAGCAGAGGGAGGAAATAGTGCAGAAATGGCGGAAATGTGCTCTACTGAGAGCACATCTACAACAGTGACAAGGTAGGAGTCTGGATTTGCTTTATTTTGGTGTTGTTGTCTTCCCCAAGTTTGTGGATAAAATTCTAGGGAATGCATGATGTACTTTCTTTTACATCCTATGTATTGAGATAAGATGGAAATCCAGTGTACAAATGGAACTGCACTTTGGAGAGGCTGGAAATGTTGGGCTAAATTGGAGCCTGTATTTGTCATTAACTTTCAGCTGTGAGAAACAACACTTGTGGTAGAGATGCAGTAAATGGTTTTCAGGTAAATGTGGCTATTATTTAGGGAAATTGTAAAATATTGATATGCATGTCGTTTGGATTGAAATTGGAAAGAAATGGTTTATGAAGTAGATCAGATCTTGGGAGGAAATGCAGATGATTCTCTTAGCTAAATCAGAGAGGGTTGGCAGCAGAATGAAGTGGATGGGATTTTGGTTGAATTTTTATCACTGGTAGCAATGGCAGCCTGTGTCTGTGGTACTGCTAATAGGGGTAATCCTATTGCTGGGTTCTGCATCTGTTTCCCAGGAGAAAGCAGTGGTGGGAATGTTTGGGTGCCAGGCTGTTGCCGTGCTCATAATGGGTTGACGTCCATGGAGTGTTGGGGGCGCCAGGCGGTTGCTGTGGCCCCAGTGGGCTCCTGGAGTGTTTGGGGTCAGTGTGCAGTGCTGGGCACGGCCCTGGGCAGAGCAGCCTTGTGCCTGAGGGCAGGGGGAGGCCTCAGGAGGCTCTGGAGGATCAGCTGTGCCAGGGAAGCCCTCCTGCCAGCAGGGAAGCCCTCCTGCCAGCAGGCCTGTGGTGATGGCTGAGTTACTTGCACCCTGTGACCCAACCAGAATGCTCAACTTTTAACTTGCTGTCAGGCCTTCAAACAAGATTTCCCTTCTTTCTAGATGACGCTGAAACATTGTCCAAATGCGGTAAGCTGTGTCTGTGTTAGAATATCCTCCTTTCCTCATTGTTTGACCTATGCTATTTTTAGTGGATTAGCATTGTATCTGTCCAAAAGAGTGTTCTAGAAAGAAGTTGCTGTCATGGTGCAATGCAGTTTCTAAATGACATTGCAGGTATTTGAGACATGTTCTAGTACTAATGACAGCTTTTTTCCTGCAATGATTTCTTTAGGGTTCTTGTAGGTGGAAATGAGTGTTCTTTCAGCTTGAATGAAATGTTCTCAAAAGATGGTGTTGGGCCTAGACAGGCTTGACTTGTGTCATGAGGTCATTCAGGGCTCAGATGCACTGCAAGTGATTGCATTTGTCATTTTCCACTTAATTTCTGAGCCACAGAATAGGCTCGTTTAAAGAGCTTTAAGCAACAAATGTTGAAGAGACTTACAGATTTATTTTGCCTTATGTCTGAGATTGCGTGCAATGATCAGGTTCTGGTCCTTAACCCCCAGGAGAAATGCCATTTCTGTAAGTGTACGGTGAGATCAGGCCAGACTTGCTGTGGACAGGGCTCTGCAAGTTGTCCTTGTGGTCTGAATCTGAGTTTTAATTGTGTTCTGGACAGAAGGGCCGGCGATTGCTGCGCCGTGTTTTGGATGCGTGCAAAGCAGCAGGGAAGTTGGAGCTTGAGCAGGAGGACGCTGAGGTGGTTTTGTCGGAGCACCGGGGGCTCAGTGGGAGGTGTGTGAGACGTGAGGCAATTTGCAGGCAGCCTTTGGGGTGCTGGCTGTGCCGCTGCCGTCGGTGGTGCAGGAGCAGCCATGGGGTGTCAGCATTGCCCCACATTCCCGCTGCGTGTCCCCGAGGCCGCCGCCACTGTCCCGGCACACTGTGCTGGCATTTCCAGAGTTCCAGCAAGGGTGCTGGGCTTACAGTAAAATCCTGTACTTGCCATGCATGTACACCAGCGCCATGGATTACACTGTGGATGAACACTAGTATGGATAGACATCAGAGCCTTGGATCCCAGTTGGACCCTGTTCTGGAAGGACAGCAGAGTCTTGGATTGGACTCTGGATGGATACTGCTCCAGATGGACACCAGAGCCATGGATCCCACTGTGGATGGACCGTGGTACAGATGGACAGCATAGCCATGGATGCTATGTGGACACTGGTCCAGATGGATAATGGTCTGGATGGATGCCAGACCCATGGATCCCACTCTGGATGCACGCTGTTCTTGATGGATACAGGAGTCATGCATGGGTCTGCAGATGGAGCCTGGGATGAATGGACAGCACAGCCACGCATCCAGATGGACACTAGAGCCGTGGACTTCAACTGTACACTGGTCTGGATGGACAGCAGAGCCATGGATCCCACTGTGGATTGACCCTGGTACAAATGGACTGCATAGCCATGGATGCAAACTGGACACTGGTCCAGATGGAGAATGGACTGGATGGACACCAGAGCCATGGATCCGACTCTGGATGCAGGCTCTTCTCGATGGACACAAGAGTCTTGTATCCGCGTCTAGATGGAGCCGGGTATGAATGGACAGCACAGCCACGTATCCAGATGGATACTTGTCCAGATGGACATCAGAGCCGTGGATCCCACGTGGACACTGGTCTGCATGGACAACAGCGCCATGGATCCCACTGTGGATGGACACTGGTATAGATAGACATCAGAGCCTTGGATCCCAGCAGGACCCTGTTCTGGATGGACAGCAGAGTCTTGGATTGGACTCTGGATGGATACTGTTCCAGATGGACACCAGAGCCATGGATCCCACTTTGGATGGATCCTGGTCTGGATAGACTCCAGAGCCATGGATCCGTCTCTGGATGGACACTGTTCTGGATGGACACCAGAGCCATGAATCCAAATTGGAGCCTGGTCTGGATGGATACAAGGGCCATGGATTCCACTTTTGATGGACACTGGTGGAGATAGCATCCAGAGGCATGGACCTGACTCTAGATGGACACTGGTCCAGATGGACATTGGTCCAGATGGTGACCAGAGACATTCCTCCCACCTTATATTGACTCTTACCGGACACCGAGGCATGGATGCCATTCTGGATGGCCAGTGGTCCTGATGGGCACCAGACCATGGATCCCCTATGAATGGACACTGGTCTAGATGGATGCCAGAGCCAAGGTTTCCAGCTGGACACTGGTGTGGATGGACACCAGAGCGATGGATGCCACTGCGGATGGACACTGGATTGTGTGGACATAAGAGCCACAGATCCCAATCTGGATGGACGCTGCTGTGAATAGACACCAGAGCCATGGATCCCACAGTGGATTGACAGTGGTCAGGATGGACACCAGAGCAATGGATGCCACTGTGGATGGACACTGGTAGAGATGCACACCAGAGTAATGGTGTCGACTCTGGATGGTCACTGGTCAGGATAGACACCAGAACCCTGGCTTCCACTCTGGATGGACGCTTGCCTGAATACACAAAAGGGCTATAAATTCCAGCTTGACACTGGTCTGGATGGACACCAGCGCCATGGATCCCACTATGGGTGGATCCTGGTCCGGATAGACTCAAGAGCCATGGATTCCACTCTGGATGGATACTGCTCCAGATAGCAACCAGAGTCATGGATCCGAATCCAGATGGACACTGGTCCAGATGGACACTGGTCCAGATGGTCACTAGAGCCATTCCTCCCAACTTGTATTGATAGTGGTCTTGCCAGACCCCGAGGCATGCATCCCACTCTGGATGGCCAGTGGTCTGGATGGGCACCAGACCATGGATCCCCTATGAATGGACACTGGTCTAGATGGACGCCAGAGCCATGGATTCCAGCTGGACACTGGTGTGGATGGACACCAGAGCCATGGATGCCACTGTGGATGGACACTGGTTTGGATGGACATAAGAGCCACGGATCCCAATCTGGATGGACGCTGCTGTGAATAGACACCAGAGGCATGGATCCCACAGTGGATTGACAGTGGTCAGGATGGACACCAGAGCAATGGATGCCACTGTGGATGGACACAGGTAGAGATGCACACCAGAGTAATGGTGTCCGCTCTGGATGGACACTGGTCTGGATAGACAGCAGAACCCTGGCTTCCATTCTGGATGGACGCTTGCCTGAATAGACAAAAGAGCTATGGATCCCAGCTTGACACTGGTCTGGATGGACACCAGCGCCATGGATCCCACTCTGAATGCACACTACTCGTGATGGACACAAGAGCCATGCATCCCTCTGTGGATGGAGCCTGGTTTGAATGGACAGCACAGCCACGCATCCAGAGGGACTCCAGAGTTGTGGATCCCAACTGTACACTAGTCTGGATGGACACCAGAGCCATGGATCCCACTGTGGATGGACCCTGGTACAGATGGACAGCATAGCCATGGATGCAAACTGGACACTGGTCCAGATGGATAATGCTCTGGATGGATGCCAGAGCCATGGATCCCTCTCTGGATGCACGCTCTTCTCGATGGACACAAGAGTCATGCATGTGTGTGTAGATTCAGCCTGGTATAAATGGACAGCACAGCCACGTATCCAGATGGATACTTGTCCAGATGGACACCAGAGCTGTGGATCCCATGTGGACACTGGTCTGGATGGACACCAGCGCCATGGATCCCACTGTGGATGGGCACTGGTATGGATAGACATCAGAGCCTTGGATCCCAGCTGGACCCTGTTCTTGATGGACACCAGCATCTTGGATTGGACTCTAGAAGGATACTGCTCCAGATGGACACCAGAGCCGTGGATCACAACTGTACACTGGTCTGGATGGACACCAGCGCCATGGATCCCACTGTGTATGGACCCTGGTACAGATGGACAGCATAGCCATGGATGCAAACTGGACACTTGACCAGATGGATAATGGTCTGGATGGACACCAGAGCCATGGATGCCACTCTGGATGCACGCTCTTCTTGATGGGCCAAAGCGTCATGCATCCGTTGGTAGATAGAGCCTGGTAGGAATGGACAGAACAGCCACGTATCCAGATAGATATTCTCCAGATGGACAGCAGAGTCGTGGATCCCACAGTGGACACTGATCTGGATGGGCACCAGAGCCATGGATCCCACAATGAATGCACACTACTCGTGATGGACACAAGAGCCATGCATCCCTCTGTGGATGGAGCCTGGTTTGAATGGACAGCACAGCCACGCATCCAGATGGACACCAGAGCCGTGGATCCCGACTGTACACTGGTCTGGATGGACACCAGAGCCATGGATCTCAAGTGGACACTGGTCTGGATGGACAGCAGAGCCATGGATCCCACTGTGGATGGACACTGGTATGGATAGACATCAGAGCCTTGGATCCCAGCTGGACCCTGTTCTAGATGGACAGCAGAGTCTTGGATTGGACTCTGGATGGATTCTGCTCCAGATGGACGCCAGAGCCATGGATCCCACTGTGGGTGGATCCTGGTCTGGATGGACTCCAGAGCCATGGATCCGTCTCTGGATGGACACAGTTCTGGATGGACACCAGAGCCATGGATCCAAATTGGAGCCTGGTCTGGATGGATACAAGGGCCATGGATCCAACTCTAGATGGACACTGGTCCAGATGGTCACTAGAGCCATTCCTCCCACCTTGTATTGAAAGTGGTCCGGCCAGACACCGAGCCTTGGATCCCACTTTGGATGGCCAGGGGTCTGGATGGACACCAGAGCCATAGATCCAAATTGGAGCCTGGTCTGGATGGATACAAGGGTCATGGATTCCACTCTGGATGGATACTGCTCCAGATAGCAACCAGAGTCATGGATCTGAATCCAGATGGAGACTGGTCCAGATGGACACTGGTCCAGATGGTCACTAGAGCCTTTCCGCCCACCTTATATTGATAGTGGTCTTGCCGGACACCGAGGCATGGATCCCACTCTGGATGGCCAGTGGTCTGGATGGGCACCAGACCATGGATCCCCTATGAATGGACACTGGTCTAGACGAATGCTAGAGCCATGGATTCCAGCTGGACACTGGTGGGGATCAACACCAGAGCAATGGATGCCACTATGGATGGACAGTGGATTGCATGGACAGAAGAGCCACGGATCCCAATCTGGATGGACGCTGCTGTGAATAGACCCCAGCGCCATGGATCCCACAGTGGATTGACAGTGGTCAGGATGGACACCAGAGCAATGGATGCCACTGTGGATGGACACAGGTAGAGATGCATACCAGAGTAATGGTGTTCGCTCTGGATGGACACTGGTCAGGATAGACAGCAGAACCCTGGCTTCCACTCTGGATGGACGCTTGCCTGAATAGACAAAAGAGCTATGGATCCCAGCTTGACACTGATCTGGATGGACACCAGAGCCATGGATCCCACTCTGAATGCACACTACTCGTGATGGACACAAGAGCCATGCATCCCTCTGTGGATGGAGCCTGGTTTGAATGGACAGCACAGCCACGCATCCAGATGGACACCAGAGCCGTGGATCTCAACTGTACTCTGGTCTAGATGGACACCAGAGCCATGGATCCCACTGTGGATGGACACTGGTGTGGATAGACATCAGAGCCTTGGAACAAAGCTTGTCTCTATTCTGGATGGACCGCAGAGTCCTGGATTGCACTCTGGATGGATACTGCTCCAGATGGACACTAGAGCCATGGATGCCACTTTGGATGGATCCTGGTCCGGATAGACTCCAGAGCCATGGATCCAACTCTGGATGGACAATGTTCTGGATGGACACCAGAGCCATGGATCCAAATTGGAGGCTGGTCTCGATGGATACAAGGGCCATGGATTCCACTCTGGATGGACACTGCTGGACATAGCAACCAGAGCCATGGATCCAACTCTAGATGGACACTGGTCCAGATGGTCACTAGAGCCATTCCTCCCACCTTGTATTGGTAGTGGCCTGGCCAGACACCGAGCCTTGGATCCCACTTTGAATGGCCAGTGGTCTGGATGGGCACTAGACCATGGACCACTATGAATGGACACTGGTCTAGACGGACGCCAGAGCCATGGATTCCAGCTGGACACTGGTGGGGATCAACATCAGAGCAATGGATGGCACTGTGGATGGACACTGGATTGCATGGACATAAGAGCCACGGATCCCAATCTGGATGGACGCTGCTGTGAATAGACACCAGAGCCATGGATCCCACATTGGATTGACAGTGGTCAGGATGGACACCAGAGCAATGGATGCCACTGTGGATGGACACAGGTAGGTAGAGATGCACACCAGAGTAATGGTGTCCGCTCTGGATGGACACTGGTCTGGATAGACAGCAGAACCCTGGCTTCCACTCTGGATGGACGCTTGCCTGAATAGACAAAAGAGCTATGGATCCCAGCTTGACACTGATCTGGATGGACACCAGAGCCATGGATCCCACTCTGAATGCACACTACTCGTGATGGACACAAGAGCCATGCATCCCTCTGTGGATGGAGCCTGGTTTGAATGGACAGCACAGCCACGCATCCAGATGGACACCAGAGCCGTGGATCTCAACTGTACTCTGGTCTAGATGGACACCAGAGCCATGGATCCCACTGTGGATGGACACTGGTATGGATAGACATCAGAGCCTTGGAACAAAGCTTGTCTCTATTCTGGATGGACCGCGGAGTCCTGGATTGCACTCTGGATGTATACTGCACCAGATGGACACCAGAGCCATGGATGCCACTTTGGATGGATCCTGGTCCGGATAGACTCCAGAGCCATGGATCCATCTCTGGATGGACAGTGTTCTGGATGGACACCAGAGCCATGGATCCAAATTGGAGGCTGGTCTCGATGGATACAAGGGCCATGGATTCCACTCTGGATGGACACTGCTGGACATAGCAACCAGAGCCATGGATCCAACTCTAGATGGACACTGGTCCAGATGGTCACTAGAGCCATTCCTCCCACCTTGTATTGGTAGTGGCCTGGCCAGACACCGAGCCTTGGATCCCACTTTGGATGGCCAGTGGTCTGGATGGGCACCAGACCATGGACCACTATGAATGGACACTGCTCTAGACGGACGCCAGAGCCATGGATTCCAGCTGGACACTGGTGGGGATCAACATCAGAGCAATGGATGGCACTGTGGATGGACACTGGATTGCATGGACATAAGAGCCACGGATCCCAATCTGGATGGACGCTGCTGTGAATAGACACCAGAGCCATGGATCCCACATTGGATTGACAGTGGTCAGGATGGACACCAGAGCAATGGATGCCACTGTGGATGGACACAGGTAGGTAGAGATGCACACCAGAGTAATGGTGTCCGCTCTGGATGGACACTGGTCTGGATAGACAGCAGAACCCTGGCTTCCACTCTGGATGGACGCTTGCCTGAAAAGACAAAAGAGCTATGGATCCCAGCTTGACACTGATCTGGATGGACACCAAAGCCATGGATCCCACTCTGAATGCACACTACTCGTGATGGACACAAGAGCCATGCATCCCTCTGTGGATGGAGCCTGGTTTGAATGGACAGCACAGCCACGCATCCAGATGGACTCTAGAGTTGTGGATCCCAACTGTACACTAGTCTGGATGGACACCAGAGCCATGGATCCCACTGTGGATGGACCCTGGTACAGATGGACAGCATAGCCATGGATGCAAACTGGACACTGGGCCAGATGGATAATGCCCTGGATGGATGCCAGAGCCATGGATCCCTCTCTGGATGCACGCTCTTCTCGATGGACACAAGAGTCATGCATGTGTGTGTAGATGGAGCCTGGTATAAATGGACAGCACAGCCACGTATCCAGATGGATACTTGTCCAGATGGACAGCAGAGCTGTGGATCCCATGTGGACACTGGTCTGGATGGACACCAGCGCCATGGATCCCACTGTGGATGGGCACTTGTATGGATAGACATCAGAGCCTTGGATCCCAGCTGGACCCTGTTCTTGATGGACACCAGCATCTTGGATTGGACTCTAGAAGGATACTGCTCCAGATGGACACCAGAGCCGTGGATCACAACTGTACACTGGTCTGGATGGACACCAGCGCCATGGATCCCACTGTGTATGGACCCTGGTACAGATGGACAGCATAGCCATGGATGCAAACTGGACACTTGACCAGATGGATAATGGTCTGGATGGACACCAGAGCCATGGATGCCACTCTGGATGCACGCTCTTCTTGATGGGCCAAAGCGTCATGCATCCGTTGGTAGATAAAGCCTGGTAGGAATGGACAGAACAGCCACGTATCCAGATAGATATTCTCCAGATGGACAGCAGAGTCGTGGATCCCACAGTGGACACTGATCTGGATGGGCACCAGAGCCATGGATCCCACAATGAATGCACACTACTCGTGATGGACACAAGAGCCATGCATCCCTCTGTGGATGGAGCCTGGTTTGAATGGACAGCACAGCCACGCATCCAGATGGACACCAGAGCCGTGGATCTCAAGTGGACACTGGTCTGGATGGACAGCAGAGCCATGGATCCCACTGTGGATGGACACTGGTATGGATAGACATCAGAGCCTTGGATCCCAGCTGGACCCTGTTCTAGATGGACAGCAGAGTCTTGGATTGGACTCTGGATGGATTCTGCTCCAGATGGACACCAGAGCCATGGATCCCACTGTGGGTGGATCCTGGTCTGGATGGACTCCAGAGCCATGGATCCGTCTCTGGATGGACACAGTTCTGGATGGACACCAGAGCCATAGATCCAAATTGAAGCCTGGTCTGGATGGATACAAGGGCCATGGATTCCACTCTGGATGGATACTGCTCCACATAGCAACCAGAGTCATGGATCCAAATCCAGATGGAGACTGGTCTAGATGGAGACTGGTGCAGATGGTCACTAGAGCCATTCCTCCCACCTTGTATTGATAGTGGTCTTGCCGGACACCGAGGCATGGATCCCACTCTGGATGGCCAGTGGTCTGGATGGGCACCAGACCATGGATCCCCTATGAATGGAAACTGGTCTAGATGGACGCCAGAGCCATGGATTCCAGCTGGACACTGGTGTGGATGGACACCAGAAGGATGGATGCCACTGTGAATGGACACTGGTTTGGATGGACATAAGAGCGCTGGATCCCAATCTGGATGGACGCTGCTGTGAATAGACACCAGAGGCATGGATCCCACAGTGGATTGACAGTCGTCAGGATGGACACCAGAGCAATGGGTGCCACTGTGGATGGACACAGGTAGAGATGCATACCAGAGTAATGGTGTCCGCTCTGGATGGACACTGGTCTGGATAGACAGCAGAACCCTGGCTTCCACTCTGGATGGACGCTTGCCTGAAAAGACAAAAGAGCTATGGATCCCAGCTTGACACTGGTCTGGAACGACACCAGAGCCATGGATCCCACTCTGAATGCACACTACTCGTGATGGACACAAGAGCCATGCATCCCTCTGTGGATGGAGCCTGGTTTGAATGGACAGCACAGCAACGCATCCAGATGGACATCAGAGCCGTGGATCCCAACTGGACAGTGGTCTGGATGGACACCAGAGCCATGGATCCCACTGTGGATGGACCCTGGTACAGATGGACAGCATAGCCATGGATGCAAACTGGACACTTGTCCAGATGGATAATGGTCTGGATGGACGCCAGAGCCATGGATGCCACTCTGGATGCACGCTCTTCTCGATAGGCAAAAGAGTCATGCATCCGTCGGTAGATAGAGCCTGGTAGGAATGAACAGAACAGCCACATATCCAGATGGATACTTGTCCAGATGGACAGCAGAATCATGGATACCACAGTGGACACTGATCTGGATGGGCACCAGAGCCATGGATCCCACTCTGAATGCACACTACACGTGATGGACACAAGAGCCATGCATCCCCCTGTGGATGGAGCCTGGTTTGAATGGACAGCACAGCCACGCATCCAGGTAGACACCAGAGCTGAGGATCTCAAGTGGACACTGGTCTGGATGGACACCAGAGCCATGGATCCCACTGTGGATGGACCCTGGTACAGATGGACAGCATAGCCATGGATGCAAACTGGACACTGGTCCAGATGGATAATGCTCTGGATGGATGCCAGAGCCATGGATCCCTCTCTGGATGCACGCTCTTCTCGATGGACACAAGAGTCATGCATGTGTGTGTAGATGGAGCGTGGTATAAATGGACAGCACAGCCACGTATCCAGATGGATACTTGTCCAGATGGACAGTAGAGCTGTGGATCCCATGTGGACACTGGTCTGGATGGACACCAGCGCCATGGATCCCACTGTGGATGGGCACTGGTATGGATAGACATCAGAGCCTTGGATCCCAGCTGGACCCTGTTCTTGATGGACACCAGCATCTTGGATTGGACTCTAGAAGGATACTGCTCCAGATGGACACCAGGGCCGTGGATCACAACTGTACACTGGTCTGGATGGACACCAGCGCCATGGATCCCACTGTGTATGGACCCTGGTACAGATGGACAGCATAGCCATGGATGCAAACTGGACACTTGACCAGATGGATAATGGTCTGGATGGACACCAGAGCCATGGATGCCACTCTGGATGCACGCTCTTCTTGATGGGCCAAAGCGTCATGCATCCGTTGGTAGATAGAGCCTGGTAGGAATGGACAGAACAGCCACGTATCCAGATAGATATTCTCCAGATGGACAGCAGAGTCGTGGATCCCACAGTGGACACTGATCTGGATGGGCACCAGAGCCATGGATCCCACAATGAATGCACACTACTCGTGATGGACACAAGAGCCATGCATCCCTCTGTGGATGGAGCCTGGTTTGAATGGACAGCACAGCCACGCATCCAGATGGACACCAGAGCCGTGGATCCCGACTGTACACTGGTCTGGATGGACACCAGAGCCATGGATCTCAAGTGGACACTGGTCTGGATGGACAGCAGAGCCATGGATCCCACTGTGGATGGACACTGGTATGGATAGACATCAGAGCCTTGGATCCCAGCTGGACCCTGTTCTAGATGGACAGCAGAGTCTTGGATTGGACTCTGGATGGATTCTGCTCCAGATGGACACCAGAGCCATGGATCCCACTGTGGGTGGATCCTGGTCTGGATGGACTCCAGAGCCATGGATCCGTCTCTGGATGGACACAGTTCTGGATGGACACCAGAGCCATGGATCCAAATTGGAGCCTGGTCTGGATGGATACAAGGGCCATGGATCCAACTCTAGATGGACACTGGTCCGGATGGTCACTAGAGCCATTCCTCCCACCTTGTATTGAAAGTGGTCCGGCCAGACACCGAGCCTTGGATCCCACTTTGGATGGCCAGGGGTCTGGATGGACACCAGAGCCATAGATCCAAATTGGAGCCTGGTCTGGATGGATACAAGGGTCATGGATTCCACTCTGGATGGATACTGCTCCAGATAGCAACCAGAGTCATGGATCTGAATCCAGATGGAGACTGGTCCAGATGGACACTGGTCACGATGGTCACTAGAGCCTTTCCGCCCACCTTATATTGATAGTGGTCTTGCCGGACACCGAGGCATGGATCCCACTCTGGATGGCCAGTGGTCTGGATGGGCACCAGACCATGGATCCCCTATGAATGGACACTGGTCTAGACGAATGCTAGAGCCATGGATTCCAGCTGGACACTGGTGGGGATCAACACCAGAGCAATGGATGCCACTATGGATGGACAGTGGATTGCATGGACAGAAGAGCCACGGATCCCAATCTGGATGGACGCTGCTGTGAATAGACCCCAGAGCCATGGATCCCACAGTGGATTGACAGTGGTCAGGATGGACACCAGAGCAATGGATGCCACTGTGGATGGACACAGGTAGAGATGCATACCAGAGTAATGGTGTTCGCTCTGGATGGACACTGGTCAGGATAGACAGCAGAACCCTGGCTTCCACTCTGGATGGACGCTTGCCTGAATAGACAAAAGAGCTATGGATCCCAGCTTGACACTGATCTGGATGGACACCAAAGCCATGGATCCCACTCTGAATGCACACTACTCGTGATGGACACAAGAGCCATGCATCCCTCTGTGGATGGAGCCTGGTTTGAATGGACAGCACAGCCACGCATCCAGATGGACTCTAGAGTTGTGGATCCCAACTGTACACTGGTCTGGATGGACACCAGAGCCATGGATCCCACTGTGGATGGACCCTGGTACAGATGGACAGCATAGCCATGGATGCAAACTGGACACTGGGCCAGATGGATAATGCCCTGGATGGATGCCAGAGCCATGGATCCCTCTCTGGATGCACGCTCTTCTCGATGGACACAAGAGTCATGCATGTGTGTGTAGATGGAGCCTGGTATAAATGGACAGCACAGCCACGTATCCAGATGGATACTTGTCCAGATGGACAGCAGAGCTGTGGATCCCATGTGGACACTGGTCTGGATGGACACCAGCGCCATGGATCCCACTGTGGATGGGCACTTGTATGGATAGACATCAGAGCCTTGGATCCCAGCTGGACCCTGTTCTTGATGGACACCAGCATCTTGGATTGGACTCTAGAAGGATACTGCTCCAGATGGACACCAGAGCCGTGGATCACAACTGTACACTGGTCTGGATGGACACCAGCGCCATGGATCCCACTGTGTATGGACCCTGGTACAGATGGACAGCATAGCCATGGATGCAAACTGGACACTTGACCAGATGGATAATGGTCTGGATGGACACCAGAGCCATGGATGCCACTCTGGATGCACGCTCTTCTTGATGGGCCAAAGCGTCATGCATCCGTTGGTAGATAAAGCCTGGTAGGAATGGACAGAACAGCCACGTATCCAGATAGATATTCTCCAGATGGACAGCAGAGTCGTGGATCCCACAGTGGACACTGATCTGGATGGGCACCAGAGCCATGGATCCCACAATGAATGCACACTACTCGTGATGGACACAAGAGCCATGCATCCCTCTGTGGATGGAGCCTGGTTTGAATGGACAGCACAGCCACGCATCCAGATGGACACCAGAGCCGTGGATCTCAAGTGGACACTGGTCTGGATGGACAGCAGAGCCATGGATCCCACTGTGGATGGACACTGGTATGGATAGACATCAGAGCCTTGGATCCCAGCTGGACCCTGTTCTAGATGGACAGCAGAGTCTTGGATTGGACTCTGGATGGATTCTGCTCCAGATGGACACCAGAGCCATGGATCCCACTGTGGGTGGATCCTGGTCTGGATGGACTCCAGAGCCATGGATCCGTCTCTGGATGGACACAGTTCTGGATGGACACCAGAGCCATAGATCCAAATTGAAGCCTGGTCTGGATGGATACAAGGGCCATGGATTCCACTCTGGATGGATACTGCTCCACATAGCAACCAGAGTCATGGATCCAAATCCAGATGGAGACTGGTCTAGATGGAGACTGGTGCAGATGGTCACTAGAGCCATTCCTCCCACCTTGTATTGATAGTGGTCTTGCCGGACACCGAGGCATGGATCCCACTCTGGATGGCCAGTGGTCTGGATGGGCACCAGACCATGGATCCCCTATGAATGGAAACTGGTCTAGATGGACGCCAGAGCCATGGATTCCAGCTGGACACTGGTGTGGATGGACACCAGAAGGATGGATGCCACTGTGAATGGACACTGGTTTGGATGGACATAAGAGCGCTGGATCCCAATCTGGATGGACGCTGCTGTGAATAGACACCAGAGGCATGGATCCCACAGTGGATTGACAGTCGTCAGGATGGACACCAGAGCAATGGGTGCCACTGTGGATGGACACAGGTAGAGATGCATACCAGAGTAATGGTGTCCGCTCTGGATGGACACTGGTCTGGATAGACAGCAGAACCCTGGCTTCCACTCTGGATGGACGCTTGCCTGAATAGACAAAAGAGCTATGGATCCCAGCTTGACACTGGTCTGGATGGACACCAGAGCCATGGATCCCACTCTGAATGCACAATACTCGTGATGGACACAAGAGCCATGCATCCCTCTGTGGATGGAGCCTGGTTTGAATGGACAGTACAGCCATGCATCCAGATGGACATCAGAGCCGTGGATCCCAACTGGACAGTGGTCTGGATGGACACCAGAGCCATGGATCCCACTGTGGATGGACCCTGGTACAGATGGACAGCATAGCCATGGATGCAAACTGGACACTTGTCCAGATGGATAATGGTCTGGATGGACGCCAGAGCCATGGATGCCACTCTGGATGCACGCTCTTCTCGATAGGCAAAAGAGTCATGCATCCGTCGGTAGATAGAGCCTGGTAGGAATGAACAGAACAGCCACATATCCAGATGGATACTTGTCCAGATGGACAGCAGAATCATGGATACCACAGTGGACACTGATCTGGATGGGCACCAGAGCCATGGATCCCACTCTGAATGCACACTACACGTGATGGACACAAGAGCCATGCATCCCCCTGTGGATGGAGCCTGGTTTGAATGGACAGCACAGCCACGCATCCAGGTAGACACCAGAGCTGAGGATCTCAAGTGGACACTGGTCTGGATGGACACCAGAGCCATGGATCCCACTGTGGATGGACCCTGGTACAGATGGACAGCATAGCCATGGATGCAAACTGGACACTGGTCCAGATGGATAATGCTCTGGATGGATGCCAGAGCCATGGATCCCTCTCTGGATGCACGCTCTTCTCGATGGACACAAGAGTCATGCATGTGTGTGTAGATGGAGCGTGGTATAAATGGACAGCACAGCCACGTATCCAGATGGATACTTGTCCAGATGGACAGTAGAGCTGTGGATCCCATGTGGACACTGGTCTGGATGGACACCAGCGCCATGGATCCCACTGTGGATGGGCACTGGTATGGATAGACATCAGAGCCTTGGATCCCAGCTGGACCCTGTTCTTGATGGACACCAGCATCTTGGATTGGACTCTAGAAGGATACTGCTCCAGATGGACACCAGGGCCGTGGATCACAACTGTACACTGGTCTGGATGGACACCAGCGCCATGGATCCCACTGTGTATGGACCCTGGTACAGATGGACAGCATAGCCATGGATGCAAACTGGACACTTGACCAGATGGATAATGGTCTGGATGGACACCAGAGCCATGGATGCCACTCTGGATGCACGCTCTTCTTGATGGGCCAAAGCGTCATGCATCCGTTGGTAGATAGAGCCTGGTAGGAATGGACAGAACAGCCACGTATCCAGATAGATATTCTCCAGATGGACAGCAGAGTCGTGGATCCCACAGTGGACACTGATCTGGATGGGCACCAGAGCCATGGATCCCACAATGAATGCACACTACTCGTGATGGACACAAGAGCCATGCATCCCTCTGTGGATGGAGCCTGGTTTGAATGGACAGCACAGCCACGCATCCAGATGGACACCAGAGCCGTGGATCCCGACTGTACACTGGTCTGGATGGACACCAGAGCCATGGATCTCAAGTGGACACTGGTCTGGATGGACAGCAGAGCCATGGATCCCACTGTGGATGGACACTGGTATGGATAGACAACAGAGCCTTGGATCCCAGCTGGACCCTGTTCTAGATGGACAGCAGAGTCTTGGATTGGACTCTGGATGGATTCTGCTCCAGATGGACACCAGAGCCATGGATCCCACTGTGGGTGGATCCTGGTCTGGATGGACTCCAGAGCCATGGATCCGTCTCTGGATGGACACAGTTCTGGATGGACACCAGAGCCATGGATCCAAATTGGAGCCTGGTCTGGATGGATACAAGGGCCATGGATCCAACTCTAGATGGACACTGGTCCGGATGGTCACTAGAGCCATTCCTCCCACCTTGTATTGAAAGTGGTCCGGCCAGACACCGAGCCTTGGATCCCACTTTGGATGGCCAGGGGTCTGGATGGACACCAGAGACATAGATCCAAATTGGAGCCTGGTCTGGATGGATACAAGGGTCATGGATTCCACTCTGGATGGATACTGCTCCAGATAGCAACCAGAGTCATGGATCTGAATCCAGATGGAGACTGGTCCAGATGGACACTGGTCCAGATGGTCACTAGAGCCTTTCCGCCCACCTTATATTGATAGTGGTCTTGCCGGACACCGAGGCATGGATCCCACTCTGGATGGCCAGTGGTCTGGATGGGCACCAGACCATGGATCCCCTATGAATGGACACTGGTCTAGACGAATGCTAGAGCCATGGATTCCAGCTGGACACTGGTGGGGATCAACACCAGAGCAATGGATGCCACTATGGATGGACAGTGGATTGCATGGACAGAAGAGCCACGGATCCCAATCTGGATGGACGCTGCTGTGAATAGACCCCAGAGCCATGGATCCCACAGTGGATTGACAGTGGTCAGGATGGACACCAGAGCAATGGATGCCACTGTGGATGGACACAGGTAGAGATGCATACCAGAGTAATGGTGTTCGCTCTGGATGGACACTGGTCAGGATAGACAGCAGAACCCTGGCTTCCACTCTGGATGGACGCTTGCCTGAATAGACAAAAGAGCTATGGATCCCAGCTTGACACTGATCTGGATGGACACAAGAGCCATGCATCCCTCTGTGGATGGAGCCTGGTTTGAATGGACAGCACAGCCACGCATCCAGATGGACACCAGAGCCGTGGATCTCAACTGTACTCTGGTCTAGATGGACACCAGAGCCATGGATCCCACTGTGGATGGACACTGGTGTGGATAGACATCAGAGCCTTGGAACAAAGCTTGTCTCTATTCTGGATGGACCGCAGAGTCCTGGATTGCACTCTGGATGGATACTGCTCCAGATGGACACTAGAGCCATGGATGCCACTTTGGATGGATCCTGGTCCGGATAGACTCCAGAGCCATGGATCCAACTCTGGATGGACAATGTTCTGGATGGACACCAGAGCCATGGATCCAAATTGGAGGCTGGTCTCGATGGATACAAGGGCCATGGATTCCACTCTGGATGGACACTGCTGGACATAGCAACCAGAGCCATGGATCCAACTCTAGATGGACACTGGTCCAGATGGTCACTAGAGCCATTCCTCCCACCTTGTATTGGTAGTGGCCTGGCCAGACACCGAGCCTTGGATCCCACTTTGGATGGCCAGTGGTCTGGATGGGCACCAGACCATGGACCACTATGAATGGACACTGCTCTAGACGGACGCCAGAGCCATGGATTCCAGCTGGACACTGGTGGGGATCAACATCAGAGCAATGGATGGCACTGTGGATGGACACTGGATTGCATGGACATAAGAGCCACGGATCCCAATCTGGATGGACGCTGCTGTGAATAGACACCAGAGCCATGGATCCCACATTGGATTGACAGTGGTCAGGATGGACACCAGAGCAATGGATGCCACTGTGGATGGACACAGGTAGGTAGAGATGCACACCAGAGTAATGGTGTCCGCTCTGGATGGACACTGGTCTGGATAGACAGCAAAACCCTGGCTTCCACTCTGGATGGACGCTTGCCTGAAAAGACAAAAGAGCTATGGATCCCAGCTTGACACTGATCTGGATGGACACCAGAGCCATGGATCCCACTCTGAATGCACACTACACGTGATGGACACAAGAGCCATGCATCCCTCTGTGGATGGAGCCTGGTTTGAATGGACAGCACAGCCACGCATCCAGATGGACACTAAAGCCGTGGATCTCACGTGAACAATGGTCTGGATGGACAGCAGAGCCATAGATCCCACTGTAGATGGACCCTGGTACACATGGACAGCATAGCCATGGATGCAAACTGGACACTGCTCCAGATGGATAATGCTCTGGATGGATCCAGTGCCATGGATCCCTCTCTGGATGCATGCTCTTCTCGATGGACACAAGAGTCATGCATGCATCTGTAGATTGAGCCTGGTATGAATGGACAACACAGCCACGTATCCAGATGGATACTTGTCCAGATGGACAGCAGAGCCGTGGATCCCAAGTGGACACTGGTCTGCATGGATATCAGAGCAATGGATCCCACTGTGGATGGACACTGGTATGGATAGACATCAGAGTCTTGGAACCCAGCTTAACTCTGTTCTGAAAGGACAGCAGAGTCTTTGATTGGACTCTGGATGGATACTTGTCCAGATGGACACCAGAGCCATGGATCCCAACTGGATAGTAGCCTGGATGGACACCAGAGCAATGGATCCCACTGTGGATGGACACAGGTAGAGATGCACACCAGAGTAATGGTATCCGCTCTGGTTGGACTCTGGTCAGGATAGACAGCAGAACCCTGGCTTCCACTCTGGATGGACGCTTGCCTGAAAAGACAAAAGAGCTATGGATCCCAGCTTGACACTGGTCTGGATGGACACCAGAGCCATGGATCCCACTCTGAATGCACACGACTCGTGATGGACACAAGAGCCATGCATCCCTCTGTGGATGGAGCCTGGTTTGAATGGACAGCACAGCCACGCATCCAGATGGACACCAGAGCCGTGGATCTCAAGTGGACACTGGTCTGGATGGACACCAGAGCCATGGATCCCACTGTGGATGGACACTGGTATGGATAGACATCAAAACCTTGGATCCCAGCTGGACCCTGTTCTGGATTGACAGCAGTGTCTTGGATTGGACTCTGGATGGATTCTGCTCCAGATGGACACCAGAGCCATGGATCCCACTGTGGGTGGATCCTGGTCTGGATGGACTCCAGAGCCATAGATCTGTCTCTGGATGGACACTGTTCATGATGGACACCAGAGCCTGAGATCCAAATTGGAGCCTGGTCTGGATGGATACAAGGGCCATGGATTCCACTCTGGATGGATTCTGCTACAGATAGCAACCAGAGTCATGGATCCGAATCCAGATGGAGACTGGTCCAGATGGACACTGGTCCAGATGGTCACTAGAGCCATTCCTCCCACCTTGTATTGATAGTGGTCTTGCCAGACACCGAGGCATGGATCCCACTCCAGATGGCCAGTGGTCTGGATGGGCACCAGACCATGGATCCCCTACGAATGGACACTAGTCTAGACGGACGCCAGAGCCATGGATTCCAGCTGGACACTGGTGTGGATGGACACCAGAGGGATGGATGGCACTGTGGATGGACACTGGTTTGGATGGACATAAGAGCCACGGATCCCAATCTGGATGGACGTTGCTCTGAATAGACCCCAGAGCCATGGATCCCACAGTGGATTGACGGTGGTCAGGATGGACACCAGAGCAATGGATGCCACTGTGGATGGACACAGGTAGAGATGCACACCAGAGTAATGGTGTCCGCTCTGGATGGACACTGGTCTGGATAGACAGCAGAACCCTGGCTTCCACTCTGGATGGACGCTTGCCTGAATAGACAAAAGAGCTATGGATCCCAGCTTGACACTGGTCTGGATGGACACCAGCGCCATGGATCCCACTCTGAATGCACACTACTCGTGATGGACACAAGAGCCATGCATCCCTCTGTGGATGGAGCCTGGTTTGAATGGACAGCACAGCCACGCATCCAGATGGACACCAGAGCCGTGGATCCCGACTGTACACTGGTCTGGATGGACACCAGAACCATGGATCCCACTCTGGATGGACCCTGGTACAGATGGACACCATAGCCATGGATGCAAACTGGACACTGGTCCAGATGGATAATACTCTGGATGGATGCCAGAGCCATGGATCCCTCTCTGGATGCACGCTCTTCTCGATGGACACAAGAGTCATGCATGCGTCTGTAGATGGAGCCTGGTATGAATGGACAACACAGCCACGTATCCAGATGGATACTTGTCCAGATGGACAGCAGAGCCGTGGATCCCAAGTGGACACTGGTCTGCATGGACACCAGAGCCATGGATCCCACTGTGGATGGACACTGGTATAAATAGACATCAGAGCCTTGGATCCAACTGGGCGCCGTTTTGGATAGACAGCAGGGTCTGGGATTGGACTCTGGATGGATTCTGCTCCAGATGGACACCAGAGTCATGAATCCCACTGTGGGTGGATCCTGGTCTGGATGGACTCCAGAGCCATGGATCCGTCTCTGGATGGACACTGTTCTGGATGGACACCAGAGCCATAGATCCAAACTGGAGCCTGGTCTGGATGGATACAAGGGCCATGGATTCCACTCTGAATGGATACTCCTCCAGATAGCAATTAGAGTCATGGATCCGAATCCAGATGGATACTGCTCCAGATGGACACCAGTGCCGTGGATCCCAACTGTACACTGGTCTGGATGGACACCAGCGCCATGGATTCCACTGTGGATGGACCCTGGTACAGATGGACAGCATAGCCATGGATGCAAACTGGACACTTGTCCAGATGGATAATGGTCTGGATGGACGCCAGAGCCATGGATGCCACTCTGGATGCACGCTCTTCTTGATGGGCAAAAGAGTCATGCATCCGTCGGTAGATAGAGCCTGGTAGGAATGGACAGAACAGCCACATATCCAGATGGATACTTGTCCAGATGGACAGCAGAGTCGTGGATCCCACAGTGGACACTGATCTGGATGGGCACCAGCGCCATGGATCCCACTCTTAATGCACACTACCCGTGATGGATACAAGAGCCATGCATCCCTCTGTGGATGGAGCCTGGTTTGAATGGACAGCACAGCCACGCATCCAGATGGACACCAGAGCCGTGGATCTCAAGTGGACACTGGTCTGGATGGACACCAGAGCCATGGATCACACTGTTGATGGACACTGGTATTGGATAGACATCAGAGCCTTGGATCCCAGCTGGACCCTGTTCTGGATGGACAGCAGAGTCTTGGATTGGACTCTGGATGGATACTGCTCCAGATGGACACCAGAGCCATGGATCCCACTGTGGGTGGATCCTGGTCTGGATGGACTCCAGAGCCATGGATCCGTCTCTGGATGGACACAGTTCTGGATGGACACCCGAGCCATGGATCCAAATTGGAGCCTGGTCTGGATGGATACAAGGGCCATGGATTCCACTCTTGATGGACACTGGTGGGGATAGCAACCAGAGCCATGGATCCAACTCTAGCTGGACACTGGTCCAGATGGTCACTAGAGCCATTCCTCCCACCTTGTATTGGTAGTGGTCCGGCCAGACGCAGAGCCTTGGATCCCACTTTGAATGGCCAGGGGTCTGGATGGGCCCCAGACCATGGATCCCCTATGAATGGACACTGGTCTAGATGGATGCCAGAGTCATGGATTCCAGCTGGACACTGGTGTGGATGGACACCAGAGCAATGGATGCCACTGTGGATGGACACTGGTTTGGATGGACATAAGAGCCACGGATCCCAATCTGGATGGTCGCTGCTGTGAATAGATACCAGAGCCATGGATCCCACAGTGGATTGACAGTGGTCAGGATGGACACCAGAGCAATGGATGCCACTGTGGATGGACACAGGTAGAGATGCACACCAGAGTAATGATGTCCGTTCTGGATGGACACTGGTCTGGATAGACAGCAGGACCCTGGCTTCCACTCTGGATGGACGCTTGCCTGAATAGACAAAAGAGCTATGGATCCCAGCTTGACACTGGTCTGGATGGACACCAGCGCCATGGATCCCACTCTGAATGCACACTACTCGTGATGGACACAAGAGCCGTGCATCCCTCTGTAGATGGAGCCTGGTTTGAATGGACAGCACAGCCACGCATCCAGATGGACACCAGAGCCGTGGATCCCAACTGGACAGTGGTCTCGATGGACACCAGTGCCATGGATCCCACTGTGGATGGACACTGGTGTGGATAGACATCAGAGCCTTGGATCCCAGCTTGACTGTGTTCTGGATGGAGAGCAGAGTCTTGGATTGGGCTCTAGATAGATACTGCTCCAGATGGACACCAGAGCCATGGATCCCACTTTGGATGGAGCCCAGTCTGGATAGACTCCAGAGCCATGGATCCGTCTCTGGATGGATGGTGGTCTGGATGGACACCCGAGCCATGGATCCAAATTGGAGCCTGGTCTGGATGGATACAAGGGCCATGGATTCCACTCTTGATGGACACTTGTGGAGATAGCAACCAGAGGCATGGATCCGACTCGAGATGGACACTGGTCCTGAAGGACAGTGGTCTAGATGGTGACCAGAGCCATTCCTCCCACCTTGTATTGACTCTTTCCAGACCCCGAGGCATGGATCCCACTCTGGATGGCCAGTGGTCTGGGTGGGCACCAGACCATGGATCCCCTATCAATGGACACTGGTCTAGATGGATGCCAGAGCTATGGATTCCAGCTGGACACTGGTGTGGATGGACACCAGAACAATGGATGCCACTTTGGATGGATACTGGTTTGGATGGACATAAGAGCCACGGATCCCAATCTAGATGGACGCTGCTTTGAATAGACACCAGTGCCATGGATCCCACTGTGGATGGACACTGGTATGGATAGACATCAGAGCCTTGGATCCCAGTTTGACTGTGTTCTGGATGGAGAGCAGAGTCTTGGATTGGACTCTGGATGGATACTGCTCCAGGTTGACAGCAGAGCCATGGATCCCACTGTTGGTGGATACTGGTCTGGATGGACTCCAGAGCCATGGATCCGTCCCTGGATGGACACAGTTCTGGATGGACACCAGAGCCATGGATCCAAATTGGAGCCTGTTCTGGATGGATGCAAGGGCCATGGATTCCACTCTGGATGGATACTGCTCCAGTTAGCAACCACAGTCATGGATCCGAATCCAGATGGAGACTTGTCCAGATGGACACTGGTCCGGATGGTGACCAGAGCCATTCCTTCCACCTTGTATTGATAGTGGTCTTGCCAGACCCCGAGGCATGGATCCCACTCTGGATGGCCAGTGGTCTTGATGGGCACCAGACCATGGATCCCCTATGAATGGACACTGGTCTAGATGGACGCCAGAGCCATGGATTCCAGCTGGACACTGGTGTGGATGGACACCAGAGCCATGGATGCCACTGCGGATGGACACTGGTTTGGATGGACGTAAGAGCCACGGATCCCCATCTGGATGGACGCTGCTGTGAATAGACACCAGAGGCATGGATCCCACAGTGGATTGACAGTCGTCAGGATGGACACCAGAGCAATGGATGCCACTGTGGATGGACACTGGTAGAGATGCACACCAGAGTAATGGTGTCCGCTCTGGATGGACACTGGTCTGGATACACAGCAGGGCCCTGGCTTCCACTCTGGATGGACGCTTGCCTGAAAAGACAAAAGAGCTATGGATCCCAGCTTGACACTGGTCTGGAAGGACACCAGAGCCATGGATCCCACTCTGAATGCACACTACTCGTGATGGACACAAGAGCCATGCATCCCTCTGTGGATGGAGCCTGGTTTGAATGGACAGCACAGCCACGCATCCAGATGGACACCAGAGCCGTGGATCCCAACTGGACAGTGGTCTCGATGGACAACAGAGCCATGGATCCAAAATTGGAGCCTGGTCTGGATGGATACAAGGGCCATGGATTCCACTCTGGATGGATACTGCTCCAGATAGCAACCAGAGGCATCGATCCGAATCCAGAAGGAGACTGGTCCAGATGGACACTGGTCCAGATGGTCACTAGAGCCATTCCTCCCACTTTGTATTGATAGTGGTCTTGCCGGACACCGAGGCATGGATCCCACTCCAGATGGCCAGTGGTCTGGATGGGCCCCAGACCATGGATCCCCTCTGAATGGACACTGGTCTAGATGGACGCCAGAGCCATGGATTCCAGCTGGACACTGGTGTGGATGGACACCAGAGCAATGGATGCCACTGTGGATGGACACTGGTTTGGATGGACATAAGAGCCACGGATCCCAATCTGGATGGACGCTGCTGTGAATAGACCCCAGAGCCATGGATCCCACAGTGGATTGACAGTGGTCAGGATGGACACCAGAGCAATGGATGCCACTGTGGATGGACACAGGTAGAGATGCACACCAGAGTAATGGTGTCCGCTCTGGATGGACACTGGTCTGGATAGACAGCAGAACCCTGGCTTCCACTCTGGATGGACGCTTGCCTGAATAGACAAAAGAGCTATGGATCCCAGCTTGACACTGGTCTGGATGGACACTAGCGCCATGGATCCCACTCTGAATGCACACTACTCGTGATGGACACAAGAGCCGTGCATCCCTCAGTGGATGGAGCCTGGTTTGAACGGACAGCACAGCCACGCATCCAGATGGACACCAGAGCCGTGGATCTCAACTGGACCGTGGACTGGATGGACACCAGAGCCATGGATTCCACTCTGGATGGACCCTGGTACAGATGGACAGCATAGCCATGGATGCAAAGTGGACACTGCTTCAGATGGATAATGATCTGGATGGACGCCAAAGCCATGGATCCCACTCGGGATGCACGCTGTTCTTGATGGACACAGGAGTCATGCATGGGTCTGTAGATGGAGACTGGTATGAATGGACAGCACAGCTACGTATCCAGATGGATACTTGTCCAGATGGACAGCAGAGCCGTGGATCTCAAGTGGACAGTGGTCTGGATGAAAACCAGAGCGATGGATCCCACTGTGGAAGGACACTGGTATGGATAGACCTCAATGCCTTGGATCCCAGCTTTACTCTGTTCTGGTTAGACTCCAGAGCCATGGATCCGTCTCTGGATGGATGCTGGTCTGGATGGACACCCGAGCCATGGATCCAAATTGGAGCCTGGTCTGGATGGATACAAGGGCCATGGATTCCACTCTTGATGGACACTTGTGGAGATAGCAACCAGAGGCAAGGATGCGACTCGAGATGGACACTGGTCCTGAAGGACAGTGGTCTAGATGGTGACCAGAGCCATTCCTCCCACCTTTTATTGACTCTTGACAGACCCCGAGGCACGGATCCCACTCTGGATGGCCAGTGGTCTGGATGGGCACCAGACCATGGATCCCCTATCAATGGACACTGGTCTAGATGGATGCCAGAGCCATGGATTCCAGCTGGACACTGGTGTGGATGGACACCAGAGCAATGGATGCCACTGTGGATGGATACTGGTTTGGATGGACATAAGAGCCACGGATCCCAATCTAGATGGACGCTGCTGTGAATAGACACCAGTGCCATGGATCCCACTGTGGATGGACACTGGTATGGATAGACATCAGAGCCTTGGATCCCAGCTTGACTGTGTTCTGGATGGAGAGCAGAGTCATGGATTGGACTCTGGATGGATACTGCTCCAGATGGACAGCAGAGCCATGGATCCCACTGTTGGTGGATACTGGTCTGGATGGACTCCAGAGCCATGGATCCGTCCCTGGATGGACACAGTTCTGGATGGACACCAGAGCCATAGATCCAAATTGGAGCCTGTTCTGGATGGATGCAAGGGCCATGGATTCCACTCTGGATGGATACTGCTCCAGTTAGCAACCACAGTCATGGATCCGAATCCAGATGGAGACTTGTCCAGATGGACACTGGTCCGGATGGTGACCAGAGCCATTCCTTCCACCTTGTATTGATAGTGGTCTTGCCAGACCCCGAGGCATGGATCCCACTCTGTATGGCCAGTGGTCTTGATGGGCACCAGACCATGGATCCCCTATCAATGGACACTGGTCTAGATGGACGCCAGAGCCATGGATTCCAGCTGGACACTGGTGTGGATGGACACCAGAGCCATGGATGCCACTGTGGATGGACACTGGTTTGAATGGACGTAAGAGCCACGGATCCCTATCTGGATGGACGCTGCTGTGAATAGACACCAGAGCCATGGATCCCACAGTGGATTGACAGTGGTCAGGATGGACACCAGAGCAATGGATGCCACTGTGGATGGACACAGGTAGAGATGCACACCAGAGTAATGGTGTCCGCTCTGGATGGACACTGGTCTGGATGCACAGCAGGACCCTGGCTTCCACTCTGGATGGACGCTTGCCTGAAAAGACAAAAGAGCTATGGATCCCAGCTTGACACTGGTCTGGAACGACACCAGAGCCATGGATCCCACTCTGAATGCACACTACTCGTGATGGACACAAGAGCCATGCATCCCTCTGTGGATGGAGCCTGGTTTGAATGGACAGCACAGCAACGCATCCAGATGGACACCAGAGCCGTGGATCCCAACTGGACAGTGGTCTCGATGGACAACAGAGCCATGGATCCAAAATTGGAGCCTGGTCTGGATGGATACAAGGGCCATGGATTCCACTCTGGATGGATACTGCTCCAGATAGCAACCAGAGGCATCGCTCCGAATCCAGATGGAGACTGGTCCAGATGGACACTGGTCCAGATGGTCACTAGAGCCATTCCTCCCACCTTGTATTGATAGTGGTCTTGCCGGACACCGAGGCATGGATC
The DNA here is from genome assembly GCF_029207755.1 of Chamaea fasciata. Taxonomy (NCBI): domain Eukaryota; kingdom Metazoa; phylum Chordata; class Aves; order Passeriformes; family Sylviidae; genus Chamaea; species Chamaea fasciata. The sequence continues at coordinate 112,369 of NW_027094165.1, forward strand.
CCACTCCGGATGGCCAGTGGTCTGGATGGGCCCCAGACCATGGATCCCCTCTGAATGGACACTGGTCTAGATGGACGCCAGAGCCATGGATTCCAGCTGGACACTGGTGTGGATGGACACCAGAGCAATGGATGCCACTGTGGATGGACACTGGTTTGGATGGACATAAGAGCCACGGATCCCAATCTGGATGGACGCTGCTGTGAATAGACCCCAGAGCCATGGATCCCACAGTGGATTGACAGTGGTCAGGATGGACACCAGAGCAATGGATGCCACTGTGGATGGACACAGGTAGAGATGCACACCAGAGTAATGGTGTCCGCTCTGGATGGACACTGGTCTGGATAGACAGCAGAACCCTGGCTTCCACTCTGGATGGACGCTTGCCTGAATAGACAAAAGAGCTATGGATCCCAGCTTGACACTGGTCTGGATGGACACCAGCGCCATGGATCCCACTCTGAATGCACACTACTCGTGATGGACACAAGAGCCATGCATCCCTCTGTGGATGGAGCCTGGTTTGAACGGACCGCCCAGCCACGCATCCAGATGGACACCAGATCCGTGGATCTCAACTGGACCGTGGATTGGATGGACACCAGAGCCATGGATTCCACTCTGGATGGACCCTGGTACAGATGGACAGCATAGCCATGGATGCAAAGTGGACACTGCTTCAGATGGATAATGATCTGGATGGACGCCAAAGCCATGGATCCCACTCGGGATGCACGCTGTTCTTGATGGACACAGGAGTCATGCATGGGTCTGTAGATGGAGCCTGGTATGAGTGGACAGCACAGCTACGTATCCAGATGGATACTTGTCCAGATGGACAGCAGAGCCGTGGATCTCAAGTGGACAGTGGTCTGGATGGAAACCAGAGCGATGGATCCCACTGTGGAAGGACACTGGTATGGATAGACCTCAATGCCTTGGATCCCAGCTTTACTCTGTTCTGGATAGACTCCAGAGCCATGGATCCGTCTCTGGATGGATTCTGGTCTGGATGGACACCCGAGCCATGGATCCAAATTGGAGCCTGGTCTGGATGGATACAAGGGCCATGGATTCCACTCTTGATGGACACTTGTGGAGATAGCAATCAGAGGCATGGATCCGACTCGACATGGACACTGGTCCTGAAGGACAGTGGTCTAGATGGTGACCAGAGCCATTCCTCCCACCTTGTATTGACTCTTGCCAGACCCCGAGGCATGGATCCCACTCTGGATGGCCAGTGGTCTGGGTGGGCACCAGACCATGGCTCCCCTATCAATGGACACTGGTCCAGATGGATGCCAGAGCCATGGATTCCAGCTGGACACTGGTGTGGATGGACACCAGAACAATGGATACCACTGTGGATGGATACTGGTTTGGATGGACATAAGAGCCATGGATCCCAATCTAGATGGACGCTGCTTTGAATAGACACCAGTGCCATTGATCCCACTGTGGATGGACACTGGTATGGATAGACATCAGAGCCTTGGATCCCAGCTTGACTGTGTTCTGGATGGAGAGCAGAGTCTTGGATTGGACTCTGGATGGATACTGCTCCAGATGGACAGCAGAGCCATGGATCCCACTGTTGGTGGATACTGGTCTGGATGGACTCCAGAGCCATGGATCCGTCCCTGGATGGACACAGTTCTGGATGGACACCAGAGCCATAGATCCAAATTGGAGCCTGTTCTGGATGGATGCAAGGGCCATGGATTCCACTCTGGATGGATACTGCTCCAGTTAGCAACCACAGTCATGGATCCGAATCCAGATGGAGACTGGTCCAGATGGACACTGGTCCGGATGGTGACCAGAGCCATTCCTTCCACCTTGTATTGATAGTGGTCTTGCCAGACCCCGAGGCATGGATCCCACTCTGGATGGCCAGTGGTCTGGATGGGCCCCAGACCATGAGTACCCTATGAATGGACACTGCTCTAGATGGACGCCAGAGCCATGGATTCCAGCTGGACACTGGTGTGAAAGGACACCAGAGCCATGGATGCCACTGTGGATGGACACTGGTTTGGATGGACATAAGAGCCACGGATCCCAATCTGGATGGACGCTGCTGTGAATAGACCCCAGAGCCATGGATCCCACAGTGGATTGACAGTGGTCAGGATGGACACCAGAGCAATGGATGCCACTGTGGATGGACACAGGTAGAGATGCACACCAGAGTAATGATGTCCGTTCTGGATGGACAGTGGTCTGGATAGACAGCAGGACTCTGGCTTCCACTCTGGATGGACGCTTGCCTGAACAGACAAAAGAGCTATGGATCCCAGCTTGACACTGGTCTGGAAGGACACCAGAGCCATGGATCCCACTCTGAATGCACACTACTCGTGATGGACACAAGAGCCGTGCATCCCTCTGTGGATGGAGCCTGGTTTGAACGGACAGCACAGCCACGCATCCAGATGGACACCAGAGCCGTGGATCTCAACTGGACCGTGGACTGGATGGACACCAGAGCCATGGATTCCACTCTGGATGGACCCTGGTACAGATGGACAGCATAGCCATGGATGCAAAGTGGACACTGCTTCAGATGGATAATGATCTGGATGGACGCCAAAGCCATGGATCCCACTCGGGATGCACGCTGTTCTTGATGGACACAGGAGTCATGCATGGGTCTGTAGATGGAGACTGGTATGAATGGACAGCACAGCTACGTATCCAGATGGATACTTGTCCAGATGGACAGCAGAGCCGTGGATCTCAAGTGGACAGTGGTCTGGATGAAAACCAGAGCGATGGATCCCACTGTGGAAGGACACTGGTATGGATAGACCTCAATGCCTTGGATCCCAGCTTTACTCTGTTCTGGATAGACTCCAGAGCCATGGATCCGTCTCTGGATGGATGCTGGTCTGGATGGACACCCGAGCCATGGATCCAAATTGGAGCCTGGTCTGGATGGATACAAGGGCCATGGATTCCACTCTTGATGGACACTTGTGGAGATAGCAACCAGAGGCAAGGATGCGACTCGAGATGGACACTGGTCCTGAAGGACAGTGGTCTAGATGGTGACCAGAGCCATTCCTCCCACCTTTTATTGACTCTTGACAGACCCCGAGGCACGGATCCCACTCTGGATGGCCAGTGGTCTGGATGGGCACCAGACCATGGATCCCCTATCAATGGACACTGGTCTAGATGGATGCCAGAGCCATGGATTCCAGCTGGACACTGGTGTGGATGGACACCAGAGCAATGGATGCCACTGTGGATGGATACTGGTTTGGATGGACGTAAGAGCCACGGATCCCAATCTAGATGGACGCTGCTTTGAATAGACACCAGCGCCATGGATCCCACTGTGGATGGACACTGGTATGGATAGACATCAGAGCCTTGGATCCCAGCTTGACTGTGTTCTGGATGGAGAGCAGAGTCTTGGATTGGACTCTGGATGGATACTGCTCCAGATGGACACCAGAGCCATGGATCCAACTTTGGCTGGATCCTGGTCCAGATGGACTCCAGAGCCATGGATACATCTCTGGATGGACACTGTTCTGGATGGACACCAGAGCCATGGATCCAAATTGGAGCCTGGTCTGGATGGACACAAGGGCCATGGATTCCACTCTTGATGGACACTGGTGGAGATAGCAACCAGAGCCATGGATCCAACTCTAGATGGACACTGGTCCAGATGGTCACTAGAGCCATTCCTCCCACCTTGTATTGATAGTCGTCCGGCCAGACACCGAGCCTTGGGTCCCAATTTCGATGGCCAGTGGTCTGGATGGGCACCAGACCGTGGACCACTATGAATGGACACTGGTCTAAATAGACCCCAGAGCCATGGATTCCAGCTGGACACTGGGATGTGGATGGACAACAGAGGGATGGATGCCACTGTGGATGGACACTGGTTTGGATGGACATAAGAGCCACGGATCCCAATCTGGACTGACTCTGCTGTGAAGAGACCCCAGAGCCATCGATCCCACAGTGGATTGACAGTGGTCAGGATGGACACCAGAGGAATGGATGCTACTCTGGATGGACACAGGAATAGATGCACACCAGAGTAATGGTGTCCGCTCTGGATGGACACTGGTCAGGATAGACAGCAGAACCCTGACTTCCACTCTGGATGGACGCTTGCCTGAATAGACAAAAGAGCTATGGATCCCAGCTTGACACTGGTCTGGATGGACACCAGCGCCATAGATCCCACTCTGAATGCACACTACTCGTGATGGACACAAGAGCCATGCATCCCTCAGTGGATGGAGCCTGGTTTGAATGGACAGCACAGCCACGCATCCAGATGGACACCAGAGCCGTGGATCCCAACTGGACAGTGGTCTCGATGGACGACAGAGCCATGGATCCAAAATTTGAGCCTGGTCTGGATGGATACAAGGGCCATGGATTCCACTCTGGATGGATACTGCTCCAGATAGCAACCAGAGGCATCGATCAGAATCCAGATGGAGACTGGTCCAGATGGACACTGGTCCAGATGGTCACTAGAGCCATTCCTCACACCTTGTATTGATAGTGGTCTTGCCGGACACCGAGGCATGGATCCCACTCTGGATGGCCAGAGGTCTGGATGGGCCCCAGACCATGGATCCCCTATGAATGGACACTGGTCTAGATGGATGCCAGAGCCATGGATTCCAGCTGGACACTGGTGTGGATGGACACCAGAGCAATGGATGCCACTGTGGATGGACACTGGTTTGGATGGACATAAGAGCCACGGATCCCAATCTGGATGGTCGCTGCTGTGAATAGACCCCAGAGCCATGGATCCCACAGTGGATTGACAGTGGTCAGGATGGACACCAGGGCAATGGATGCCACTGTGGATGGACACAGGTAGAGATGCACACCAGAGTAATGATGTCCGTTCTGGATGGACACTGGTCTGGATAGACAGCAGGACCCTGGCTTCCACTCTGGATGGACGCTTGCCTGAATAGACAAAAGAGCTATGGATCCCAGCTTGACACTGGTCTGGATGGACACCAGCGCCATGGATCCCACTCTGAATGCACACTACTCGTGATGGACACAAGAGCCGTGCATCCCTCTGTAGATGGAGCCTGGTTTGAATGGACAGCACAGCCACGCATCCAGATGGACACCAGAGCCGTGGATCCCAACTGGACAGTGGTCTCGATGGACACCAGTGCCATGGGTCCCACTGTGGATGGACACTGGTGTGGATAGACATCAGAGCCTTGGATCCCAGCTTGACTGTGTTCTGGATGGAGAGCAGAGTCTTGGATTGGGCTCTAGATAGATACTGCTCCAGATGGACACCAGAGCCATGGATCCCACTTTGGATGGAGCCCAGTCTGGATAGACTCCAGAGCCATGGATCCGTCTCTGGATGGATGCTGGTCTGGATGGACACCCGAGCCATGGATCCAAATTGGAGCCTGGTCTGGATGGATACAAGGGCCATGGATTCCACTCTTGATGGACACTTGTGGAGATAGCAACCAGAGGCATGGATCCGACTCGAGATGGACACTGGTCCTGAAGGACAGTGGTCTAGATGGTGACCAGAGCCATTCCTCCCACCTTGTATTGACTCCTGCCAGATCCCGAGGCATGGATCCCACTCTGGATGGCCAGTGGTCTGGGTGGGCACCAGACCATGGATCCCCTATCAATGGACACTGGTCTAGATGGATGCCAGAGCTATGGATTCCAGCTGGACACTGGTGTGGATGGATACCCGAACAATGGATGCCACTGTGGATGGATCCTGGTTTGGATGGACATAAGAGCCACGGATCCCAATCTAGATGGACGCTGCTTTGAATAGACACCAGTGCCATGGATCCCACTGTGGATGGACACTGGTATGGATAGACATCAGAGCCTTGGATCCCAGTTTGACTGTGTTCTGGATGGAGAGCAGAGTCTTGGATTGGACTCTGGATGGATACTGCTCCAGATTGACAGCAGAGCCATGGATCCCACTGTTGGTGGATACTGGTCTGGATGGACTCCAGAGCCATGGATCCGTCCCTGGATGGACACAGTTCTGGATGGACACCAGAGCCATGGATCCAAATTGGAGCCTGTTCTGGATGGATGCAAGGGCCATGGATTCCACTCTGGATGGATACTGCTCCAGTTAGCAACCACAGTCATGGATCCGAATCCAGATGGAGACTTTTCCAGATGGACACTGGTCCGGATGGTGACCAGAGCCATTCCTTCCACCTTGTATTGATAGTGGCCTTGCCAGACCCCGAGGCATGGATCCCACTCTGGATGGCCAGTGGTCTGGATGGGCACCAGACCATGGATCCCCTATGAATGGACACTGGTCTAGATGGACGCCAGAGCCATGGATTCCAGCTGGACACTGGTGTGGATGGACACCAGAGCCATGGATGCCGCTGTGGATGGACACTGGTTTGGATGGACGTAAGAGCCACGGATCCCCATCTGGATGGACGCTGCTGTGAATAGACACCAGAGGCATGGATCCCACAGTGGATTGACAGTCGTCAGGATGGACACCAGAGCAATGGATGCCACTGTGGATGGACACTGGTAGAGATGCACACCAGAGTAATGGTGTCCGCTCTGGATGGACACTGGTCTGGATACACAGCAGGGCCCTGGCTTCCACTCTGGATGGACGCTTGCCTGAAAAGACAAAAGAGCTATGGATCCCAGCTTGACACTGGTCTGGAAGGACACCAGAGCCATGGATCCCACTCTGAATGCACACTACTCGTGATGGACACAAGAGCCATGCATCCCTCTGTGGATGGAGCCTGGTTTGAATGGACAGCACAGCCACGCATCCAGATGGACACCAGAGCCGTGGATCCCAACTGGACAGTGGTCTCGATGGACAACAGAGCCATGGATCCAAAATTGGAGCCTGGTCTGGATGGATACAAGGGCCATGGATTCCACTCTGGATGGATACTGCTCCAGATAGCAACCAGAGGCATCGATCCGAATCCAGATGGAGACTGGTCCAGATGGACACTGGTCCAGATGGTCACTAGAGCCATTCCTCCCACCTTGTATTGATAGTGGTCTTGCCGGACACCGAGGCATGGATCCCACTCCAGATGGCCAGTGGTCTGGATGGGCCCCAGACCATGGATCCCCTCTGAATGGACACTGGTCTAGATGGACGCCAGAGCCATGGATCCAAATTGGAGCCTGGTCTGGATGGATACAAGGGCCATGGATTCCACTCTTGATGGACACTTGTGGAGATAGCAACCAGAGGCAAGGATCCGACTCGAGATGGACACTGGTCCTGAAGGACAGTGGTCTAGATGGTGACCAGAGCCATTCCTCCCACCTTTTATTGACTCTTGACAGACCCCGAGGCACGGATCCCACTCTGGATGGCCAGTGGTCTGGATGGGCACCAGACCATGGATCCCCTATCAATGGACACTGGTCTAGATGGATGCCAGAGCCATGGATTCCAGCTGGACACTGGTGTGGATGGACACCAGAGCAATGGATGCCACTGTGGATGGATACTGGTTTGGATGGACATAAGAGCCACGGATCCCAATCTAGATGGACGCTGCTGTGAATAGACACCAGTGCCATGGATCCCACTGTGGATGGACACTGGTATGGATAGACAACAGAGCCTTGGATCCCAGCTTGACTGTGTTCTGGATGGAGAGCAGAGTCATGGATTGGACTCTGGATGGATACTGCTCCAGATGGACAGCAGAGTCTTGGATTGGACTCTGGATGGATACTGCTCCAGATGGACAGCAGAGCCATGGATCCCACTGTTGGTGGATACTGGTCTGGATGGACTCCAGAGCCATGGATCCGTCCCTGGATGGACACAGTTCTGGATGGACACCAGAGCCATAGATCCAAATTGGAGCCTGTTCTGGATGGATGCAAGGGCCATGGATTCCACTCTGGATGGATACTGCTCCAGTTAGCAACCACAGTCATGGATCCGAATCCAGATGGAGACTTGTCCAGATGGACACTGGTCCGGATGGTGACCAGAGCCATTCCTTCCACCTTGTATTGATAGTGGTCTTGCCAGACCCCGAGGCATGGATCCCACTCTGGATGGCCAGTGGTCTTGATGGGCACCAGACCATGGATCCCCTATGAATGGACACTGGTCTAGATGGACGCCAGAGCCATGGATTCCAGCTGGACACTGGTGTGGATGGACACCAGGGCCATGGATGCCACTGTGGATGGACACTGGTTTGGATGGACGTAAGAGCCACGGATCCCTATCTGGATGGACGCTGCTGTGAATAGACACCAGAGGCATGGATCCCACAGTGGATTGACAGTGGTCAGGATGGACACCAGAGCAATGGATGCCACTGTGGATGGACGCTGGTAGAGATGCACACCAGAGTAATGGTGTCCGCTCTGGATGGACACTGGTCTGGATACACAGCAGGGCCCTGGCTTCCACTCTGGATGGACGCCTGCCTGAAAAGACAAAAGAGCTATGGATCCCAGCTTGACACTGGTCTGGAAGGACACCAGAGCCATGGATCCCACTCTGAATGCACACTACACGTGATGGACACAAGAGCCATGCATCCCTCTGTGGATGGAGCCTGGTTTGAATGGACAGCACAGCCACGCATCCAGATGGACACCAGAGCCGTGGATCCCAACTGGACAGTGGTCTCGATGGACAACAGAGCCATGGATCCAAAATTGGAGCCTGGTCTGGATGGATACAAGGGCCATGGATTCCACTCTGGATGGATACTGCTCCAGATAGCAACCAGAGGCATCGATCCGAATCCAGATGGAGACTGGTCCAGATGGACACTGGTCCAGATGGTCACTAGAGCCATTCCTCCCACCTTGTATTGATAGTGGTCTTGCCGGACAGCGAGGCATGGATCCCACTCCAGATGGCCAGTGGTCTGGATGGGCCCCAGACCATGGATCCCCTCTGAATGGACACTGGTCTAGATGGACGCCAGAGCCATGGATTCCAGCTGGACACTGGTGTGGATGGACACCAGAGCAATGGATGCCACTGTGGATGGACACTGGTTTGGATGGACATAAGAGCCACGGATCCCAATCTGGATGGACGCTGCTGTGAATAGACCTCAGAGCCATGGATCCCACAGTGGATTGACAGTGGTCAGGATGGACACCAGAGCAATGGATGCCACTGTGGATGGACACAGGTAGAGATGCACACCAGAGTAATGGTGTCCGCTCTGGATGGACACTGGTCTGGATAGACAGCAGAACCCTGGCTTCCACTCTGGATGGACGCTTGCCTGAATAGACAAAAGAGCTATGGATCCCAGCTTGACACTGGTCTGGATGGACACTAGCGCCATGGATCCCACTCTGAATGCACACTACTCGTGATGGACACAAGAGCCGTGCATCCCTCAGTGGATGGAGCCTGGTTTGAACGGACAGCACAGCCACGCATCCAGATGGACACCAGAGCCGTGGATCTCAACTGGACCGTGGACTGGATGGACACCAGAGCCATGGATTCCACTCTGGATGGACCCTGGTACAGATGGACAGCATAGCCATGGATGCAAAGTGGACACTGCTTCAGATGGATAATGATCTGGATGGACGCCAAAGCCATGGATCCCACTCGGGATGCACGCTGTTCTTGATGGACACAGGAGTCATGCATGGGTCTGTAGATGGAGACTGGTATGAATGGACAGCACAGCTACGTATCCAGATGGATACTTGTCCAGATGGACAGCAGAGCCGTGGATCTCAAGTGGACAGTGGTCTGGATGAAAACCAGAGCGATGGATCCCACTGTGGAAGGACACTGGTATGGATAGACCTCAATGCCTTGGATCCCAGCTTTACTCTGTTCTGGATAGACTCCAGAGCCATGGATCCGTCTCTGGATGGATGCTGGTCTGGATGGACACCCGAGCCATGGATCCAAATTGGAGCCTGGTCTGGATGGATACAAGGGCCATGGATTCCACTCTTGATGGACACTTGTGGAGATAGCAACCAGAGGCAAGGATCCGACTCCAGATGGACACTGGTCCTGAAGGACAGTGGTCTAGATGGTGACCAGAGCCATTCCTCCCACCTTTTATTGACTCTTGACAGACCCCGAGGCACGGATCCCACTCTGGATGGCCAGTGGTCTGGATGGGCACCAGACCATGGATCCCCTATCAATGGACACTGGTCTAGATGGATGCCAGAGCCATGGATTCCAGCTGGACACTGGTGTGGATGGACACCAGAGCAATGGATGCCACTGTGGATGGATACTGGTTTGGATGGACATAAGAGCCACGGATCCCAATCTAGATGGACGCTGCTTTGAATAGACACCAGCGCCATGGATCCCACTGTGGATGGACACTGGTATGGATAGACATCAGAGCCTTGGATCCCAGCTTGACTGTGTTCTGGATGGAGAGCAGAGTCTTGGATTGGACTCTGGATGGATACTGCTCCAGATGGACAGCAGAGCCATGGATCCCACTGTTGGTGGATACTGGTCTGGATGGACTCCAGAGCGATGGATCCGTCCCTGGATGGACACAGTTCTGGATGGACACCAGAGCCATAGATCCAAATTGGAGCCTGTTCTGGATGGATGCAAGGGCCATGGATTCCACTCTGGATGGATACTGCTCCAGTTAGCAACCACAGTCATGGATCCGAATCCAGATGGAGACTGGTCCAGATGGACACTGGTCCGGATGGTGACCAGAGCCATTCCTTCCACCTTGTATTGATAGTGGTCTTGCCAGACCCCGAGGCATGGATCCCACTCTGGATGGCCAGTGGTCTTGATGGGCACCAGACCATGGATCCCCTATGAATGGACACTGGTCTAGATGGACGCCAGAGCCATGGATTCCAGCTGGACACTGGTGTGGATGGACACCAGGGCCATGGATGCCACTGTGGATGGACACTGGTTTGGATGGACATAAGAGCCACGGATCCCACTTTGGATGGAGCCCAGTCTGGATAGACTCCAGAGCCATGGATCTGTCTCTGGATGGATGCTGGTCTGGATGGACACCCAAGCCATGGATCCAAATTGGAGCCTTGTCTGGATGGATACAAGGGCCATGGATTCCACTCTTGATGGACACTTGTGGAGATAGCAACCAGAGGCAAGGATCCGACTCGAGATGGACACTGGTCCTGAAGGACAGTGGTCTAGATGGTGACCAGAGCCATTCCTCCCACCTTTTATTGACTCTTGACAGACCCCGAGGCACGGATCCCACTCTGGATGGCCAGTGGTCTGGATGGGCACCAGACCATGGATCCCCTATCAATGGACACTGGTCTAGATGGATGCCAGAGCCATGGATTCCAGCTGGACACTGGTGTGGATGGACACCAGAGCAATGGATGCCACTGTGGATGGATACTGGTTTGGATGGACATAAGAGCCACGGATCCCAATCTAGATGGACGCTGCTGTGAATAGACACCAGTGCCATGGATCCCACTGTGGATGGACACTGGTATGGATAGACAACAGAGCCTTGGATCCCAGCTTGACTGTGTTCTGGATGGAGAGCAGAGTCATGGATTGGACTCTGGATGGATACTGCTCCAGATGGACAGCAGAGTCTTGGATTGGACTCTGGATGGATACTGCTCCAGATGGACAGCAGAGCCATGGATCCCACTGTGGGTGGATACTGGTCTGGATGGACTCCAGAGCCATGGAACCGTCCCTGGATGGACACAGTTCTGGATGGACACCAGAGCCATAGATCCAAATTGGAGCCTGTTCTGGATGGATGCAAGGGCCATGGATTCCACTCTGGATGGATACTGCTCCAGTTAGCAACCACAGTCATGGATCCGAATCCAGATGGAGACTGGTCCAGATGGACACTGGTCCGGATGGTGACCAGAGCCATTCCTTCCACCTTGTATTGATAGTGGTCTTGCCAGACCCCGAGGCATGGATCCCACTCTGGATGGCCAGTGGTCTGGATGGGCCCCAGACCATGAGTACCCTATGAATGGACACTGCTCTAGATGGACACCAGAGCCATGGATTCCAGCTGGACACTGGTGTGGATGGACACCAGAGCCATGGATGCCACTGTGGATGGACACTGGTTTGGATGGACATAAGAGCCACGGATCCCAATCTGGATGGACGCTGCTGTGAATAGACCCCAGAGCCATGGATCCCACAGTGGATTGACAGTGGTCAGGATGGACACCAGAGCAATGGATGCCACTGTGGATGGACACAGGTAGAGATGCACACCAGAGTAATGATGTCCGTTCTGGATGGACAGTGGTCTGGATAGACAGCAGGACCCTGGCTTCCACTCTGGATGGACGCTTGCCTGAATAGACAAAAGAGCTATGGATCCCAGCTTGACACTGGTCTGGAAGGACACCAGAGCCATGGATCCCACTCTGAATGCACAATACTCATGATGGACACAAGAGCCGTGCATCCCTCTGTGGATGGAGCCTGGTTTGAATGGACAGCACAGCCACGCATCCAGATGGACACCAGAGCCATGGATCTCAACTGGACAGTGGTCTCGATGGACACCAGAGCCATAGATCCCACTGTGGATGGACACTGGTATGGATAGACATCAGAGCCTTGGATCCCAGTTTGAGTGTGTTCTGGATGGAGAGCAGAGTCTTGGATTGGGCTCTAGATGGATACTGCTCCAGATGGACACCAGAGCCATGGATCCCACTTTGGATGGAGCCCAGTCTGGATAGACTCCAGAGCCATGGATCCGTCTCTGGATGGACGCTGGTCTGGATGGAATCCCGAGCCATGGATCCAAATTGGAGCCTTGTCTGGATGGATACAAGGGCCATGGATTCCACTCTTGATGGACACTTGTGGAGATAGCAACCAGAGGCAAGGATCCGACTCGAGATGGACACTGGTCCTGAAGGACAGTGGTCTAGATGGTGACCAGAGCCATTCCTCCCACCTTTTATTGACTCCTGCCAGACCCCGAGGCATGGATCCCACTCTGGATGGCCAGTGGTCTGGATGGGCACCAGACCATGGCTCCCCTATCAATGGACACTGGTCTAGATGGATGCCAGAGCCATGGATTCCAGCTGGACACTGGTGTGGATGGACACCAGAGCAATGGATGCCACTGTGGATGGATACTGGTTTGGATGGACATAAGAGCCACGGATCCCAATCTAGATGGACGCTGCTTTGAATAGACACCAGCGCCATGGATCCCACTGTGGATGGACACTGGTATGGATAGACATCAGAGCCTTGGATCCCAGCTTGACTGTGTTCTGGATGGAGAGCAGAGTCTTGGATTGGACTCTGGATGGATACTGCTCCAGATGGACAGCAGAGCCATGGATCCCACTGTTGGTGGATACTGGTCTGGATGGACTCCAGAGCCATGGATCCGTCCCTGGATGGACACAGTTCTGGATGGACACCAGAGCCATAGATCCAAATTGGAGCCTGTTCTGGATGGATGCAAGGGCCATGGATTCCACTCTGGATGGATACTGCTCCAGTTAGCAACCACAGTCATGGATCCGAATCCAGATGGAGACTGGTCCAGATGGACACTGGTCCGGATGGTGACCAGAGCCATTCCTTCCACCTTGTATTGATAGTGGTCTTGCCAGACCCCGAGGCATGGATCCCACTCTGGATGGCCAGTGGTCTTGATGGGCACCAGACCATGGATCCCCTATGAATGGACACTGGTCTAGATGGACGCCAGAGCCATGGATTCCAGCTGGACACTGGTGTGGATGGACACCAGGGCCATGGATGCCACTGTGGATGGACACTGGTTTGGATGGACATAAGAGCCACGGATCCCAATCTGGATGGACGCTGCTGTGAATAGACCCCAGAGCCATGGATCCCACAGTGGATTGACAGTGGTCAGGATGGACACCAGAGCAATGGATGCCACTGTGGATGGACACAGGTAGAGATGCACACCAGAGTAATGGTGTCCGCTCTGGATGGACACTGGTCTGGATACACAGCAGGACCCTGGCTTCCACTCTGAATCGACGCTTGCCTGAATAGACAAAAGAGCTATGGATCCCAGCTTGACACTGGTCTGGAAGGACACCAGAGCCATGGATCCCACTCTGAATGCACACTACTCGTGATGGACACAAGAGCCATGCATCCCTCTGTGGATGGAGCCTGGTTTGAATGGACAGCACAGCCACGCATCCAGATGGACACCAGAGCCATGGATCTCAACTGGACACTGGTCTCGATGGACACCAGTGCCATGGATCCCACTGTGGATGGACACTGGTATGGATAGACAACAGAGCCTTGGATCCCAGCTTGACTGTGTTCTGGATGGAGAGCAGAGTCATGGATTGGACTCTGGATGGATACTGCTCCAGATGGACAGCAGAGTCTTGGATTGGACTCTGGATGGATACTGCTCCAGATGGACAGCAGAGCCATGGATCCCACTGTGGGTGGATACTGGTCTGGATGGACTCCAGAGCCATGGAGCCGTCCCTGGATGGACACAGTTCTGGATGGACACCAGAGCCATAGATCCAAATTGGAGCCTGTTCTGGATGGATGCAAGGGCCATGGATTCCATTCTGGATGGATACTGCTCCAGTTAGCAACCACAGTCATGGATCCGAATCCAGATGGAGACTGGTCCAGATGGACACTGGTCCGGATGGTGACCAGAGCCATTCCTTCCACCTTGTATTGATAGTGGTCTTGCCAGACCCCGAGGCATGGATCCCACTCTGGATGGCCAGTGGTCTGGATGGGCCCCAGACCATGAGTACCCTATGAATGGACACTGCTCTAGATGGACACCAGAGCCATGGATTCCAGCTGGACACTGGTGTGGATGGACACCAGAGCCATGGATGCCACTGTGGATGGACACTGGTTTGGATGGACATAAGAGCCACGGATCCCAATCTGGATGGACGCTGCTGTGAATAGACCCCAGAGCCATGGATCCCACAGTGGATTGACAGTGGTCAGGATGGACACCAGAGCAATGGATGCCACTGTGGATGGACACAGGTAGAGATGCACACCAGAGTAATGATGTCCGTTCTGGATGGACACTGGTCTGGATAGACAGCAGAACCCTGGCTTCCACTCTGGATGGACGCTTGCCTGAATAGACAAAAGAGCTATGGATCCCAGCTTGACACTGGTCTGGAAGGACACCAGAGCCATGGATCCCACTCTGAATGCACACTACTCGTGATGGACACAAGAGCCGTGCATCCCTCTGTGGATGGAGCCTGGTTTGAATGGACAGCACAGCCACGCATCCAGATGGACACCAGAGCCATGGATCTCAACTGGACAGTGGTCTCGATGGACACCAGAGCCATGGATCCCACTGTGGATGGACACTGGTATGGATAGACATCAGAGCCTTGGATCCCAGTTTGAGTGTGTTCTGGATGGAGAGCAGAGTCTTGGATTGGGCTCTAGATGGATACTGCTCCAGATGGACACCAGAGCCATGGATCCCACTTTGGATGGAGCCCAGTCTGGATAGACTCCAGAGCCATGGATCCGTCTCTGGATGGACGCTGGTCTGGATGGAATCCCGAGCCATGGATCCAAATTGGAGCCTTGTCTGGATGGATACAAGGGCCATGGATTCCACTCTTGATGGACACTTGTGGAGATAGCAACCAGAGGCAAGGATCCGACTCGAGATGGACACTGGTCCTGAAGGACAGTGGTCTAGATGGTGACCAGAGCCATTCCTCCCACCTTTTATTGACTCCTGCCAGACCCCGAGGCATGGATCCCACTCTGGATGGCCAGTGGTCTGGATGGGCACCAGACCATGGATCCCCTATCAATGGACACTGGTCTAGATGGATGCCAGAGCCATGGATTCCAGCTGGACACTGGTGTGGATGGACACCAGAGCAATGGATGCCACTGTGGATGGATACTGGTTTGGATGGACATAAGAGCCACGGATCCCAATCTAGATGGACGCTACTGTGAATAGACACCAGTGCCATGGATCCCACTGTGGATGGACACTGGTATGGATAGACAACAGAGCCTTGGATCCCAGCTTGACTGTGTTCTGAATGGAGAGCAGAGTCATGGATTGGACTCTGGATGGATACTGCTCCAGATGGACAGCAGAGTCTTGGATTGGACTCTGGATGGATACTGCTCCAGATGGACAGCAGAGCCATGGATCCCACTGTTGGTGGATATTGGTATGGATGGACTCCAGAGCCATGGATCCGTCTCTGGATGGACACTGTTCTGGATGGACACCAGAGCCATAGATCCAAATTGGAGCCTGTTCTGGATGGATGCAAGGGCCATGGATTCCACTCTGGATGGATACTGCTCCAGTTTGCAACCAAAGTCATGGATCCGAATCCAGATGGAGACTGGTCCAGATGGACACTGGTCCGGATGGTGACCAGAGCCATTCCTCCCACCTTGTATTGATAGTGGTCTTGCCAGACCCCGAGGCATGGATCCCACACTGGATGGCCAGTGGTCTGGATGGGCCCCAGACCATGGATCCCCTATGAATGGACACTGGTCTAGATGGATGCCAGAGCAATGGATTCCAGCTGGACACTGGTGTGGATGGACACCAGAGCAATGGATGCCACTGTGGATGGATACTGGTTTGGATGGACATAAGAGCCACGGATCCCAATCTAGATGGACGCTGCTGTGAATAGACCGCAGAGCCATGGATCCCACAGTGGATTGACAGTGGTCAGGATGGACACCAGAGCAATGGATGCCACTTTGGATGGACGCAGGTAGAGATGCACACCAGAGTAATGATGTCCGCTCTCGATGGACACTGGTCTGGATAGACAGCAGAACCCTGGCTTCCACTCTGGATGGACGCTTGCCAGAATAGACAAAAGAGCTATGGGTCCCAGCTTGACACTGGTCTGGATGGACACCAGAGCCATGGATCCCACTCTGAATGCACACTACTCCTGATGGACACAAGAGCCATGCATCCCTCTGTGGATGGAGCCTGGTTTGAATGGACAGCACAGCCACGCATCCAGATGGACACCAGAGCCGTGGATCCCAACTGGACAGTGGTCTGGATGGACACCAGAGCCATGGATCCCACTGTGGATGGACCCTGGTACAGCTGGACAGCATAGTCATGGATGCATAATGGACACTGCTCCAGATGGATAATGATCTGGATGGACGCCAAAGCCATGGATCCCACTCTGGATGCACGCTGTTCTTGATGGACACAGGAGTCATGCATGCGTCTGTAGATGGAGCCTGGTATGAATGGACAGCACAGCCAGGTATCCAAATGGATACTTGTCCTGATGGACAGCAGAGCCGTGGATCTCAAGTGGACAGTGGTCTGAATGGAAACCAGAGCGATGGATCCCACTGTGGATGGGCACTGGTATGGATAGACATCAGAGCCTTGGATTCCAGCTTTACTCTGTTCTGGATAGACTCCAGAGCCATGGATCCGTCTCTGGATGGATGCTGGTCTGGATGGACACCAGAACCATGGATCCAAATTGGAGCCTGGTCTGGATGGATACCAGGGCCATGGATTCCACTCTTGATGGACACTTGTGGAGATAGCAATCAGAGGCATGGATTCGACTCGAGATGGACACTGGTCCTGAAGGACAGTGGTCTAGATGGTGACCAGAGCCATTCCTCCCACCTTGTATTGACTCTTGCCAGACCCCGAGGCATGGATCCCACTCTGGATGGCCAGTGGTCTGGATGGGCACCAGACCATGGATCCCCTATGAATGGACACTGGTCTTGACGGACGCCAGAGCCATGGATTCCAGCTGGACACTGGTGTGGATGGACACCAGAGCAATGGATGCCACTGTGGATGGACACTGGTTTGGATGGACATAAGAGCCACGGATCCCAATCTGGATGGACGCTGCTGTGAATAGACCCCAGAGCCATGGATCCCACAGTGGATTGACAGTGGTCAGGATGGACACCAGAGCAATGGATGCCACTGTGGATGGACACAGGTAGAGATGCACACCAGAGTAATGGTGTCCGCTCTGGATGGACACTGGTCTGGATACACAGCAGGACCCTGGCTTCCACTCTGAATCGACGCTTGCCTGAATAGACAAAAGAGCTATGGATCCCAGCTTGACACTGGTCTGGAAGGACACCAGAGCCATGGATCCCACTCTGAATGCACACTACTCGTGATGGACACAAGAGCCATGCATCCCTCTGTGGATGGAGCCTGGTTTGAATGGACAGCACAGCCACGCATCCAGATGGACACCAGAGCCATGGATCTCAACTGGACACTGGTCTCGATGGACACCAGTGCCATGGATCCCACTGTGGATGGACACTGGTATGGATAGACATCAGAGCCTTGGATCCCAGCTTGACTGTGTTCTGGATGGAGAACAGAGTCTTGGATTGGGCTATAGATAGATACTGCTCCAGATGGACACCAGAGCCATGGATCCCACTTTGGATGGAGCCCAGTCTGGATAGATTCCAGAGCCATGGATCTGTCTCTGGATGGATGCTGGTCTGGATGGACACCCAAGCCATGGATCCAAATTGGAGCCTTGTCTGGATGGATACAAGGGCCATGGATTCCACTCTTGATGGACACTTGTGGAGATAGCAACCAGAGGCAAGGATCCGACTCGAGATGGACACTGGTCCTGAAGGACAGTGGTCTAGATGGTGACCAGAGCCATTCCTCCCACCTTTTATTGACTCTTGACAGACCCCGAGGCACGGATCCCACTCTGGATGGCCAGTGGTCTGGATGGGCACCAGACCATGGATCCCCTATCAATGGACACTGGTCTAGATGGATGCCAGAGCCATGGATTCCAGCTGGACACTGGTGTGGATGGACACCAGAGCAATGGATGCCACTGTGGATGGATACTGGTTTGGATGGACATAAGAGCCACGGATCCCAATCTAGATGGACGCTGCTGTGAATAGACACCAGTGCCATGGATCCCACTGTGGATGGACACTGGTATGGATAGACAACAGAGCCTTGGATCCCAGCTTGACTGTGTTCTGGATGGAGAGCAGAGTCATGGATTGGACTCTGGATGGATACTGCTCCAGATGGACAGCAGAGTCTTGGATTGGACTCTGGATGGATACTGCTCCAGATGGACAGCAGAGCCATGGATCCCACTGTGGGTGGATACTGGTCTGGATGGACTCCAGAGCCATGGAGCCGTCCCTGGATGGACACAGTTCTGGATGGACACCAGAGCCATAGATCCAAATTGGAGCCTGTTCTGGATGGATGCAAGGGCCATGGATTCCACTCTGGATGGATACTGCTCCAGTTAGCAACCACAGTCATGGATCCGAATCCAGATGGAGACTGGTCCAGATGGACACTGGTCCGGATGGTGACCAGAGCCATTCCTTCCACCTTGTATTGATAGTGGTCTTGCCAGACCCCGAGGCATGGATCCCACTCTGGATGGCCAGTGGTCTGGATGGGCCCCAGACCATGAGTACCCTATGAATGGACACTGCTCTAGATGGACACCAGAGCCATGGATTCCAGCTGGACACTGGTGTGGATGGACACCAGAGCCATGGATGCCACTGTGGATGGACACTGGTTTGGATGGACATAAGAGCCACGGATCCCAATCTGGATGGACGCTGCTGTGAATAGACCCCAGAGCCATGGATCCCACAGTGGATTGACAGTGGTCAGGATGGACACCAGAGCAATGGATGCCACTGTGGATGGACACAGGTAGAGATGCACACCAGAGTAATGATGTCCGTTCTGGATGGACAGTGGTCTGGATAGACAGCAGGACCCTGGCTTCCACTCTGGATGGACGCTTGCCTGAATAGACAAAAGAGCTATGGATCCCAGCTTGACACTGGTCTGGAAGGACACCAGAGCCATGGATCCCACTCTGAATGCACACTACACGTGATGGACACAAGAGCCGTGCATCCCTCTGTGGATGGAGCCTGGTTTGAATGGACAGCACAGCCACGCATCCAGATGGACACCAGAGCCATGGATCTCAACTGGACAGTGGTCTCGATGGACACCAGAGCCATGGATCCCACTGTGGATGGACACTGGTATGGATAGACATCAGAGCCTTGGATCCCAGTTTGAGTGTGTTCTGGATGGAGAGCAGAGTCTTGGATTGGGCTCTAGATGGATACTGCTCCAGATGGACACCAGAGCCATGGATCCCACTTTGGATGGAGCCCAGTCTGGATAGACTCCAGAGCCATGGATCCGTCTCTGGATGGACGCTGGTCTGGATGGAATCCCGAGCCATGGATCCAAATTGGAGCCTTGTCTGGATGGATACAAGGGCCATGGATTCCACTCTTGATGGACACTTGTGGAGATAGCAACCAGAGGCAAGGATCCGACTCGAGATGGACACTGGTCCTGAAGGACAGTGGTCTAGATGGTGACCAGAGCCATTCCTCCCACCTTTTATTGACTCCTGCCAGACCCCGAGGCATGGATCCCACTCTGGATGGCCAGTGGTCTGGATGGGCACCAGACCATGGCTCCCCTATCAATGGACACTGGTCTAGATGGATGCCAGAGCCATGGATTCCAGCTGGACACTGGTGTGGATGGACACCAGAGCAATGGATGCCACTGTGGATGGATACTGGTTTGGATGGACATAAGAGCCACGGATCCCAATCTAGATGGACGCTGCTGTGAATAGACACCAGTGCCATGGATCCCACTGTGGATGGACACTGGTATGGATAGACAACAGAGCCTTGGATCCCAGCTTGACTGTGTTCTGAATGGAGAGCAGAGTCATGGATTGGACTCTGGATGGATACTGCTCCAGATGGACAGCAGAGTCTTGGATTGGACTCTGGATGGATACTGCTCCAGATGGACAGCAGAGCCATGGATCCCACTGTTGGTGGATATTGGTATGGATGGACTCCAGAGCCATGGATCCGTCTCTGGATGGACACTGTTCTGGATGGACACCAGAGCCATAGATCCAAATTGGAGCCTGTTCTGGATGGATGCAAGGGCCATGGATTCCACTCTGGATGGATACTGCTCCAGTTTGCAACCAAAGTCATGGATCCGAATCCAGATGGAGACTTGTCCAGATGGACACTGGTCCGGATGGTGACCAGAGCCATTCCTTCCACCTTGTATTGATAGTGGTCTTGCCAGACCCCGAGGCATGGATCCCACTCTGGATGGCCAGTGGTCTTGATGGGCACCAGACCATGGATCCCCTATGAATGGACACTGCTCTAGATGGACGCCAGAGCCATGGATTCCAGCTGGACACTGGTGTGGATGGACACCAGAGCCATGGATGCCACTGTGGATGGACACTGGTTTGGATGGACGTAAGAGCCACGGATCCCTATCTGGATGGACGCTGCTGTGAATAGACACCAGAGGCATGGATCCCACAGTGGATTGACAGTGGTCAGGATGGACACCAGAGCAATGGATGCCACTTTGGATGGACGCAGGTAGAGATGCACACCAGAGTAATGGTGTCCGCTCTCGATGGACACTGGTCTGGATAGACAGCAGAACCCTGGCTTCCACTCTGGATGGACGCTTGCCAGAATAGACAAAAGAGCTATGGATCCCAGCTTGACACTGGTCTGGATGGACACCAGAGCCATGGATCCCACTCTGAATGCACACTACACGTGATGGACACAAGAGCCATGCATCCCTCTGTGGATGGAGCCTGGTTTGAATGGACAGCACAGCCACGCATCCAGATGGACACCAGACCGTGGATCCCAACTGGACAGTGGTCTGGATGGACACCAGAGCCATGGATCCCACTGTGGATGGACCCTGGTACAGCTGGACAGCATAGTCATGGATGCATAATGGACACTGCTCCAGATGGATAATGATCTGGATGGACGCCAAAGCCATGGATCCCACTCTGGATGCACGCTGTTCTTGATGGACACAGGAGTCATGCATGCGTCTGTAGATGGAGCCTGGTATGAATGGACAGCACAGCCAGGTATCCAGATGGATACTTGTCCTGATGGACAGCAGAGCCGTGGATCTCAAGTGGACAGTGGTCTGAATGGAAACCAGAGCGATGGATCCCACTGTGGATGGGCACTGGTATGGATAGACATCAGAGCCTTGGATTCCAGCTTTACTCTGTTCTGGATAGACTCCAGAGCCATGGATCCGTCTCTGGATGGATGCTGGTCTGGATGGACACCAGAACCATGGATCCAAATTGGAGCCTGGTCTGGATGGATACCAGGGCCATGGATTCCACTCTTGATGGACACTTGTGGAGATAGCAACCAGAGGCATGGATTCGACTCGAGATGGACACTGGTCCTGAAGGACAGTGGTCTAGATGGTGACCAGAGCCATTCCTCCCACCTTGTATTGACTCTTGCCAGACCCCGAGGCATGGATCCCACTCTGGATGGCCAGTGGTCTGGATGGGCACCAGACCATGGATCCCCTATGAATGGACACTGGTCTTGACGGACGCCAGAGCCATGGATTCCAGCTGGACACTGGTGTGGATGGACACCAGAGCAATGGATGCCACTGTGGATGGACACTGGTTTGGATGGACATAAGAGCCACGGATCCCAATCTGGATGGACGCTGCTGTGAATAGACCCCAGTGCCATGGATCCCACAGTGGATTGACAGTGGTCAGGATGGACACCAGAGCAATGGATGCCACTGTGGATGGACACAGGTAGAGATGCACACCAGAGTAATGGTGTCCGCTCTGGATGGACACTGGTCTGGATACACAGCAGGACCCTGGCTTCCACTCTGAATCGACGCTTGCCTGAATAGACAAAAGAGCTATGGATCCCAGCTTGACACTGGTCTGGAAGGACACCAGAGCCATGGATCCCACTCTGAATGCACACTACTCGTGATGGACACAAGAGCCATGCATCCCTCTGTGGATGGAGCCTGGTTTGAATGGACAGCACAGCCACGCATCCAGATGGACACCAGAGCCATGGATCTCAACTGGACACTGGTCTCGATGGACACCAGTGCCATGGATCCCACTGTGGATGGACACTGGTATGGATAGACATCAGAGCCTTGGATCCCAGCTTGACTGTGTTCTGGATGGAGAGCAGAGTCTTGGATTGGGCTCTAGATAGATACTGCTCCAGATGGACACCAGAGCCATGGATCCCACTTTGGATGGAGCCCAGTCTGGATAGATTCCAGAGCCATGGATCTGTCTCTGGATGGATGCTGGTCTGGATGGACACCCAAGCCATGGATCCAAATTGGAGCCTTGTCTGGATGGATACAAGGGCCATGGATTCCACTCTTGATGGACACTTGTGGAGATAGCAACCAGAGGCAAGGATCCGACTCGAGATGGACACTGGTCCTGAAGGACAGTGGTCTAGATGGTGACCAGAGCCATTCCTCCCACCTTTTATTGACTCTTGACAGACCCCGAGGCACGGATCCCACTCTGGATGGCCAGTGGTCTGGATGGGCACCAGACCATGGATCCCCTATCAATGGACACTGGTCTAGATGGATGCCAGAGCCATGGATTCCAGCTGGACCCTGGTGTGGATGGACACCAGAGCAATGGATGCCACTGTGGATGGATACTGGTTTGGATGGACATAAGAGCCACGGATCCCAATCTAGATGGACGCTGCTGTGAATAGACACCAGTGCCATGGATCCCACTGTGGATGGACACTGGTATGGATAGACAACAGAGCCTTGGATCCCAGCTTGACTGTGTTCTGGATGGAGAGCAGAGTCATGGATTGGACTCTGGATGGATACTGCTCCAGATGGACAGCAGAGTCTTGGATTGGACTCTGGATGGATACTGCTCCAGATGGACAGCAGAGCCATGGATCCCACTGTGGGTGGATACTGGTCTGGATGGACTCCAGAGCCATGGAGCCGTCCCTGGATGGACACAGTTCTGGATGGACACCAGAGCCATAGATCCAAATTGGAGCCTGTTCTGGATGGATGCAAGGGCCATGGATTCCACTCTGGATGGATACTGCTCCAGTTAGCAACCACAGTCATGGATCTGAATCCAGATGGAGACTGGTCCAGATGGACACTGGTCCGGATGGTGACCAGAGCCATTCCTTCCACCTTGTATTGATAGTGGTCTTGCCAGACCCCGAGGCATGGATCCCACTCTGGATGGCCAGTGGTCTTGATGGGCACCAGACCATGGATCCCCTATGAATGGACACTGCTCTAGATGGACGCCAGAGCCATGGATTCCAGCTGGACACTGGTGTGGATGGACACCAGAGCCATGGATGCCACTGTGGATGGACACTGGTTTGGATGGACGTAAGAGCCACGGATCCCTATCTGGATGGACGCTGCTGTGAATAGACACCAGAGGCATGGATCCCACAGTGGATTGACAGTGGTCAGGATGGACACCAGAGCAATGGATGCCACTGTGGATGGACACTGGTAGAGATGCACACCAGAGTAATGGTGTCCGCTCTGGATGGACACTGGTCTGGATACACAGCAGGGCCCTGGCTTCCACTCTGGATGGACGCTTGCCTGAAAAGACAAAAGAGCTATGGATCCCAGCTTGACACTGGTCTGGAAGGACACCAGAGCCATGGATCCCACTCTGAATGCACACTACTCGTGATGGACACAAGAGCCATGCATCCCTCTGTGGATGGAGCCTGGTTTGAATGGACAGCACAGCCACGCATCCAGATGGACACCAGAGCCGTGGATCCCAACTGGACAGTGGTCTCGATGGACAACAGAGCCATGGATCCAAAATTGGAGCCTGGTCTGGATGGATACAAGGGCCATGGATTCCACTCTGGATGGATACTGCTCCAGATAGCAACCAGAGGCATCGATCCGAATCCAGATGGAGACTGGTCCAGATGGACACTGGTCCAGATGGTCACTAGAGCCATTCCTCCCACCTTGTATTGATAGTGGTCTTGCCGGACACCGAGGCATGGATCCCACTCCAGATGGCCAGTGGTCTGGATGGGCCCCAGACCATGGATCCCCTCTGAATGGACACTGGTCTAGATGGACGCCAGAGCCATGGATTCCAGCTGGACACTGGTGTGGATGGACACCAGAGCAATGGATGCCACTGTGGATGGACACTGGTTTGGATGGACATAAGAGCCACGGATCCCAATCTGGATGGACGCTGCTGTGAATAGACCCCAGAGCCATGGATCCCACAGTGGATTGACAGTGGTCAGGATGGACACCAGAGCAATGGATGCCACTGTGGATGGACACAGGTAGAGATGCACACCAGAGTAATGGTGTCCGCTCTGGATGGACACTGGTCTGGATAGACAGCAGAACCCTGGCTTCCACTCTGGATGGACGCTTGCCTGAATAGACAAAAGAGCTATGGGTCCCAGCTTGACACTGGTCTGGATGGACACTAGCGCCATGGATCCCACTCTGAATGCACACTACTCGTGATGGACACAAGAGCCGTGCATCCCTCAGTGGATGGAGCCTGGTTTGAACGGACAGCACAGCCACGCATCCAGATGGACACCAGAGCCGTGGATCTCAACTGGACCGTGGACTGGATGGACACCAGAGCCATGGATTCCACTCTGGATGGACCCTGGTACAGATGGACAGCATAGCCATGGATGCAAAGTGGACACTGCTTCAGATGGATAATGATCTGGATGGACGCCAAAGCCATGGATCCCACTCGGGATGCACGCTGTTCTTGATGGACACAGGAGTCATGCATGGGTCTGTAGATGGAGACTGGTATGAATGGACAGCACAGCTACGTATCCAGATGGATACTTGTCCAGATGGACAGCAGAGCCGTGGATCTCAAGTGGACAGTGGTCTGGATGAAAACCAGAGCGATGGATCCCACTGTGGAAGGACACTGGTATGGATAGACCTCAATGCCTTGGATCCCAGCTTTACTCTGTTCTGGATAGACTCCAGAGCCATGGATCCGTCTCTGGATGGATGCTGGTCTGGATGGACACCCGAGCCATGGATCCAAATTGGAGCCTGGTCTGGATGGATACAAGGGCCATGGATTCCACTCTTGATGGACACTTGTGGAGATAGCAACCAGAGGCAAGGATCCGACTCGAGATGGACACTGGTCCTGAAGGACAGTGGTCTAGATGGTGACCAGAGCCATTCCTCCCACCTTTTATTGACTCTTGACAGACCCCGAGGCACGGATCCCACTCTGGATGGCCAGTGGTCTGGATGGGCACCAGACCATGGATCCCCTATCAATGGACACTGGTCTAGATGGATGCCAGAGCCATGGATTCCAGCTGGACACTGGTGTGGATGGACACCAGAGCAATGGATGCCACTGTGGATGGATACTGGTTTGGATGGACATAAGAGCCACGGATCCCAATCTAGATGGACGCTGCTGTGAATAGACACCAGTGCCATGGATCCCACTGTGGATGGACACTGGTATGGATAGACAACAGAGCCTTGGATCCCAGCTTGACTGTGTTCTGGATGGAGAGCAGAGTCATGGATTGGACTCTGGATGGATACTGCTCCAGATGGACAGCAGAGCCATGGATCCCACTGTTGGTGGATACTGGTCTGGATGGACTCCAGAGCCATGGATCCGTCCCTGGATGGACACAGTTCTGGATGGACACCAGAGCCATAGATCCAAATTGGAGCCTGTTCTGGATGGATGCAAGGGCCATGGATTCCACTCTGGATGGATACTGCTCCAGTTAGCAACCACAGTCATGGATCCGAATCCAGATGGAGACTTGTCCAGATGGACACTGGTCCGGATGGTGACCAGAGCCATTCCTCCCACCTTGTATTGATAGTGGTCTTGCCAGACCCCGAGGCATGCATCCCACTCTGGATGGCCAGTGGTCTTGATGGGCACCAGACCATGGATCCCCTATGAATGGACACTGGTCTAGATGGACGCCAGAGCCATGGATTCCAGCTGGACACTGGTGTGGATGGACACCAGAGCCATGGATGCCACTGTGGATGGACACTGGTTTGGATGGACGTAAGAGCCACGGATCCCTATCTGGATGGACGCTGCTGTGAATAGACACCAGAGGCATGGATCCCACAGTGGATTGACAGTGGTCAGGATGGACACCAGAGCAATGGATGCCACTGTGGATGGACACTGGTAGAGATGCACACCAGAGTAATGGTGTCCGCTCTGGATGGACACTGGTCTGGATACACAGCAGGGCCCTGGCTTCCACTCTGGATGGACGCTTGCCTGAAAAGACAAAAGAGCTATGGATCCCAGCTTGACACTGGTCTGGAAGGACACCAGAGCCATGGATCCCACTCTGAATGCACACTACTCGTGATGGACACAAGAGCCATGCATCCCTCTGTGGATGGAGCCTGGTTTGAATGGACAGCACAGCCACGCATCCAGATGGACACCAGAGCCGTGGATCCCAACTGGACAGTGGTCTCGATGGACAACAGAGCCATGGATCCAAAATTGGAGCCTGGTCTGGATGGATACAAGGCCCATGGATTCCACTCTGGATGGATACTGCTCCAGATAGCAACCAGAGGCATCGATCCGAATCCAGATGGAGACTGGTCCAGATGGACACTGGTCCAGATGGTCACTAGAGCCATTCCTCCCACCTTGTATTGATAGTGGTCTTGCCGGACACCGAGGCATGGATCCCACTCCAGATGGCCAGTGGTCTGGATGGGCCCCAGACCATGGATCCCCTCTGAATGGACACTGGTCTAGATGGACGCCAGAGCCATGGATTCCAGCTGGACACTGGTGTGGATGGACACCAGAGCAATGGATGCCACTGTGGATGGACACTGGTTTGGATGGACATAAGAGCCACGGATCCCAATCTGGATGGACGCTGCTGTGAATAGACCCCAGAGCCATGGATCCCACAGTGGATTGACAGTGGTCAGGATGGACACCAGAGCAATGGATGCCACTGTGGATGGACACAGGTAGAGATGCACACCAGAGTAATGGTGTCCGCTCTGGATGGACACTGGTCTGGATAGACAGCAGAACCCTGGCTTCCACTCTGGATGGACGCTTGCCTGAATAGACAAAAGAGCTATGGGTCCCAGCTTGACACTGGTCTGGATGGACACTAGCGCCATGGATCCCACTCTGAATGCACACTACTCGTGATGGACCCAAGAGCCGTGCATCCCTCAGTGGATGGAGCCTGGTTTGAACGGACAGCACAGCCACGCATCCAGATGGACACCAGAGCCGTGGATCTCAACTGGACCGTGGACTGGATGGACACCAGAGCCATGGATTCCACTCTGGATGGACCCTGGTACAGATGGACAGCATAGCCATGGATGCAAAGTGGACACTGCTTCAGATGGATAATGATCTGGATGGACGCCAAAGCCATGGATCCCACTCGGGATGCACGCTGTTCTTGATGCACACAGGAGTTATGCATGGGTCTGTAGATGGAGACTGGTATGAATGGACAGCACAGCTACGTATCCAGATGGATACTTGTCCAGATGGACAGCAGAGCCGTGGATCTCAAGTGGACAGTGGTCTGGATGAAAACCAGAGCGATGGATCCCACTGTGGAAGGACACTGGTATGGATAGACCTCAATGCCTTGGATCCCAGCTTTACTCTGTTCTGGATAGACTCCAGAGCCATGGATCCGTCTCTGGATGGATGCTGGTCTGGATGGACACCCGAGCCATGGATCCAAATTGGAGCCTGGTCTGGATGGATACAAGGGCCATGGATTCCACTCTTGATGGACACTTGTGGAGATAGCAACCAGAGGCAAGGATCCGACTCGAGATGGACACTGGTCCTGAAGGACAGTGGTCTAGATGGTGACCAGAGCCATTCCTCCCACCTTTTATTGACTCCTGCCAGACCCCGAGGCATGGATCCCACTCTGGATGGCCAGTGGTCTGGATGGGCACCAGACCATGGCTCCCCTATCAATGGACACTGGTCTAGATGGATGCCAGAGCCATGGATTCCAGCTGGACACTGGTGTGGATGGACACCAGAGCAATGGATGCCACTGTGGATGGATACTGGTTTGGATGGACATAAGAGCCACGGATCCCAATCTAGATGGACGCTGCTGTGAATAGACACCAGTGCCATGGATCCCACTGTGGATGGACACTGGTATGGATAGACAACAGAGCCTTGGATCCCAGCTTGACTGTGTTCTGAATGGAGAGCAGAGTCCTGGATTGGACTCCGGATGGATACTGCTCCAGATGGACAGCAGAGTCTTGGATTGGACTCTGGATGGATACTGCTCCAGATGGACAGCAGAGCCATGGATCCCACTGTTGGTGGATATTGGTATGGATGGACTCCAGAGCCATGGATCCGTCTCTGGATGGACACTGTTCTGGATGGACACCACAGCCATAGATCCAAATTGGAGCCTGTTCTGGATGGATGCAAGGGCCATGGATTCCACTCTGGATGGATACTGCTCCAGTTTGCAACCAAAGTCATTGATCCGAATCCAGATGGAGACTGGTCCAGATGGACACTGGTCCAGATGGTGACCAGAGCCATTCCTCCCACCTTGTATTGATAGTGGTCTTGCCAGACCCCGAGGCATGGATCCCACACTGGATGGCCAGTGGTCTGGATGGGCCCCAGACCATGGATCCCCTATCAATGGACACTGGTCTAGATGGATGCCAGAGCCATGGATTCCAGCTGGACACTGGTGTGGATGGACACCAGAGCAATGGATGCCACTGTGGATGGATACTGGTTTGGATGGACATAAGAGCCACGGATCCCAATCTAGATGGACGCTGCTGTGAATAGACCGCAGAGCCATGGATCCCACAGTGGATTGACAGTGGTCAGGATGGACACCAGAGCAATGGATGCCACTTTGGATGGACGCAGGTGGAGATGCACACCAGAGTAATGGTGTCCGCTCTCGATGGACACTGGTCTGGATAGACAGCAGAACCCTGGCTTCCACTCTGGATGGACGCTTGCCAGAATAGACAAAAGAGCTATGGATCCCAGCTTGACACTGGTCTGGATGGACACCAGAGCCATGGATCCCACTCTGAATGCACACTACACATGATGGACACAAGAGCCATGCATCCCTCTGTGGATGGAGCCTGGTTTGAATGGACAGCACAGCCACGCATCCAGATGGACACCAGAGCCGTGGATCCCAACTGGACAGTGGTCTGGATGGACACCAGAGCCATGGATCCCACTGTGGATGGACCCTGGTACAGCTGGACAGCATAGTCATGGATGCATAAGGGACACTGCTCCAGATGGATAATGATCTGGATGGACGCCAAAGCCATGGATCCCACTCTGGATGCACGCTGTTCTTGATGGACACAGGAGTCATGCATGCGTCTGTAGATGGAGCCTGGTATGAATGGACAGCACAGCCAGGTATCCAGATGGATACTTGTCCTGATGGACAGCAGAGCCGTGGATCTCAAGTGGACAGTGGTCTGAATGGAAACCAGAGCGATGGATCCCACTGTGGATGGGCACTGGTATGGATAGACATCAGAGCCTTGGATTCCAGCTTTACTCTGTTCTGGATAGACTCCAGAGCCATGGATCCGTCTCTGGATGGATGCTGGTCTGGATGGACACCCGAGCCATGGATCCAAATTGGAGCCTTGTCTGGATGGATACAAGGGCCATGGATTCCACTCTTGATGGACACTTGTGGAGATAGCAACCAGAGGCAAGGATCCGACTCGAGATGGACACTGGTCCTGAAGGACAGTGGTCTAGATGGTGACCAGAGCCATTCCTCCCACCTTTTATTGACTCCTGCCAGACCCCGAGGCATGGATCCCACTCTGGATGGCCAGTGGTCTGGATGGGCACCAGACCATGGCTCCCCTATCAATGGACACTGGTCTAGATGGATGCCAGAGCCATGGATTCCAGCTGGACACTGGTGTGGATGGACACCAGAGCAATGGATGCCACTGTGGATGGATACTGGTTTGGATGGACATAAGAGCCACGGATCCCAATCTAGATGGACGCTGCTGTGAATAGACACCAGTGCCATGGATCCCACTGTGGATGGACACTGGTATGGATAGACATCAGAGCCTTGGATCCCAGCTTGACTGTGTTCTGAATGGAGAGCAGAGTCATGGATTGGACTCTGGATGGATACTGCTCCAGATGGACAGCAGAGTCTTGGATTGGACTCTGGATGGATACTGCTCCAGATGGACAGCAGAGCCATGGATCCCACTGTTGGTGGATATTGGTATGGATGGACTCCAGAGCCATGGATCCGTCTCTGGATGGACACTGTTCTGGATGGACACCAGAGCCGTAGATCCAAATTGGAGCCTGTTCTGGATGGATGCAAGGGCCATGGATTCCACTCTGGATGGATACTGCTCCAGTTTGCAACCAAAGTCATGGATCCGAATCCAGATGGAGACTGGTCCAGATGGACACTGGTCCAGATGGTGACCAGAGCCATTCCTCCCACCTTGTATTGATAGTGGTCTTGCCAGACCCCGAGGCATGGATCCCACACTGGATCGCCAGTGGTCTGGATGGGCCCCAGACCATGGATCCCCTATCAATGGACACTGGTCTAGATGGATGCCAGAGCCATGGATTCCAGCTGGACACTGGTGTGGATGGACACCAGAGCCATGGATGCCACTGTGGATGGATACTGGTTTGGATGGACATAAGAGCCACGGATCCCAATCTAGATGGACGCTGCTGTGAATAGACCGCAGAGCCATGGATCCCACAGTGGATTGACAGTGGTCAGGATGGACACCAGAGTAATGGATGCCACTTTGGATGGACACAGGTAGAGATGCACACCAGAGTAATGGTGTCCGCTCTCGATGGACACTGGTCTGGATAGACAGCAGAACCCTGGCTTCCACTCTGGATGGACGCTTGCCATAATAGACAAAAGAGCTAAGGATCCCAGCTTGACACTGGTCTGGATGGACACCAGAGCCATGGATCCCACTCTGAATGCACACTACACGTGATGGACACAAGAGCCATGCATCCCTCTGTGGATGGAGCCTGGTTTGAATGGACAGCACAGCCACGCATCCAGATGGACATCAGAGCCGTGGATCCCAACTGGACAGTGGTCTGGATGGACACCAGAGCCATGGATCCCACTGTGGATGGACCCTGGTACAGCTGGACAGCATAGTCATGGATGCATAATGGACACTGCTCCAGATGGATAATGATCTGGATGGACGCCAAAGCCATGGATCCCACTCTGGATGCACGCTGTTCTTGATGGACACAGGAGTCATGCATGCGTCTGTAGATGGAGCCTGGTATGAATGGACAGCACAGCCAGGTATCCAGATGGATACTTGTCCTGATGGACAGCAGAGCCGTGGATCTCAAGTGGACAGTGGTCTGAATGGAAACCAGAGCGATGGATCCCACTGTGGATGGGCACTGGTATGGATAGACATCAGAGCCTTGGATTCCAGCTTTACTCTGTTCTGGATAGACTCCAGAGCCATGGATCCGTCTCTGGATGGATGCTGGTCTGGATGGACACCAGAACCATGGATCCAAATTGGAGCCTGGTCTGGATGGATACCAGGGCCATGGATTCCACTCTTGATGGACACTTGTGGAGATAGCAATCAGAGGCATGGATTCGACTCGACATGGACACTGGTCCTGAAGGACAGTGGTCTAGATGGTGACCAGAGCCATTCCTCCCACCTTGTATTGACTCTTGCCAGACCCCGAGGCATGGATCCCACTCTGGATGGCCAGTGGTCTGGATGGGCACCAGACCATGGATCCCCTATGAATGGACACTGGTCTTGACGGACGCCAGAGCCATGGATTCCAGCTGGACATTGGTGTGGATGGACACCAGAGCAATGGATGCCACTGTGGATGGATACTGGTTTGGATGGACATAAGAGCCACGGATCCCAATCTAGATGGTCGCTGCTTTGAATAGACACCAGTGCCATGGATCCCACTGTGGATGGACACTGGTATGGATAGACATCAGAGCCTTGGATCCCTGTTTGAGTGTGTTCTGGATGGAGAGCAGAGTCTTGAATTGGACTCTAGATGGATACTGCTGCAGATGCAACGCAGAGCCATGGATCCCACTGTTGGAGGATACTGGTCTGGATAGACTCCAGAGCCATGGATCCGTCCCTGGATGGACACAGTTCTGGATGGACACCAGAGCCGTAGATCCAATTTGGAGCCTGTTCTGGATGGATGCAAGGGCCATGGATTCCACTCTGGATGGATACTGCTCCAGTTAGCAACCAGTGTCATGGACCGAAATCCAGATGGAGACTGGTCCAGATGGACACTGGGCCAGATGGTGACCAGAGCCATTCCTCCCACCTTGTATTGATAGTGGACTTGCCAGACCCCGAGGCATGGATCCCACTCTGGATGGCCAGTGGTCTGGATGGGCACCAGACCATGGATCCCCTATGAATGGACACTGGTCTAGATGGATGCCAGAGCCATGGATTCCAGCTGGACACTGGTGTGGATGGACACCAGAGCCATGGATGCCACTGTGGATGGACACTGGTTTGGATGGACATAAGAGCCACGGATCCCAATCTGGATGGACGCTGCTGTGAATAGACCCCAGAGCCATGGATCCCACAGTGGATTGACAGTGGTCAGGATGGACACCAGAGCAATGGATGCCACTGTGGATGGACACTGGAATGGATAGACATCAGAGCCTTGAATCCCAGCTTGACTGTGTTCTGGATGGAGAGTAGAGTCTTGGATAGGACTCTGGATGGATACTGCTCCAGATGGACACCAGAGCCATGGATCCCACTTTGGATGGATCCCAGTCTGGATAGACTCCAGAGCCATGGATCCGTCTCTGGATGGATGCTGGTCTGGATGGACACCCGAACCAGGAACCAAATTGGAGCCTGGTCTGGATGGATACAAGGGCCATGGATGCAACTCTTGATGGAAACTTGTGGCGACAGCAACCAGAGGCATTGATTCGACTTGACATGGACACTGGTCCTGAAGGACAGTGGTCTAGATGGTGACCAGAGCCATTCCTCCCACCTTGTATTGACTCTTGCCAGACCCCGAGGCATGGATCCCACTCTGGATGGCCAGTGGTCTGGATGGGCCCCAGACCATGGATCCCCTATGAATGGACAGTGGTCTTGACGGACGCCAGAGCCATGGATTCCAGCTAGACACTGGTGTGGATGGACACCAGAGCAATGGATGCCACTGTGGATGGATACTGGTTTGGATGGACATAAGAGCCACGGATCCCAATCTAGATGGACGCTGTTGTGAATAGACACCAGTGCCATGGATCCCACTGTGGATGAAAACTGGTATGGATAGACATCACAGCCTTGGATCCCGGCTTGACTGTGTTCTGGATGGAGAGCAGAGTCTTGCATTAGACTCTGGATGGATACTGCTCCAGATGGACAGCAGAGTCTTGGATTGGACTCTGGATGGATACTGCTCCAGATGGAATGCAGAGCCATGGATCCCACTGTTGGTGGATATTGGTATGGATGGACTCCAGAGCCATGGATCCGTCTCTGGATGGACACAGTTCTGTATGGACACCAGAGCCATAGATCTAAATTGGAGCCTGTTCTGGATGGATGCAAGGGCCATGGATTCCACTCTGGATGGATACTGCTCCAGTTAGCAACCAGTGTCATGGACCGAAATCCAGATGGAGACTGGTCCAGATGGACACTGGGCCAGATGGTGACCAGAGCCATTCCTCCCACCTTGTATTGATAGTGGTCTTGCCAGACCCCGAGGCATGGATCCCACTCTGGATGGCCAGTGGTCTGGATGGGCACCAGACCATGGATCCCCTATGAATGGACACTGGTCTAGATGGATGCCAGAGCCATGGATTCCAGCTGGACACTGGTGTGGATGGACACCAGAGCCATGGATGCCACTGTGGATGGACACTGGTTTGGATGGACATAAGAGCCACGGATCCCAATCTGGATGGACGCTGCTGTGAATAGACCCCAGAGCCATGGATCCCACAGTGGATTGACAGTGGTCAGGATGGACACCAGAGCAATGGATGCCACTGTGGATGGACACTGGAATGGATAGACATCAGAGCCTTAAATCCCAGCTTGACTGTGTTCTGGATGGAGAGTAGAGTCTTGGATAGGACTCTGGATGGATACTGCTCCAGATGGACACCAGAGCCATGGATCCCACTTTGGATGGATCCCAGTCTGGATAGACTCCAGAGCCATGGATTCGTCTCTGGATGGATGCTGGTCTGGATGGACACCCGAGCCATGGATCCAAATTGGAGCCTTGTCTGGATGGATACAAGGGCCATGGATGCAACTCTTGATGGAAACTTGTGGCGACAGCAACCAGAGGCATGGATTCGACTTGACATGGACACTGGTCCTGAAGGACAGTGGTGTAGATGGTGACCAGAGCCATTCCTCCCACCTTGTATTGACTCTTGCCAGACCCCGAGGCATGGATCCCACTCTGGATGGCCAGTGGTCTGGATGGGCACCAGACCATGGATCCCCTATGAATGGACAGTGGTCTTGACGGACGCCAGAGCCATGGATTCCAGCTGGACACTGGTGTGGATGGACACCAGAGCAATGGATGCCACTGTGGATGGATACTGGTTTGGATGGACATAAGAGCCACGGATCCCAATCTAGATGGACGCTGTTGTGAATAGACACCAGTGCCATGGATCCCACTGTGGATGAAAACTGGTATGGATAGACATCACAGCCTTGGATCCCGGCTTGACTGTGTTCTGGATGGAGAGCAGAGTCTTGCATTAGACTCTGGATGGATACTGCTCCAGATGGACAGCAGAGTCTTGGATTGGACTCTGGATGGATACTGCTCCAGATGGAACGCAGAGCCATGGATCCCACTGTTGGTTGATACTGGTCTGGATGGACTCCAGAGCCATGGATCCGTCCCTGGATGGACACAGTTCTGTATGGACACCAGAGCCATAGATCCAAATTGGAGCCTGGTCTGGATGGATGCAAAGGCCATGGATTCCACTCTGGATGGATACTGCTCCAGATAGCAACCAGAGTCATGGATCCGAATCCAGATGGAGACTGGTCCAGATGGACACTGGTCCAGATGGTCACTAGAGCCATTCCTCCCACCTTGTATTGATAGTGGTCTTGCCGGACACCGAGGCATGGATCCCACTCTGGATGGCCAGTGGTCTTGATGGGCACCAGACCATGGATCCCCTATGAATGGACACTGGTCTAGATGGACGCCAGAGCCATGGATTTCTACTGGACGCTGCTGTGAATAGACCCCAGAGCCATGGATCCCACAGTGGATTGACAGTGGTCAGGATGGACACCAGAGCAATGGATGCCACTGTGGATGGACACAGGTAGAGATGAACACCAGAGTAATGGTGTCTACTCTGGATGGACACTGGTCTGGATAGACAGCAGAACCCTGGCTTCCACTCTGGATGGACGCTTGCCTGAATAGACAAAAGAACTATGGATCCCACCTTGACACTGGTCTGGATGGACACCAGAGCCATGGATCCCACTCTGAATGCACACTACTCGTGATGGACACAAGAGCCATGCATCCCTCTGTGGATGGAGCCTGGTTTGAATGGACAGCACAGCCACGCATCCAGGATGGACACCAGAGCCGTGGATCGCAACTGGACACTGGTCTGGATGGACACCAGAGCCATTGATCCCACTGTGGATGGACCTTGGTACAGATGGACAGCATAGCCATGGATGCAAACTGGACACTGCTCCAGATGGACAATGATCTGGATGGACGTCAGAGCCATGGATCCCACTCTGGATGCACGCTGTTCTTGATGGACACAGGAGTCATGCATGGATCTGTAGATGGAGCCTGGTCTGAATGGACAGCACAGCCATGTATCCAGATGGATACTTGTCCTGATGGACAGCAGAGCCGTGGATCTCAAGTGGACAGTGGTCTGAATGGAAACCAGAGCGATGGATCCCACTGTGGATGGGCACTGGTATGGATAGACATCAGAGCCTTGGATTCCAGCTTTACTCTGTTCTGGATAGACTCCAGAGCCATGGATCCACTTCTGGATGGACACTGTTCTGGATGGACACCCGAACCATGGATCCAAATTGGAGCCTGGTCTGGATGGATACAAGGGCCATGGATTCCACTCTTGATGGACACTTGTGGAGATAGCAACCAGAAACATGGATCAGACTCGAGATGGACACTGGTCCTGAAGGACAGTGGTCTAGGTGGTGACCAGAGCCATTCCTCCCACCTGGTATTGACTCTTGCCAGACCCCGAGGCATGGATCCCACTCTGGATGGCCAGTGGTCTGGATGGGCACCAGACCATGGCTCCCCTATCAATGGACACTGGTCTAGATTGACGCCAGAGCCATGGATTCCAGCTGGACACTGGTGCTTATGGACACCAGAGCAATGGATGCCAGTGTGGATACTGGTTTGGATGGACATAAGAGCCACGGATCCCAATCTAGATGGACGCTGCTGTGAATAGACACCAGTGCCATGGATCCCACTGTGGATGGACACTGGTATGGATAGACAACAGAGCCTTGGATCCCAGCTTGACTGTGTTCTGGATGGAGAGCAGAGTCTTGGATTGGACTCTGGATGGATACTGCTCCAGATGGACAGCAGAGCCATGGATCCCACTGTTGGTGGATACTGGTCTGGATGGACTCCAGAGGGATGGATCCGTCCCTGGATGGACACAGTTCTGGATGGACACCAGAGCCATAGATCCAAATTGGAGCCTGTTCTGGATGGATGCAAGGGCCATGGATTCCACTCTGGATGGATACTGCTCCAGTTAGCAACCACAGTCATGGATCCGAATCCAGATGGAGACTGGTCCAGATGGACACTGGTCCGGATGGTGACCAGAGCCATTCCTTCCACCTTGTATTGATAGTGGTCTTGCCAGACCCCGAGGCATGGATCCCACTCTGGATGGCCAGTGGTCTGGATGGACACCAGAGCCATGGATCCCACTCTGAATGCACACTACTCGTGATGGACACAAGAGCCATGCATCCCTCTGTGGATGGAGCCTGGTTTGAATGGACAGCACAGCCACGCATCCAGATGGACACCAGAGCCGTGGATCTCAACTGGACAGTGGTCTCGATGGACACCTGTGCCATGGATCCCACTGTGGATGGACCCTGGTATGGATAGACATCAGAGCCTTGGATCCCAGCTTGACTGTGTTCTGGATGGAGAGCAGAGTCTTGGATTGGGCTCTAGATGGATACTGCTCCAGATGGACACCAGAGCCATGGATCCCACTTGGGATGGAGCCCAGTCTGGATAGACTCCAGAGCCATGGATCCGTCTCTGGATGGACGCTGGTCTGGATGGACACCCGAGCCATGGATCCAAATTGGAGCCTTGTCTGGATGGATACAAGGGCCATGGATTCCACTCTTGATGGACATTTGTGGAGATAGCAACCAGAGGCAAGGATCCGACTCGACATGGACACTGGTCCTGAAAGACAGTGGTCTAGATGGTGACCAGAGCCATTCCTCCCACCTTTTATTGACTCCTGCCAGACCCCGAGGCACGGATCCCACTCTGGATGGCCAGTGGTCTGGATGGGCACCAGACCATGGATCCCCTATCAATGGACACTGGTCTAGATGGATGCCAGAGCCATGGATTCCAGCTGGACACTGGTGTGGATGGACACCAGAGCAATGGATGCCACTGTGGATGGATACTGGTTTGGATGGACATAAGAGCCACGGATCCCAATCTAGATGGACGCTGCTGTGAAAAGACACCAGTGCCATGGATCCCACTGTGGATGGACACTGGTATGGATAGACAACAGAGCCTTGGATCCCAGCTTGACTGTGTTCTGAATGGAGAGCAGAGTCATGGATTGGACTCTGGATGGATACTGCTCCAGATGGACAGCAGAGTCTTGGATTGGACTCTGGATGGATACTGCTCCAGATGGACAGCAGAGCCATGGATCCCACTGTTGGTGGATACTGGTCTGGATGGACTCCAGAGCCATGGATCCGTCTCTGGATGGACACTGTTCTGAATGGACCCCACAGCCATAGATCCAAATTGGAGCCTGTTCTGGATGGATGCAAGGGCCATGGATTCCACTCTGGATGGATACTGCTCCAGTTTGCAACCAGAGTCATGGATCCGAATCCAGATGGAGACTGGTCCAGATGGACACTGGTCCAGATGGTGACCAGAGCCATTCCTCCCACCTTGTATTGATAGTGGTCTTGCCAGACCCCGAGGCATGGATCCCACACTGGATCGCCAGTGGTCTGGATGGGCCCCAGACCATGGATCCCCTATGAATGGACACTGGTCTAGATGGATGCCAGAGCCATGGATTCCAGCTGGACACTGGTGTGGATGGACAGCAGAGCAATGGATGCCACTGTGGATGGATACTGGTTTGGATGGACATAAGAGCCACGGATCCCAATCTAGATGGACGCTGCTGTGAATAGACCCCAGAGCCATGGATCCCACAGTGGATTGACAGTGGTCAGGATGGACACCAGAGCAATGGATGCCACTTTGGATGGACGCAGGTAGAGATGCACACCAGAGTAATGGTGTCCGTTCTGGATGGACAGTGGTCTGGATAGACAGCAGAACCCTGGCTTCCACTCTGGATGGACGCTTGCCAGAATAGACAAAAGAGCTATGGATCCCAGCTTGACACTGGTCTGGATGGACACCAGAGCCATGGATCCCACTCTGAATGCACACTACTCCTGATGGACACAAGGGCCATGCATCCCTCTGTGGATGGAGCCTGGTTTGAATGGACAGCACAACCACGCATCCAGATGGACACCTAAGCCGTGGATCCCAACTGGACAGTGGTCTGGATGGACACCAGAGCCATGGATCCCACTGTGGATGGACCCTGGTACAGATGGACACCATAGCCATGGATGCCAACTGGACACTGGTCAAGATGGATAATACTCTGGATGGATGCCAGAGACATGGATCCCTCTCTGGATGCACGCTCTTCTCGATGGACACATGAGTCATGCATGCGTCTGTAGATGGAGCCTGGTATGAATGGATAGCACAACCACGTATCCAGATGGATACTTGTCCTGATGGACAGCAGAGCCGTGGATCTCAAGTGGACAGTGGTCTGAATGGAAACCAGAGCGATGGATCCCACTGTGGATGGACAGTGGTATGGATAGACATCAGAGCCTTGGAACAAAGCTTGTCTCTATTCTGGATGTTCAGCAGGGTCTTGGATTGGACTCTGGATGGATTCTGCTCCAGATGGACACCAGAGCCATGGATCCCACTTTGGATGGATCCTGGTCCAGATAGACTCCAGCGTCATGGATCCGCCTCTGGATGGACAATGTTCTGGATGGACACCAGAGCCATGGATCCAAATTGGAGCCTGTTCTGGATGGGTGCAAGGGCCATGGATTCCACTCTGGATGGACACTGGTGGAGATAGCAGCCAGAGCCATGGATCCAACTCTAGATGGACACTGGTCCAGATGGTCCCTAGAGCCATTCCTCCCATCTTGTATTGATAGTGGTCCGGCCAGACACCGAGCCCTGGATCCCACATTGGATGGCCAGTGGTCTGGATGGGCCCCAGACCATGGACCACTATGAATGGACACTGGTCTAGATCGACGCCAGAGCCATGGATTCCAGCTGGACACTGGTGGGGATCAACACCAGAGCAATGGATGCCACTGTGGATGGACACTGGATTGCATGGACATAAGAGCCACGGATCCCAATCTGGTTGGACGCTGCTGTGAATAGACACCAGAGGCATGGATCCCACAGTGGATTGACAGTGGTCAGGATGGACACCAGAGCAATGGATGCCACTGTGGATGGACGCAGGTAGAGATGCACACCAGAGTAATGGTGTCTGCTCTGGATGGACACTGGTCAGGATAGACAGCAGAACCCTGGCTTCCACTCTGGATGGACACTTGCCTGAATAGACAAAAGAGCTATGGATCCCAGCTTGACACTGGTCAGGATGGACACCAGCGCCATGGATCCCACTCTGAATGCACACTACTCGTGATGGACACAAGAGCCATGCATCCCTCTGTGGATGGAGCCTGGTTTGAATGGACAGCACAGCCACGCATCCAGATGGACACCAGAGCCATGGATCTCAAGTGGACACTGGTCTGGATGGACACCAGAGCCATGGATCCCACTGTGGATGGACACTGGTATGGATAGACATCAGAGCCTTGGATCCCAGCTGGACCCTGTTCTAGATGGACAGCAGAGTCTTGGATTGGACTCTGGATGGATTCTGCTCAAGATGGACACCAGAGCCATGGATCCCACTGTGGGTGGATCCTGGTCTGGATGGACTCCAGAGCCATGGATCCGTCTCTGGATGGACACTGGTCTGGATGGACACCAGAGCCATAGATCCAAATTGGAGCCTGGTCTGGATGGATACAAGTGCCATGGATTCCACTCTGGATGGATTCTGCTCCAGTTAGCAACCAGAGTCATGGATCCGAATCCAGATGGAGACTGGTCCAGATGGAGACTGGTCCAGATGGTGACCAGAGCCATTCCTCCCACCTTGTATTGATAGTGGTCTTGCCAGACCCCGAGGCATGCATCCCACTCTGGATGGCCAGTGGTCTGGATGGGAACCACACCATGGATCCCCTATGAATGGACAGTGGTCTTGAAGGGCGCCAGAGCCATGGATTCCAGCTGGACACTGGTGTGGATGGACACCAGAGCAATGGATGCCATTGTGGATGGATACTGGTTTGGATGGACATAAGAGCCACGGATCCCAATCTAGATGGACGCTGCTGTGAATAGACACCAGAGGCATGGATCCCACAGTGGATTGACAGTGGTCTGGATGGACACCAGAGCCATGGATCCCACTGTGGATGGACACTGGTATGGATAGACATCAAAACCTTGGATCCCAGCTGGACCCTGTTCTGGATTGACAGCAGTGTCTTGGATTGGACTCTGGATGGATTCTGCTCCAGATGGACACCAGAGCCATGGATCCCACTGTGGGTCGATCCTGGTCTGGATGGACTCCAGAGCCATAGATCTGTCTCTGGATGGACACTTTTCTGGATGGACACCAGAGCCTGAGATCCAAATTGGAGCCTGGTCTGGATGGATACAAGGGCCATGGATTCCACTCTGGATGGATTCTACTCAGATAGTAACCAGAGTCATGGATCCGAATCCAGATGGAGACTGGTCCAGATGGACACTGGTCCAGATGGTCACTAGAGCCATTCCTCCCAACTTGTATTGATAGTGGTCTTGCCGGGCACCGAGGCATGGATCCCACTCTGCATGGCCAGTGGTCTGGATGGGCACCACACCATGGATCCCCTACGAATGGACACTAGTCTAGACGGACGCCAGAGCCATGGATTCCAGCTGGACACTGGTGTGGATGGACACCAGAGGGATGGATGGCACTGTGGATGGACACTGGTTTGGATGGACATAAGAGCCACGGATCCCAATCTGGATGATCACTGATGTGAATAGACCCCAGAGCCATGGATCCCACAGTGGATTGACAGTGGTCAGGATGGACACCAGAGCAATGGATGCCACTGTGGATGGACACAGGTAGAGATGCACACCAGAGTAATGGTGTCCGCTCTGGATGGACTCTGGTCAGGATAGACAGCAGAACCCTGGCTTCCACTCTGGATGGACGCTTGCCTGAAAAGCAAAAGAGCTATGGATCCCAGCTTGACACTGGTCTGGATGGACACCAGAGCCATGGATCCCACTCTGAATGCACACTACTCGTGATGGACACAAGAGCCATGCATCCCTCTGTGGATGGAGCCTGGTTTGAATGGACAGCACAGCCACGCATCCAGATGGACACCAGAGCCGTGGATCTCAAGTGGACACTGGTCTGGATGGACACCAGAGCCATGGATCCCACTGTGGATGGACACTGGTATAAATAGACATCAGAGCCTTGGATCCAACTGGGCGCCGTTCTGGATAGACAGCAGGGTCTGGGATTGGACTCTGGATGGATTCTGCTCCAGATGGACACCAGAGCCATGGATCCCACTGTGGGTGGATCCTGGTCTGGATGGACTCCAGAGCCATGGATCCGTCTCTGGATGGACACTGTTCTGGATGGACACCAGAGCCTGAGATCCAAACTGGAGCCTGGTCTGGATGGATACAAGGGCCATGGATTCCACTCTGGATGGATACTCCTCCAGACAGCAATTAGAGTCATGGATCCGAATCCAGATGGATACTGCTCCAGATGGACACCAGAGCCGTGGATCCCAACTGTACACTGGTCTGGATGGACACCAGCTCCATGGATTCCACTGTGGATGGACCCTGGTACAGATGGACAGCATAGCCTTGGATGCAAACTGGACACTTTTCCAGATGGATAATGGTCTGGATGGACGCCAGAGCCATGGATGCCACTCTGGATGCACGCTCTTCTTGATGGGCAAAAGAGTCATGCATCCGTCGGTAGATAGAGCCTGGTAGGAATGGACAGAACAGTCACATATCCAGATGGATACTTGTCCAGATGGACAGCAGAGTCGTGGATCCCACAGTGGACACTGATCTGGATGGGCACCAGCGCCATGGATCCCACTCTTAATGCACACTACCCGTGATGGACACAAGAGCCATGCATCCCTCTGTAGATGGAGCCTGGTTTGAATGGACAGCACAGCCACGCATCCAGATGGACACCAGAGCCGTGGATCTCAAGTGGACAATGGTCTGGATGGACAGCAGAGCCATGGATCCCACTGTGGATGGACACAGGTCTGGGTAGACATCAGACCCTTGGATCACAGCTGGACCCTGTTCTGGATAGACAGCAGAGTCCTGGATTGGACACTGGATGGATTCTGCTCCAGATGGACACCAGAGCCATGGATCCCACTGTGGGTGGATCCTGGTCTGGATGGACTCCAGAGCCATGGATCCGTCTCTGGATGGACACTTTTCTGGATGGACACCAGAGCCATGGATCCAAATTGGAGCCTGGTCTGGATGGATACAAGGGCCATGGATTCCACTCTGGATGGATACTGCTCCAGATAGCAACCAGAGTCATGGATCCGAATCCAGATGGAGACTGGTCCAGATGGAGGCTGGTGCAGATGGTCACTAGAGCCATTCCTCCCACCGTGTATTGATAGTGGTCTTGCCGGACACCGAGGCATGGATCCCACTCTGGATGGCCAGTGGTCTGGATGGGCACCAGACCATGGATCCCCTATGAATGGACACTGGTCTAGACGGATGCCAGAGTCATGGATTCCAGCTGGACACTGGTGTGGATGGACACCAGAGCAATGGATGCCACTGTGGATGGACACTGGTTTGGATGGACATAAGAGCTACGGATCCCAATCTGGATGGACGCTGCTGTGAATAGACACCAGAGCCATGGACCCCACAGTGGATTGACAGTGGTCAGGATGGACACCAGAGCAATGGATGCCACTGTGGATGGACACAGGTAGAGATGCACGCCAGATTAATGGTGTCCGCTCTGGATGGACACTGGTCTGGATAGACAGCAGAACCCTGGCTTCCACTCTGGATGGACGCTTGCCTGAATAGACAAAAG
Organism: Chamaea fasciata; assembly: GCF_029207755.1. NCBI lineage: Eukaryota > Metazoa > Chordata > Aves > Passeriformes > Sylviidae > Chamaea > Chamaea fasciata. Next base: position 157,115 of record NW_027094165.1, read on the forward strand.
AGCTATGGATCCCAGCTTGACACTGATCTGGATGGACACCAGAGCCATGGATCCCAGTCTGAATGCACACTACTCGTGATGGACACAAGAGCCATGCATCCCTCTGTGGATGGAGCCTGGTTTGAATGGACAGCACAGCCACGCATCCAGATGGACACCAGAGCCGTGGATCTCAAGGGCACACTGGTCTGGATGGACACCAGAGCCACGGATCCCACTGTGGATGGACACTGGTATGGATAGACATCAGAGCCTTGGATCCCAGCTGGACCCTGTTCTGGGTGGACAGAAGAGTCTTGGACTGGACTCTAGATGGATACTGCTCCAGATGGACAACAGAGCCATGGATCCAACTTTGGATGGATCCTGGCCCAGATGGACTCCAGAGCCATGGGTACATCTCTGGATGGACACTGTTCTGGATGGACACCAGAGCCATGGATCCAAATTGGAGCCTGGTCTGGATGGATACAAGGGCCATGGATTCCACTCTTGATGGATACTGGTGGAGATAGCAACCAGAGCCATGGATCCAACTCTAGATGGACACTGGTCCAGATGGTCACTAGAGCCATTCCTCCCACCTTGTATTGATAGTGGTCCGGCCAGACACGTAGCCTAGGGTCCCAATTTCGATGGCCAGTGGTCTGGATGGGCACCAGACCGTGGACCACTATGAATGGACACTGGTCTAGATAGACCCCAGAGCCATGGATTCCAGCTGGACACTGGGGTGTGGATGGACAACAGAGGGATGGATGCCACTGTGGATGGACACTGGTTTGGATGGACATAAGAGCCACGGATCCCAATCTGGATAGACTCTGCTGTGAAGAGACCCCAGAGCCATGGATCCCACAGTGGATTGACAGTGGTCAGGATGGACACCAGAGCAATGGATGCTACTGTGGATGGACACAGGAATAGATGCACACCAGAGTAATGGTGTCCGCTCTGGATGGACACTGGTCAGGGTAGACAGCAGAACCCTGACTTCCACTCTGGATGGACGCTTGCCTGAATAGACCAAAGAGCTATGGATCCCAGCTTGACACTGGTCTGGATGGACACCAGAGCCATAGATCCCACTCTGAATGCACACTACTCGTGATGGACACAAGAGCCATGCATCGCTCAGTGGATGGTGCCTGGTTTGAATGGACAGCACAGCCACGCATCCAGATGGACACCAGAGCCGTGGATCCCAACTGGACAGTGGTCTCGATGGACAACAGAGCCATGGATCCAAAATTGAAGCCTGGTACAGATGGATACAAGGGCCATGGATTCCACTCTGGATGGATACTGCTCCAGATAGCAACCAGAGGCATCGATCCGAATCCAGATGGAGACTGGTCCAGATGGACACTGGTCCAGATGGTCACTAGAGCCATTCCTCCCACCTTGTATTGATAGTGGTCTTGCCGGACACCGAGGCATGGATCTCACTCTGGATGGCCAGAGGTCTGGATGGGCACCAGACCATGGATCCCCTATCAATGGACACTGGTCTAGATGGATGCCAGAGCCATGGATTCCAGCTGGACCCTGGTGTGGATGGACACCAGAGCAATGGATGCCACTGGGGATGGACACTGGTTTGGATGGACATAAGAGCCACGGATCCCAATCTGGATGGTCGCTGCTGTGAATAGACCCCAGAGCCATGGATCCCACAGTGGATTCACAGTGGTCAGGATGGACACCAGAGCAATGGATGCCACTGTGGATGGACACAGGTAGAGATGCACACCAGAGTAATGATGTCCGTTCTGGATGGACACTGGTCTGGATAGACAGCAGGACCCTGGCTTCCACTCTGGATTGACGCTTGCCTGAATAGACAAAAGAGCTATGGATCCCAACTTGACACTGGTCTGGAAGGACACCAGAACCATGGATCCCACTCTGATTGCACACTACTCGTGATGGACACAAGAGCCATGCATCCCTCTGTGGATGGAGCCTGGTTTGAATGGACAGCACAGCCACGCATCCAGATGGACACCAGAGCCGTGGATCCCAACTGGACAGTGGTCTCGATGGACACCAGTGCCATGGATCCCACTGTGTATGGACACTGGTGTGGATAGACATCAGAGCCTTGGATCCCAGCTTGACTGTGTTCTGGATGGAGAGCAGAGTCTTGGATTGGGCTCTAGATGGATACTGCACCAGATGGACACCAGAGCCATGGATCCCACTTTGGATGGAGCCCAGTCTGGATAGATTCCAGAGCCATGGATCCGTCTCTGGATGGATGCTGGTCTGGATGGACACCCTAGCCATGGATCCAAATTGGAGCCTGGTCTGGATGGATACAAGGGCCATGGATTCCACTCTTGATGGACACTTCTGGAGATAGCAACCAGAGGCAAGGATCCGACTCGAGATGGACACTGGTCCTGAAGGACAGTGGTCTAGATGGTGACCAGAGCCGTTCCTCCCACCTTGTATTGACTCTTGCCAGACCCCGAGGCATGGATCCCACTCTAGATGGCCAGTGGTCTGCGTGGGCACCAGACCATGGATCCCCTATCAATGGACACTGGTCTAGATGGATGCCAGAGCTATGGATTCCAGCTGGACACTGGTGTGGATGGACACCAGAGCAATGGATGCCACTGTGGATGGATACTGGTTTGGATGGACATAAGAGCCACGGATCCCAATCTAGATGGACGCTGCTCTGAATAGACCCCAGAGCCATGGATCCCACAGTGGATTGACAGTGGTCAGGATGGACACCAGAGCAATGGATGCCACTGTGGATGGACGCAGGTAGAGATGCACACCAGAGTAATGGTGTCCGCTCTCGATGGACACTTGTCTGGATAGACAGCAGAACCTTGGCTTCCACTCTGGATGGACGCTTGCCTGAATAGACAAAAGAGCTTTGGATCCCAGCTTGACACTGGTCTGGATGGACACCACAGCCATGGATCCCGCTCTGAATGCACACTACTCGTGATGGACACAAGAGCCATGCATTCCTCTGTGGATGGAGCCTGGTTTGAACGGACAGCACAGCCACGCATCCAGATGGACACCAGAGCCGTGGATCCCAACTGGAGAGTGGTCTGGATGGACACCAGAGCCATGGATCCCACTGTGGATGGACCCTGGTACAGATGGACAGCATAGTCATGGATGCATAATGGACACTGCTCCAGATGGATAATGATCTGGATGGACGCCAAAGCCATGGATCCCACTCTGGATGCACGCTGTTCTTGATGGACACAGGAGTCATGCATGCGTCTGTAGATGGAGCCTGGTATGAATGGACAGCACAGCCAGGTATCCAGATGGATACTTGTCCTGATGGACAGCAGAGCCGTGGATCTCAAGTGGACAGTGGTCTGAATGGAAACCAGAGCGATGGATCTCACTGTGGATGGGCACTGGTATGGATAGACATCAGAGCCTTGGATTCCAGCTTTACTCTGTTCTGGATAGACTCCAGAGCCATGGATTCGTCTCTGGATGGATGCTGGTCTGGATGGACACCAGAACCATGGATCCAAATTGGAGCCTGGTCTGGATGGATACCAGGGCCATGGATTCCACTCTTGATGGACACTTGTGGAGATAGCAATCAGAGGCATGGATTCGACTCGACATGGACACTGGTCCTGAAGGACAGTGGTCTAGATGGTGACCAGAGCCATTCCTCCCACCTTGTATTGACTCTTGCCAGACCCCGAGGCATGGATCCCACTCTGGATGGCCAGGGGTCTGGATGGGCACCAGACCATGGATCCCCTATGAATGGACACTGGTCTAGATGGACACCAGAGCCATGGATTCCAGCTGGACACTGGTGTGGATGGACACCAGAGCAATGGATGCCACTGTGGATGGATACTGGTTTGGATGGACATAAGAGCCACGGATCCCAATCTAGATGGATGCTGCTGTGAATAGACACCAGTGCCATGGATCCCACTGTGGATGGACACTGGTATGGATAGACATCAGAGCCTTGGATCCCACCTTGACTGTGTTCTGGATGGAGAGCAGAGTCCTGGATTGGACTCTGGATGGATACTGCTCCAGATGTACACCAGAGCCATGGATCCGTCTCTGTATGGACACTGTCCTAGATGGACACCAGAGCCATGGATCCAAATTGGAGCCTGGTCTGGATGGATACAAGGGCCACGGATTCCACTCTTGATGGACACTGGTGGAGATAGCAATCAGAGCCATGGATCCGACACGAGATGGACACTGGTCCACATGGACACTGGTCCAGATGTTGACCAGAGCCATTCCTCCCACCTTGTATAGATAGTGGTCTTGCCAGACCCCGAGGCATGGATCCCACTCTGGATGGCCAGTGGTCTGGATGGGCACCAGACCATGGATCCCGTATGAATGGACACTGGTCAAGATGGACGCCAGAACCATGGATTCCAGCTGGACACTGGTGTGGATGGACACCAGAGCAATGGATGCCACTGTGGATGGATACTGGTTTGGATGGACATAAGAGCCACGGATCCCAATCTAGATGGACGCTGCTGTGAATAGACACCAGTGCCATGGATCCCACTGTGGATGGACACTGGTATGGATAGACATCAGAGCCTTGGATCCCAGCTTGACTGAGTTCTGGATGGAGAGCAGAGTCTCGGATTTGATTCTGGATGGATACTGCTCCAGATGGACAGTAGAGTCTTGGATTGGACTCTGGATGGATACTGCTCCAGATGGACAGCAGAGTCTTGGATTGGACTGTGGATGGATTCTGCTCCAGATGGACACCAGACCCATGGATCCCACTGTTGGTGGATACTGGTCTGGATGGACTCCAGAGCCATGGATCCGTCCCTGGATGGACACAGTTCTGGATGGACACCAGAGCCATAGATCCAAATTGGAGCCTGTTCTGGATGGATGCAAGGGCCATGGATTCCACTCTGGATGGATACTGCTCCAGTTACCAACCAGAGTCATGGATCCGAATCCAGATGGAGACTGGTCAAGATGGACACTGGTCCAGATGGTGACCAGAGCCATTCCTCCCACCTTGTATTGATAGTGGTCTTGCCAGACCCCGAGGCATGGATCCCACTCTGGATGGCCAGTGGTCTGGATAGGCACCAGACCTCGGATCCCCTATGAATGGACACTGGTCAAGATGGATGCCAGAGCCATGGATTCCAGGTGGACACTGGTGTGGATGGACACCAGAGCAATGGATGCCACTGGGGATGGATACTGGTTTGGATGGACATAAGAGCCACGGATCCCAATCTAGAGGGACGCTGCTGTGAATAGACACCAGAGCCATGGATCCCACAGTGGATTGACAGTGGTCAGGATGGACACCAGAGCAATGGATGCCACTGTGGATGGACGCAGGTAGAGATGCACACCAGAGTAATGGTGTCCGCTCTGGATGGACCCTGGTCTGGATAGACAGCAGAACCCTGGCTTCCACTCTGGATGGACGCTTGCCTGAATAGACAAAAGAGCTATGGATCCCAGCTTGACACTGGTCTGGATGGACACCAGAGCCATGGATCCCACACTGAATGCACACTACTCGTGATGGACACAAGAGCCATGCATCCCTCTGTGGATGGAGCCTGGTTTGAATGGACAGCAAAGCCACGCATCCAGATGGACATCAGAGACATGGATCCCAACTGGACACTGGTGTGGATGGACACCAGAGCAATGGATGCCACTGTGGATGGATACTGGTTTGGATGGACATAAGAGCCACAGATCCCAATCTAGATGGACGCTGCTGTGATAGACACCAGTTCCATGGATCCCACTGTGGATGGACACTGGTATGGATAGACATCAGAGCCTTGGATCCCAGTTTGACTAAGTTCTGGATGGAGAGCAGAGTCTTGGATTAGACTCTGGATGGATACTGCTCCAGATGGACAGCAGAGTCTTGGAATGGACTCTGGATGGATTCTGCTCCAGATGGACACCAGACCCATGGATCCCACTGTTGGTGGATACTGGTCTGGATGGACTCCAGAGCCATGGATCCGTCCCTGGATGGACACAGTTCTGGATGGACACCAGAGCCATAGATCCAAATTGGAGCCTGTTCTGGATGGATGCAAGGGCCATGGATTCCACTCTGGATGGATACTGCTCCAGTTAGCAACCCCAGTCATGGATCTGAATCCAGATGGAGACTGGTCCAGATGGACACTGGTCCAGATGGTGACCAGAACCATTCCTCCCACCTTGTATTGATAGTGGTCTTGCCAGACCCCGAGGCATGGATCCCACTCTGGATGGCCAGTGGTCTGGATGGGCACAAGACCTCGGATCACCTATGAATGGACACTGGTCAAGATGGACGCCAGAGCCATGGATTCCAGCTGGACACTGGTGTGGATGGACACCAGAGCAATGGATGCCACTGTGGATGGACACTGGTTTGGATGGACATAAGAGCCACGGATCCCAATCTAGATGGACGCTGCTGTGAATAGACCCCAGAGCCATGGATCCCACAGTGGATTCACAGTGGTCAGGATGGACACCAGAGCAATGGATGCCACTGTGGATGGACACAGGTAGAGATGCACACCAGAGTAATGATGTCCGTTCTGGATGGACACTGGTCTGGATAGACAGCAGGACCCTGGCTTCCACTCTGGATTGACGCTTGCCTGAATAGACAAAAGAGCTATGGATCCCAGCTTGACACTGGTCTGGATGGACACCAGAGCCATGGATCCCACAATGAATGCACACTACTCGTGATGGACACAAGAGCCATGCATCCCTCTGTGGATGGAGCCTGGTTTGAATGGACAGCACAGCCACGCATCCAGATGGACACCAGAGCCGTGGATCCCAACTGGACAGTGGTCTCGATGGACAGCAGAGCCATGGATCCAAATTGGAGCCTGGTCTGGATGGATACAAGGGCCATGGATTCCACTGTGAATGGATACGGCTCCAGATAGCAACCAGAGGCATTGATCCGAATCCAGATGGAGGCTGGTCTAGATGGACACTGCTCCAGATGGTCACTAGAGCCATTCCTCTCACCTTGTATTGATAGTGGTCTTGCCGGACACCGAGGCGTGGATCCCACTCTGATGGCCAGTGGTCTGTATGGGCACCAGACCATGGATCCCCTATGAATGGACACTGGTCTAGATGGACACCAGAGCCGTGGATCCCAACTGGACAGTGGTCTGGATGGACACCAGAGCCATGGATCCCACTCTGGATGGACCCTGGTACAGATGGACAGCATAGCCATGTATGCAAAGTGGACACTGCTCCAGTTGGATAATGATATGGATGGACGCCAACGCCATGGATCCCACTCTGGATGCACGCTCTTCTCGATGAACACAAGAGTTATGCATACGTCTGAAGATGAAGCCTGGTATGAATGGACAAAACAGCCACATATTCAGATGGATACTTGTCAAGATGGACGGCAGAGCCGTGGATCCTGCTGTGGATGGACACTGGTACGGATCGATATCAAAGGCTTAGATCCCAGGTTGACTCTGTTCTGGATGGAGAGCAGAGTCCTGGATTGGACTCCGGATGGATACTGCTCCAGATGGACGCCAGAGCCATGGATCCGTCTCTGGATGGACACTGTCCTAGATGGACACCAGAGCCATTAATCCAAATTGGAGCCAGGTCTGGATGGATACAAGGGCCACGGATTCCACTCTTGATGGACACTTGTGGAGATAGCAATCAGAGCCATGGATCCGACACGAGATGGACACTGGTCCACATGGACACTGGTCTAGAGGGTGACCAGAGCCATTCCTCCCACCTTGTATTGACTCTTGCCAGACCCCGAGGCATGGATCCCACTCTGGATGGCCAGTGGTCTGGATGGGCCCCAGACCATGGATCCCCTATGAATGGACACTGGTCTAGATGGACGCCAGAGCCATGGATTCCAGCTGGACACTGGTGTGGATGGACACCAGAGCAATGGATGTCAGTGTCGATGGATACTGGTTTGGATGGACATAAGAGCCACGGATCCCAATCTAGATGGACGCTGCTCTGAATAGACACCAGAGCCATGGATCCCACAGTGGATTGACCGTGGTCAGGATGGACACCAGAGCAATGGATGCCACTGTGGATGGACGCAGGTAGAGATGCACACCAGAGTAATGGTGTCCGCTCTGGATGGACACTGGTCTGGACAGACAGCAGAACCCTGGCTTCCACTCTGGATGGACTCTTGCCTGAATAGACAAAAGAGCTATGGATCCCAGCTTGACACTGGTCTGGATGGACACCAGCGCCATGGATCCCACTCTGAATGCACACTACACGTGATGGACACAAGAGCCATGCATCCCTCTGTGGATGGAGCCTGGTTTGAATGGACAGCACAGCCACGCATCCAGATGGACACCAGAGCCGTGGATCCCGACTGTACATTGGTCTGGATGGACACCAGTGCCATGGATCCCACTGTGGATGGACCCTGGTACAGATGGGCACCATAGCCATGGATGCAAACTGGACACTGGTCAAGATGGATAATACTCTGGATGGATGCCAGAGCCATGGATCCCTGTCTGGATGCACGTTCTTCTCGATAGACACAAGAGTCATGCATGCGTCTGTAGATGGAGCCTGGTATGAATGGATAGCACAGCCACGTATCCAGATGGATACTTGTCCAGATGGACAGCAGAGCCGTGGATCCCAAGTGGACACTGGTCTGCATGGACACCAGCGCCATGGATCCCACTGTGGATGGACAGTGGTATGGATAGACATCAGAGCCTTGGAACAAAGCTTGTCTCTATTCTGGATGTTCAGCAGAGTCTTGGTTTGGACTCTGGATGGATTCTGCTCCAGAGGGACACCAGAGCCATGAATCCCACTGTGGGTGGATCCTGGTCTGGATGGACTCCAGAGCCATGGATCCGTCTCTGGATGGACACTGTTCTGGATGGACACCCGAGCCATAGATCCAAACTGGAGCCTGGTCTGGATGGATACAAGGGCCATGGATTCCACTCTGGATGGATACTCCTCCAGATAGCAATTAGAGTCATGGATCCGAATCCAGATGGATACTGCTCCAGATGGACACCAGAGCCGTGGATCCCAACTGTACACTGGTCTGGATGGACACCAGCGCCATGGATTCCACTGTGGATGGACCCTGGTACAGATGGACAGCATAGCCATGGATGCAAACTGGACACTTGTCCAGATGGATAATGATCTGGATGGACGCCAGAGCCATGGATGCCACTCTGGATGCACGCTCTTCTTGATGGGCAAAAGAGTCATGCATCCGTCGGTAGATAGAGCCTGGTAGGAATGGACAGAACAGCCACATATCCAGATGGATACTTGTCCAGATGGACAGCAGAGTCGTGGATCCCACAGTGGACACTGATCTGGATGGGCACCAGCGCCATGGATCCCACTCTTAATGCACACTACCCGTGATGGACACAAGAGCCATGCATCCCTCTGTGGATGGAGCCTGGTTTGAATGGACAGCACAGCCACGCATCCAGGTGGACACCAGAGCCGTGGATCTCAAGTGGACACTGGTCTGGATGGACACCAGAGCCATGCATCACACTGTTGATGGACACTGGTATTGGATAGACATCAGAGCCTTGGATCCCAGCTGGACCCTGTTCTGGATGGACAGCAGAGTCTTGGATTGGACTCTGGATGGATACTGCTCCAGATGGACACCAGAGCCATGGATCCCACTGTGGGTGGATCGTGGTCTGGATGGACTCCAGAGCCATGGATCCGTCTCTGGATGGACACAGTTCTGGATGGACACCCGAGCCATGGATCCAAATTGGAGCCTGGTCTGGATGGATACAAGGGCCATGGATTCCACTCTTGATGGACACTGGTGGGGATAGCAACCAGAGCCATGGATCCAACTCTAGATGGACACTGGTCCAGATGGTCACTAGAGCCATTCCTCCCACCTTGTATTGGTAGTGGTCCGGCCAGACACAGAGCCTTGGATCCCACTTTGAATGGCCAGGGGTCTGGATGGACAACAGAGCCATAGATCCAAATTGGAGCCTTCTCTGGATGGATGCAAGGGTCATGGATTCCACTGTGTATGGATACTACTCCAGATAGCAACCAGAGTCATGGATCCGAATCCAGATGGAGACTGGTCCAGATGGACACTGGTCCAGATGGTCACTAGAGCCATTCCTCCCACCTTGTATTTATAGAGGTCTTGCCGGACACCGAGGCATGGATCCCACTCTGGATGGCCAGTGGTCTGGATGGGCCCCAGACCATGGATCCCCTATGAATGGACACTGGTCTAGATGGATGCCAGAGCCATGGATTCCAGCTGGACACTGGTGGGGATCAACACAAGAGCAATGGATGCCACTATGGATGGACAGTGGATTGCATGGACATAAGAGCCACGGATCCCAATCTGGATGGACGCTGCTGTGAATAGACCCCAGAGCCATGGATCCCACAGTGGATTCACAGTGGTCAGGATGGACACCAGAGCAATGGATGCCACTGTGGATGGACACAGGTAGAGATGCACACCAGAGTAATGGTGTCCGCTCTGGATGGACACTGGTCAGGATAGACAGCAGAACCCTGGCTTCCACTCTGGATGGACGCTTGCCTGAATAGACAAAAGAGCTATGGATCCCAGCTTGAAACTGGTCTGGATGGACACCAGCGCCATGGATCCCACTCTGAATACACACTACTCGTGATGGACACAAGAGCCATGCATCCCTCTGTAGATGGAGCCTGGTTTGAATGGACAGCACAGCCACGCATCCAGATGGACACCAGAGCCGTGGATCTCAAGTGGACAATGGTCTGGATGGACAGCAGAGCCATAGATCCCACTGTGGATGGACACAGGTCTGGATAGACATCAGACCCTTGGATCACAGCTGGACCCTGTTCTGGATAGACAGCAGAGTCCTGGATTGGACTCAGGATGGATTCTGCTCCAGATGGACACCAGAGCCATGGATCCCACTGTGGGTGGATCCTGGTCTGGATGGACTCCAGAGCCATGGATCCGTCTCTGGATGGACACTGTTCTGGATGGACACCAGAGCCATAGATCCAAATTGGAGCCTGGTCTGGATGGATACAAGGGCCATGGATTCCACTCTGGATGGATACTGCTCCAGATAGCAACAAGAGTCATGGATCCGAATCCAGATGGAGACTGGTCCAGATGGAGACTGGTGCAGATGGTCACTAGAGCCATTCCTCCCACCGTGTATTGATAGTGGTCTTGCCGGACACCGAGGCATGGATCCCACTCTGGATGGCCAGTGGTCTGGATGGGCACCAGACCATGGATCCCCTATGAATGGACACTGGTCTAGACGGATGCCAGAGTCATGGATTCCAGCTGGACACTGGTGTGGATGGACACCAGAGCAATGGATGCCACTGTGGATGGACACTGGTTTGGATGGACATAAGAGCCACGGATCCCAATCTAGAGGGACGCTGCTGTGAATAGACACCAGAGCCATGGATCCCACAGTGGATTGACAGTGGTCAGGATGGACACCAGAGCAATGGATGCCACTGTGGATGGACGCAGGTAGAGATGCATACCAGAGTAATGGTGTCCGCTCTGGATGGACCCTGGTCTGGATAGACAGCAGAACCCTGGTTTCCACTCTGGATGGACGCTTGCCTGAATAGACAAAAGAGCTATGGATCCCAGCTTGACACTGGTCTGGATGGACACCAGAGCCATGGATCCCACACTGAATGCACACTACTCGTGATGGACACAAGAGCCATGCATCCCTCTGTGGATGGAGCCTGGTTTGAATGGACAGCAAAGCCACGCATCCAGATGGACATCAGAGACATGGATCCCAACTGGACACTGGTGTGGATGGACACCAGAGCAATGGATGCCACTGTGGATGGATACTGGTTTGGATGGACATAAGAGCCACAGATCCCAATCTAGATGGACGCTGCTGTGATAGACACCAGTTCCATGGATCCCACTGTGGATGGACACTGGTATGGATAGACATCAGAGACTTGGATCCCAGTTTGACTAAGTTCTGGATGGAGAGCAGAGTCTTGGATTAGACTCTGGATGGATACTGCTCCAGATGGACAGCAGAGTCTTGGAATGGACTCTGGATGGATTCTGCTCCAGATGGACACCAGACCCATGGATCCCACTGTTGGTGGATACTGGTCTGGATGGACTCCAGAGCCATGGATCCGTCCCTGGATGGACACAGTTCTGGATGGACACCAGAGCCATAGATCCAAATTGGAGCCTGTTCTGGATGGATGCAAGGGCCATGGATTCCACACTGGATGGATACTGCTCCAGTTACCAACCAGAGTCATGGATCTGAATCCAGATGGAGACTGGTCCAGATGGACACTGGTCCAGAAGGTGACCAGAGCCATTCCTCCCACCTTGTATTGATAGTGGTCTTGCCAGACCCGGAGGCATGGATCCCACTCTGGATGGCCAGTGGTCTGGATGGGCACAAGACCATGAATCCCCTATGAATGGACACTGGTCTAGAAGGACGCCAGAGCCAGGGATTCCAGCTGGACACTGGTGTGGATGGACACCAGAGCAATGGATGCCACTGTGGATGGACACTGGTTTGGATGGACATAAGAGCCACGGATCCCAATCTGGATGGACGCTGCTCTGAATAGACACCAGAGCCATGGATCCCACAGTGGATTGACAGTGGTCAGGATGGACACCAGAGCCATGGATGCCACTGTGGATGGACACAGGTAGAGATGCACACCAGAGTAATGGTGTCCGCTCTGGATGGACCCTGGTCAGGATAGACAGCAGAACCCTGGCTTCAACTCTGGATGGACGCTTGCCTGAATAGACCAAAGAGCTATGGATCCCAGCTTGACACTGGTCTGGATGGACACCAGAGCCATGGATCCCACAATGAATGCACACTACTCGTGATGGACACAAGAGCCATGCATCCCTCTGTGGATGGAGCCTGGTTTGAATGGACAGCACAGCCACGCATCCAGATGGACACCAGAGCCGTGGATCCCAACTGGACAGTGGTCTCGATGGACAGCAGAGCCATGGATCCAAATTGGAGCCTGGTCTGGATGGATACAAGGGCCATGGATTCCCCTGTGAATGGATACTGCTCCAGATAGCAACCAGAGGCATTGATCCGAATCCAGATGGAGGCTGGTCCAGATGGACACTGCTCCAGATGGTCACTAGAGCCATTCCTCTCACCTTGTATTGATAGTGGTCTTGCCGGACACCGAGGCGTGGATCCCACTCTGATGGCCAGTGGTCTGTATGGGCACCAGACCATGGATCCCCTATGAATGGACACTGGTCTAGATGGACACCAGAGCCGTGGATCCCAACTGGACAGTGGTCTGGATGGACACCAGAGCCATGGATCCCACTCTGGATGGACCCTGGTACAGATGGACAGCATAGCCATGTATGCAAAGTGGACACTGCTCCAGTTGGATAATGATATGGATGGACGCCAACGCCATGGATCCCACTCTGGATGCACGCTCTTCTCGATGAACACAAGAGTTATGCATACGTCTGAAGATGAAGCCTGGTATGAATGGACAAAACAGCCACATATTCAGATGGATACTTGTCAAGATGGACGGCAGAGCCGTGGATCCGGCTGTGGATGGACACTGGTATGGATCGATATCAAAGCCTTAGATCCCAGGTTGACTCTGTTCTGGATGGAGAGCAGAGTCCTGGATTGGACTCCGGATGGATACTGCTCCAGATGGACACCAGAGCCATGGATCCGTCTCTGGATGGACACTGTCCTAGATGGACACCAGAGCCATTAATCCAAATTGGAGCCTGGTCAAGATGGATACAAGGGCCACGGATTCCACTCTTGATGGACACTTGTGGAGATAGCAATCAGAGCCATGGATCCGACACGAGATGGACACTGGTCCACATGGACACTGGTCCAGATGGTGACCAGAGCCATTCCTCCCACCTTGTATTGACTCTTGCCAGACCCCGAGGCATGGATCCCACTCTGGATGGCCAGTGGTCTGGATGGGCACCAGACCATGGATCCCCTATGAAGGGACACTGGTCTAGATGGACGCCAGAGCCATGGATTCCAGCTGGACACTGGTGTGGATGGACACCAGAGCAATGGATGCCAGTGTCGATGGATACTGGTTTGGATGGACATAAGAGCCACAGATCCCAATCTAGATGGACGCTGCTCTGAATAGACCCCAGAGCCATGGATCCCACAGTGGAATGACCGTGGTCAGGATGGACACCAGAGTAATGGATGCCACTGTGGATGGACGCAGGTAGAGATACACACCAGAGTAATGGTGTCCGCTCTGGATGGACACTGGTCTGGATAGACAGCAGAACCCTGGCTTCCACTCTGGATGGACGCTTGCCTGAATAGACAAAAGAGCTATGGATCCCAGCTTGACACTGGTCTGGATGGACACCAGAGCCATGGATCCCACTCTGAATGCACACTACTCGTGATGGACACAAGAGCCATGCATCCCTCTGTGGATGGAGCCTGGTTTGAATGGACAGCACAGCCACGCATCCAGATGGACACCAGAGCCGTGGATCTCACGTGGATACTGGTCTGGATGGACAGCAGAGCCATGGATCCCACTGTGGATGGACCCTGGTACAGATGGACAGCATAGCCATGGATGCAAATTGGACACTGCTCAAGATGGATAATGCTCTGGATGGATGCCAGAGCCATGGATCCCTCTCTGGATGCATGCTCTTCTCGATGGACACAGGAGTCATGCATGCATCTGTTGATGGAGCCTGGTATGAATGGACAGCACAGCCACGTATCCAGATAGATACTTGTCCAGATGGACAGCAGAGCCGTGGACCCTAACTGCGTAGTGGCCTGGATGGACACCAGAGCAATGGATCCCACTGTGGATGGACACTGGTATGGATAGACATCAGAGCCTTGGATCCCAGCTGGACCCTGTTCTGGATGGACAGTAGAATCTTGGATTGGACTCTGGATGGATTCTGCTCCAGATTGACACCAGAGCAATGGATCCCACTGTGGGTGGATCCTGGTCTGGATGGACTCCAGAGCCATAGATCTGTCTCTGGATGGACACTGTTCTGGATGGACACCAGAGCCATGGATCCAAATTGGAGCCTGGTCTGGATGGATACAAGGGCCATGGATTCCACTCTGGATGGATTCTGCTCCAGATAGTAACCACAGTCATGGATCCGAATCCAGATGGAGACTGGTCCAGGTGGACACTGGTCCAGATGGTCACTAGAGCCATTCCTCCCACCTTGTATTGATAGTGGTCTTGCCGGACACCGAGGCATGGATCCCACTCTGGATGGCCAGTGGTCTGGATGGGCACCACACCATGGATCCCCTAGGAATTGACACTAGTCTAGACGGACACCAGAGCCATGGATTCCAGCTGGACACTGCTGTGGATGGACACCAGAGCAATGGATGCCACTGGGGATGGACACTGGTTTGGATGGACATAAGAGCCACAGATCCCAATCTGGATGGACGCTGCTGTGAATAGACACCAGAGGCATGGATCCCACAGTGGATTGACGGTGGTCAGGATGGACACCAGAGCAATGGATGCCACTGTGGATGGACACAGGTAGAGATGCATACCAGAGTAATGGTGTCCGCTCTGGATGGACACTGGTCTGGATAGACAGCAGAACCCTGCCTTCCACTCTGGATGGACGCTTGCCTGAATAGACAAAAGAGCTATGGATCCCAGCTTGACACTGGTCTGGATGGACACCAGCGCCATGGATCCCACTCTGAATGCACACTACACGTGATGGACACAAGAGCCATGCATCCCTCTGTGGATGGAGCCTGGTTTGAATGGACAGCACAGCCACGCATCCAGATGGACACCAGAGCCGTGGATCCCGACTGTACACTGGTCTGGATGGACACCAGTGCCATGGATCCCACTGTGGATGGACCCTGGTACAGATGGGCACCATAGCCATGGATGCAAACTGCACACTGGTCAAGATGGATAATACTCTGGATGGATGCCAGAGCCATGGATCCCTGTCTGGATGCACGCTCTTCTCGATGGACACAAGAGTCATGCATGCGTCTGTAGATGGAGCCTGGTATGAATGGATAGCACAGCCACGTATCCAGATGGATACTTGTCCAGATGGACAGCAGAGCCGTGGATCCCAAGTGGACACTGGTCTGCATGGACACCAGCGCCATGGATCCCACTGTGGATGGACAGTGGTATGGATAGACATCAGAGCCTTGGAACAAAGCTTGTCTCTATTCTGGATGTTCAGCAGAGTCTTGGTTTGGACTCTGGATGGATTCTGCTCCAGAGGGACACCAGAGCCATGGATCCCACTTTGGATGGATCCTGGTCCAGAGAGACTCCAGCGTCATGGATCCGCCTCTGGATGGACAATGTTCTGGATGGACACCAGAGCCATGGATCCAAATTGGAGCCTGGTCTCGATGGATACAAGGGCCATGGATTCCACTCTGGGCGGACACTGGTGGAGATAGCAGCCAGAGCCATGGATCCAACTCTAGATGGACACTGGTCCAGATGGTCCCTAGAGCCATTCCTCCCACCGTGTATTGATAGTGGTCCGGCCAGACACCGAGCCCTGGATTCCACTTTGGATGGCCAGTGGTCTGGATGGGTACCAGACCATGGACCGCTATGAATGGACACTGGTCTAGATGGACGCCAGAGCCATGGATTCCAGCTGGACACTGGTGGGGATCAACACCAGAGCAATGGATGCCACTGTGGATGGACACTGGATTGCATGGACATAAGAGCCACGGATCCCAATCTGGATGGATGCTGCTGTGAATAGACACCAGAGGCATGGATCCCACAGTGGATTGACAGTGGTCAGGATGGACACCAGAGCAATGGATGCCACTGTGGATGGACACAGGTAGGTAGAGATGCACACCAGAGTAATGGTGTCCGCTCTGGATGGACACTGGTCAGGATAGACAGCAGAACCCTGGCTTCCACTCTGGATGGACGCTTGCCTGAATAGACAAAAGAGCAATGGATCCCAGCTTGACACTGGTCTGGATGGACACCAGCGCCATGGATCCCACTCTGAATGCACACTACTCGTGATGGACACAAGAGCCATGCATCCCTCTGTGGATGGAGCCTGGTTTGAATGGACAGCACAGCCACGCATCCAGATGGACACCAGAGCCGTGGATCCCAACTGGACAGTGGACTGGATGGACACCAGAGCCATGGATCCCACTCTGGATGGACCCTGGTACAGATGGACAGCATAGCCATGGATGCATAATGGACACTGCTCCAGATGGATAATGATCTGGATGGACGCCAAAGCCATGGATCCCACTCTGGATGCACGCTGTTCTTGATGGACACAGGAGTCATGCATGGGTCTGTAGATGGAGCCTGGTATGAATGGACAGCACAGCCATGTATCCAGATGGATACTTGTCCAGATGGACAGCAGAGCCGTGGATCTCAAGTGGACAGTGGTCTGGATGGAAACCAGAGCGATGAATCCCACTGTGGATGGGCACTGGTATGGATGGACATCAGAGCCTTGGATCCCAGTTTGACTGTGTTCTGGATGGAGAGCAGAGTCTTGGATTGGACTCTGGATGAATTCTGCTCCAGATGGACACCAGAGCCATGGATCCCACTGTGGGTGGATCCTGTTCTGGATAGACTCCAGAGCCATGGATCCGTCTCTGGATGGACACTGGTCTGGATGGACACCCGAGCCATAGATCCAAATTGGAGCCTGGTCTGGATGGATACAAGGGCCATGGATTCCACTCTTGATGGACACTCGTGGAGATAGCAACCAGAGCCATGGATCCCACTCGAGATGGACACTGGTCCTGAAGGACAGTGGTCTAGATGGTGACCAGAGCCATTCCTCCCACCTTGTATTGACTCTTGCCAGAGCCCGAGGCATGGATCCCACTCTGGATGGCCAGTGGTCTGGATGGGCACCAGACCATGGCTCCCCTATCAATGGACACTGGTCTAGATGGATGAAAGAGCCATGGATTCCAGCTGGACACTGGTGTGGATGGACACAAGAGCCATGCATCCCTCTGTAGATGGAGCCTGGTTTGAATGGACAGCACAGCCACAGATCACAATCTAGATGGACGCTGCTGTGAATAGACACCAGTGCCATGGATCCCACTGTGGATGAAAACTTGTATGGATAGACATCAGAGCCTTGGATCCCGGCTTGACTGTGTTCTGGATGGAGAGCAGAGTCTTGGAATGGACTCTGGATGGATACTGCTCCAGATGGACAGCAGAGTCTTGGAATGGACTCTGGATGGATACTGCTCCAGATGGAACGCAGAGCCATGGATCCCACTGTGGATGGACACTGGTATGGATAGACATCAGAGCCTTGGCTCCCAGCTTGACTGTGTTCTGGATGGAGAGCAGAGTCTTGGATTGGACTCTAGATGGATACTGCTCCAGATGGACACCAGAGCCATGGATCCCACTGTTGGTGGATACTGGTCTCGATGGACTCCAGAGCCATGGATCCGTCCCTGGATGGACACAGTTCTGGATGGACACCAGAGCCATTGATCCAAATTGGAGCCTGGTCTGGATGGATGCAAGGGCCATGGATTCCACTCTGGATGGATACTGCTCCAGTTAGCAACCACAGTCATGGATCCGAATCCAGATGGAGACTGGTCAAGATGGACACTGGTCCAGATGGTGACCAGAGCCATTCCTCCCACCTTGTATTGATAGTGGTCTTGCCAGACCCCGAGGCATGGATCCCACTCTGGATGGCCAGTGGTCTGGATGGGCCCCAGACCATGGATCCCCTATGAATGGACACTGGTCTAGACGGACGCCAGAGCCATGGATTCCAGCTGGACACTGGTGTGGATGGACACCAGAGCCATGGATGCCACTGTGGATGGACACTGGATTGTGTGGACATAAGAGCCACGGATCCCAATCTGGATGGACGCTGCTGTGAATAGACCCCAGAGCCATGGATCCCACAGTGGATTGACAGTGGTCAGGATGGATACCAGAGCAATGGATGCCACTGTGGATGGACACAGGTAGAGATGCACACCAGAGTAATGGTGTCCGCTCTGGATGGACACTGGTCTGGATAGACAGCAGAACCCTGGCTTCCACTCTGGATGGACGCTTGCCTGAATAGACAAAAGAGCTATGGATCCCAGCTTGACACTGGTCTGGATGGACACCAGAGCCATGGATCCCACTCTGAATGCACACTACTCGTGATGGACACAAGAGCCATGCATCCCTCTGTGGATGGAGCCTGGTTTGAATGGACAGCACAGCCACGCATCCAGATGGACACCAGAGCCGTGCATCCCAACTGGACAGTGGTCTGGATGGACACCAGAGCCATGGATCCCACTCTGGATGGACCCTGGTACAGATGGACAGCATAGCCATGGATGCATAATGGACACTGCTCCAGATGGATAATGATCTGGATGGACGCCAATGCCATGGATCCCACTCTGGATGCACGCTCTTCTTGAAGGACACAGGAGTCATGCATGGGTCTGTAGATGGAGCCTGGTATGAATGGACAGCACAGCCACGTATCCAGATGGATACTTGTCCAGATGGACAGCAGAGCCGTGGATCTCAAGTGGACAGTGGTCTGGATGGAAACCAGAGCGATGGATCCCACTGTGGATGGACACTGGTATGGATAGACCTCAGAGCCTTAGATCCGAGCTTTGCTCTGTTCTGGATAGACTCCAGAGCCATGGATCCGTCTCTGGATGGATGCTGATCTGGATGGACACCCGAGCCATGGATCCAAATTGGAGCCTGGTCTGGATGGATACAAGGGCCATGGATTCCACTCTTGATGGAAACTTGTGGAGAAAGCAACCAGAGCCATGGATCCGACTCGAGATGGACACTGGTCCCGAAGGACAGTGGTCTAGATGGTGACCAGAGCCATTCCTCCCACCTTGTATTGACTCTTTCCAGACCCCGAGGCATGGATCCCACTCTGGATGGCCAGTGGTCTGGATGGGCACCAGACCATGGCTCCCCTTTGAATGGACACTGGTCTAGATGGACGCCAGAGCCATGGATTCCAGCTGGACACTGGTGTGGATGGACACCAGAGCAATGGATGCCACTGTGGATGGATACTGGTTTGGATGGACATAAGAGCCACAGATCCCAATCTAGATGGACGCTGCTGTGAATAGACACCAGTGCCATGGATCCCACTGTGGATGGACACTGGTATGGATAGACATCAGAGCCTTGGATCCCAGCTTGACTGTGTTCTGGATGGAGAGCAGAGTCTTGGATTGGACTCTGGATGGATACTGCTCCAGATGGACAGCAGAGTCTTGGATTGGATTCTGGATGGATACTGCTCCAGATGGACAGCAGAGCCATGGATCCCACTGTTGGTGGATACTGGTCTGGATGGACTCCAGAGCCATGGATCCGTCTCTGGATGGATACTGCTCCAGTTTGCATCCAGAGTCATGGATCCGAATCCAGATGGAGACTGGTCCAGATGGACAGTGGTCTATATGGTGACCAGAGCCATTCCTCCCACCTTGTATTGACTCTTGCCAGACCCCGAGGAATGGATCCCACTCTGGATGGCCAGTGGTCTGGATGGGCACCAGACCATGGATCCCCTATGAATGGACACTGGTCTAGATGGACGCCAGAGCCATGGATTCCAGCTGGACACTGGTGTGGATGGACACCAGAGCAATGGATGCCAGTGTCGATGGATACTGGTTTGGATGGACATAAGAGCCACAGATCCCAATCAAGATGGACGCTGCTCTGAATAGACACCAGAGCCATGGATCCCAGAGTGGATTGACAGTGGTCAGGATGGACACCAGAGCAATGGATGCCACTGTGGATGGACGCAGGTAGAGATGCACACCAGAGTAATGGTGTCCGCTCTGGATGGACACTGGTCTGGATAGACAGCAGAACCCTGGCTTCCACTCTGGATGGACGCTTGCCTGAATAGACAAAAGAGCTATGGATCCCAGCTTGACACTGGTCTGGATGGACACCAGAGCCATGGATCCCACTCTGAATGCACACTACTCGTGATGGACACAAGAGCCATGCATCCCTCTGTGGATGGAGCCTGGTTTGAATGGACAGCACAGCCACGCATCCAGATGGACACCAGAGCCGTGGATCTCACGTGGATACTGGTCTGGATGGACAGCAGAGCCATGGATCCCACTGTGGATGGACCCTGGTACAGATGGACAGCATAGCCATGGATGCAAATTGGACACTGCTCAAGATGGATAATGCTCTGGATGGATGCCAGAGCCATGGATCCCTCTCTGGATGCATGCTCTTCTCGATGGACACAAGAGTCATGCATGCATCTGTTGATGGAGCCTGGTATGAATGGACAGCACAGCCACGTATCCAGATAGATACTTGTCCAGATGGACAGCAGAGCCGTGGATCCCAAGTGGACACTGGTCTGCATGGACACCAGCGCCATGGATCCCACTGTGGATGGACAGTGGTATGGATAGACATCAGAGCCTTGGAACAAAGCTTGTCTCTATTCTGGATGTTCAGCAGAGTCTTGGTTTGGACTCTGGATGGATTCTGCTCCAGAGGGACACCAGAGCCATGGATCCCACTTTGGATGGATCCTGGTCCAGATAGACTCCAGCGTCATGGATCCGCCTCTGGATGGACAATGTTCTGGATGGACACCAGAGCCATGAATCCAAATTGGAGCCTGGTCTCGATGGATACAAGGGCCATGGATTCCACTCTGGATGGACACTGGTGGAGATAGCAGCCAGAGCCATGGATCCAACTCTAGATGGACACTGGTCCAGATGGTCCCTAGAGCCATTCCTCCCACCGTGTATTGATAGTGGTCCGGCCAGACACCGAGCCCTGGATTCCACTTTGGATGGCCAGTGGTCTGGATGGGTACCAGACCATGGACCGCTATGAATGGACACTGGTCTAGATGGACGCCAGAGCCATGGATTCCAGCTGGACACTGGTGGGGATCAACACCAGAGCAATGGATGCCACTGTGGATGGACACTGGATTGCATGGATATAAGAGCCACGGATCCCAATCTGGATGGACGCTGCTGTGAATAGACACCAGAGCCATGGACCCCACAGTGGATTGACAGTGGTCAGGATGGACACCAGAGCAATGGATGCCACTGTGGATGGACACAGGTAGGTAGAGATGCAGACCAGAGTAATGGTGTCTGCTCTGGATGGACACTGGTCAGGATAGACAGCAGAACCCTGGCTTCCACTCTGGATGGACACTTGCCTGAATAGACAAAAGAGCTATGGATCCCAGCTTGACACTGGTCTGGATGGACACCAGAGCCATGGATCCCACTCTGAATGCACACTACTCGTGATGGACACAAGAGCCATGCATCCCTCTGTGGATGGAGCCTGGTTTGAATGGACAGCACAGCCACGCATCCAGATGGACACCAGAGCCGTGGATCCCAACTGGACAGTGGTCTGGATGGACACCAGAGCCATGGATCCCACTCTGGATGGACCCTGGTACAGATGGACAGCATAGCCATGGATGCATAATGGACACTGCTCCAGATGGATAATGATCTGGATGGACGCCAAAGCCATGGATCCCACTCTGGATGCACGCTGTTCTTGATGGACACAGGAGTCATGCATGGGTCTGTAGATGGAGCCTGGTATGAATGGACAGCACAGCCATGTATCCAGATGGATACTTGTCCAGATGGACAGCAGAGCCGTGGATCTCAAGTGGACAGTGGTCTGGATGGAAACCAGAGCGATGAATCCCACTGTGAATGGGCACTGGTATGGATGGACATCAGGGCCTTGGATCCCAGTTTGACTGTGTTCTGGATGGAGAGCAGAGTCTTGGATTGGACTCTGGATGAATTCTGCTCCAGATGGACACCAGAGCCATGGATCCCACTGTGGGTGGATCCTGTTCTGGATAGACTCCAGAGCCATGGATCCGTCTCTGGATGGACACTGGTCTGGATGGACACCCGAGCCATAGATCCAAATTGGAGCCTGGTCTGGATGGATACAAGGGCCATGGATTCCACTCTTGATGGACACTCGTGGAGATAGCAACCAGAGCCATGGATCCCACTCGAGATGGACACTGGTCCTGAAGGACAGTGGTCTAGATGGTGACCAGAGCCATTCCTCCCACCTTGTATTGACTCTTGCCAGAGCCCGAGGCATGGATCCCACTCTGGATGGCCAGTGGTCTGGATGGGCACCAGACCATGGCTCCCCTATCAATGGACACTGGTCTAGATGGATGCCAGAGCCATGGATTCCAGCTGGACACTGGTGTGGATGGATGCCAGAGCCATGCATCCCTCTGTAGATGGAGCCTGGTTTGAATGGACAGCACAGCCACGGATCACAATCTAGATGGACGCTGCTGTGAATAGACACCAGTGCCATGGATCCCACTGTGGATGAAAACTGGTATGGATAGATATCAGAGCCTTGGATCCCGGCTTGACTGTGTTCTGGATGGAGAGCAGAGTCTTGCATTAGACTCTGGATGGATACTGCTCCAGATGGACAGCAGAGTCTTGGATTGGACTCTGGATGGATACTGCTCCAGATGGACAGCAGAGCCATGGATCCCACTGTTGGTGGATATTGGTATGGATGGACTCCAGAGCCATGGATCCGTCTCTGGATGGACAATGTTCTGGATGGACACCACAGCCATAGATCCAAATTGGAGCCTGTTCTGGATGGATGCAAGGGCCATGGATCCCACTCTGGATGGATACTGCTCCAGTTTGCAACCAGAGTCATGGATCCGAATCCAGATGGAGACTGGTCCAGATGGACACTGGTCCAGATGGTGACCAGAGCCATTCCTCCCACCTTGTATTGATAGTGGTCTTGCCAGACCCCGAGGCATGGATCCCACTCTGGATGGCCAGTGGTCTGGATGGGCCCCAGACCATGGATCCCCTATGAATGGACACTGGTCTAGACGGACGCCAGAGCCATGGATTCCAGCAGGACACTGGTGGGGATCAACACCAGAGCAATGGATGCCACTATGGATGGACAGTGGATTGCATGGACATAAGAGCCACGGATCCCAATCTAGATGGACGCTGCTGTGAATAGACCCCAGAGCCATGGATCCCACAGTGGATTTTCAGTGGTCAGGATGGACACCAGAGCAATGGATGCCACTGTGGATGGACGCAGGTAGAGATGTACACCAGAGTAATGGTGTCCGCTCTGGATGGACACTGGTCTGGATAGACAGCAGAACCCTGGCTTCCACTCTGGATGGACGCTTGCCTGAATAGACAAAAGAGCTATGGATCCCAGCTTGACACTGGTCTGGATGGACAGCAAAGCCATGGATCCCACTCTGAATGCACACTACTCGTGATGGACACAAGAGCCATGCATCCCTCTGTGGATGGAGCCTGGTTTGAACGGACAGCACAGCCACGCATCCAGATGGACACCAGAGCCGTGGATCCCAACTGGACAGTGGTCTGGATGGACACCAGAGCCATGGATCCCACTCTGGATGGACCGTGGTACAGATGGACAGCATAGCCATGGATGCAAACTGGACACTGCTCCAGATGGATAATGATCTGGATGGACGCCAATGCCATGGATCCCACTCTGGATGCACGCTGTTCTTGATGGACACAGGAGTCATGCATGGGTCTGTAGATGGAGCCTGGTATGAATGGACAGCACAGCCACGTATCCAGATGGATACTTGTCCAGATGGACAGCAGAGCCGTGGATCTCAAGTGGACAGTGGTCTGGATGGAAACCAGAGCGATGGATCCCACTGTGGATGGACACTGGTATGGATAGACCTCAGAGCCTTGGATCCGAGTTTACTCTATTCTGGAAAGACTCCAGAGCCATGGATCCGTCTCTGGATGGATGCTGGTCTGGATGGACACCCGAGCCATGGATCCAAATTGGAGCCTGGTCTGGATGGATACAAGGACCATGGATTCCACTCTTGATGGACACTTGTGGCGAAAGACCCCAGAGCCATGGATCCGACTCGAGATGGACACTGGTCCTGAAGGACAGTGGTCTAGATGGTGACCAGAGCCATTCCTCCCACCTTGTATTGACTCTTGCCAGACCCCGAGGCATGGATCCCACTCTGGATGGCCAGTGGTCTGGATGGGCCCCAGAGCCATGGCTCCCCTATCAATGGACACTGGTGTGGATGGACACCAGAGCAATGGATGCCACTGTGGATGGATACTGGTTTGGATGGACATAAGAACCACGGATCCCAATCTAGATGGACGCTGCTGTGAATAGACACCAGTGCCATGGATCCCACTGTGGATGGACACTGGTATGGATAGACAACAGATCCTTGGATCCCGGCTTGACTGTGTTCTGGATGGAGAGCAGAGTCTTGGACTGGACTCTGGATGGATACTGCTCCAGATGGACAGCAGAGTCTTGGATTGGACTCTGGATGGATACTGCTCCAGATGGACAGCAGAGCCATGGATCCCACTGTTGGTGGATATTGGTATGGATGGACTCCAGAGCCATGGATCCGTCTCTGGATGGACAATGTTCTGGATGGACACCACAGCCATAGATCCAAATTGGAGCCTGTTCTGGATGGATGCAAGGGCCATGGATCCCACTCTGGATGGATACTGCTCCAGTTTGCAACCAGAGTCATGGATCCGAATCCAGATGGAGACTGGTCCAGATGGACACTGGTCCAGATGGTGACCAGAGCCATTCCTCCCACCTTGTATTGATAGTGGTCTTGCCAGACCCCGAGGCATGGATCCCACTCTGGATGGCCAGTGGTCTGGATGGGCCCCAGACCATGGATCCCCTATGAATGGACACTGGTCTAGACGGACGCCAGAGCCATGGATTCCAGCAGGACACTGGTGGGGATCAACACCAGAGCAATGGATGCCACTATGGATGGACAGTGGATTGCATGGACATAAGAACCACGGATCCCAATCTAGATGGACGCTGCTGTGAATAGACCCCAGAGCCATGGATCCCACAGTGGATTTTCAGTGGTCAGGATGGACACCAGAGCAATGGATGCCACTGTGGATGGACGCAGGTAGAGATGCACACCAGAGTAATGGTGTCCGCTCTGGATGGACACTGGTCTGGATAGACAGCAGAACCCTGGCTTCCACTCTGGATGGACGCTTGCCTGAATAGACAAAAGAGCTATGGATCCCAGCCTGACACTGGTCTGGATGGACACCAAAGCCATGGATCCCACTCTGAATGCACACTACTCGTGATGGACACAAGAGCCATGCATCCCTCTGTGGATGGAGCCTGGTTTGAATGGACAGCACAGCCACGCATCCAGATGGACACCAGAGCCGTGGATCCCAACTGGACAGTGGTCTGGATGGACACCAGAGCCATGGATCCCACTCTGGATGGACCCTGGTACAGATGGACAGCATAGCCATGGATGCAAACTGGACACTGCTCCAGATGGATAATGATCTGGATGGACGTCAATGCCATGGATCCCACTCTGGATGCACGCTGTTCTTGATGGACACAGGAGTCATGCATGGGTCTGTAGATGGAGCCTGGTATGAATGGACAGCACAGCCACGTATCCAGATGGATACTTGTCCAGATGGACAGCAGAGCCGTGGATCTCAAGTGGACAGTGGTCTGGATGGAAACCAGAGCGATGGATCCCACTGTGGATGGACACTGGTATGGATAGACCTCAGAGCCTTGGATCCGAGTTTACTCTATTCTGGAAAGACTCCAGAGCCATGGATCCGTCTCTGGATGGATGCTGGTCTGGATGGACACCCGAGCCATGGATCCAAATTGGAGCCTGGTCTGGATGGATACAAGGACCATGGATTCCACTCTTGATGGACACTTGTGGCGAAAGACCCCAGAGCCATGGATCCGACTCGAGATGGACACTGGTCCTGAAGGACAGTGGTCTAGATGGTGACCAGAGCCATTCCTCCCACCTTGTATTGACTCTTGCCAGACCCCGAGGCATGGATCCCACTCTGGATGGCCAGTGGTCTGGATGGGCCCCAGAGCCATGGCTCCCCTATCAATGGACACTGGTGTGGATGGACACCAGAGCAATGGATGCCACTGTGGATGGATACTGGTTTGGATGGACATAAGAACCACGGATCCCAATCTAGATGGACGCTGCTGTGAATAGACACCAGTGCCATGGATCCCACTGTGGATGGACACTGGTATGGATAGACAACAGATCCTTGGATCCCAGCTTGACTGTGTTCTGGATGGACAGCAGAGTCTTGGACTGGACTCTGGATGGATACTGCTCCAGATGGACAGCAGAGTCTTGGATTGGACTCTGGATGGATACTGCTCCAGATGGACAGCAGAGTCTTGGATTGGACTCTGGATGGATACTGCTCCAGATGGACAGCAGAGCCATGGATCCCACTGTTGGTGGATATTGGTATGGATGGACTCCAGAGCCATGGATCCGTCTCTGGATGGACAATGTTCTGGATGGACACCACAGCCATAGATCCAAATTGGAGCCTGTTCTGGATGGATGCAAGGGCCATGGATCCCACTCTGGATGGATACTGCTCCAGTTTGCAACCAGAGTCATGGATCCGAATCCAGATGGAGACTGGTCCAGATGGACACTGGTCCAGATGGTGACCAGAGCCATTCCTCCCACCTTGTATTGATAGTGGTCTTGCCAGACCCCGAGGCATGGATCCCACTCTGGATGGCCAGTGGTCTGGATGGGCCCCAGACCATGGATCCCCTATCAATGGACACTGGTCTAGACGGACGCCAGAGCCATGGATTCCAGCAGGACACTGGTGGGGATCAACACCAGAGCAATGGATGCCACTATGGATGGACAGTGGATTGCATGGACATAAGAACCACGGATCCCAATCTAGATGGACGCTGCTGTGAATAGACCCCAGAGCCATGGATCCCACAGTGGATTTTCAGTGGTCAGGATGGACACCAGAGCAATGGATGCCACTGTGGATGGACGCAGGTAGAGATGCACACCAGAGTAATGGTGTCCGCTCTGGATGGACACTGGTCTGGATAGACAGCAGAACCCTGGCTTCCACTCTGGATGGACGCTTGCCTGAATAGACAAAAGAGCTATGGATCCCAGCTTGACACTGGTCTGGATGGACACCAAAGCCATGGATCCCACTCTGAATGCACACTACTCATGATGGACACAAGAGCCATGCATCCCTCTGTGGATGGAGCCTGGTTTGAATGGACAGCACAGCCACGCATCCAGATGGACACCAGAGCCGTGGATCCCAACTGGACAGTGGTCTGGATGGACACCAGAGCCATGGATCCCACTCTGGATGGACCCTGGTACAGATGGACAGCATAGCCATGGATGCAAACTGGACACTGCTCCAGATGGATAATGATCTGGATGGACGCCAATGCCATGGATCCCACTCTGGATGCACGCTGTTCTTGATGGACACAGGAGTCATGCATGGGTCTGTAGATGGAGCCTGGTATGAATGGACAGCACAGCCACGTATCCAGATGGATACTTGTCCAGATGGA
Source organism: Chamaea fasciata (assembly GCF_029207755.1). Lineage (NCBI taxonomy): Eukaryota > Metazoa > Chordata > Aves > Passeriformes > Sylviidae > Chamaea > Chamaea fasciata. Next base: position 185,816 of record NW_027094165.1, read on the forward strand.
CAGCAGAGCCGTGGATCTCAAGTGGACAGTGGTCTGGATGGAAACCAGAGCGATGGATCCCACTGTGGATGGACACTGGTATGGATAGACCTCAGAGCCTTGGATCCGAGTTTACTCTATTCTGGAAAGACTCCAGAGCCATGGATCCGTCTCTGGATGGATGCTGGTCTGGATGGACACCCGAGCCATGGATCCAAATTGGAGCCTGGTCTGGATGGATACAAGGACCATGGATTCCACTCTTGATGGACACTTGTGGCGAAAGACCCCAGAGCCATGGATCCAACTCGAGATGGACACTGGTCCTGAAGGACAGTGGTCTAGATGGTGACCAGAGCCATTCCTCCCACCTTGTATTGACTCTTGCCAGACCCCGAGGCATGGATCCCACTCTGGATGGCCAGTGGTCTGGATGGGCCCCAGAGCCATGGCTCCCCTATCAATGGACACTGGTGTGGATGGACACCAGAGCAATGGATGCCACTGTGGATGGATACTGGTTTGGATGGACATAAGAACCACGGATCCCAATCTAGATGGACGCTGCTGTGAATAGACACCAGTGCCATGGATCCCACTGTGGATGGACACTGGTATGGATAGACAACAGATCCTTGGATCCCAGCTTGACTGTGTTCTGGATGGAGAGCAGAGTCTTGGACTGGACTCTGGATGGATACTGCTCCAGATGGACAGCAGAGTCTTGGATTGGACTCTGGATGGATACTGCTCCAGATGGACAGCAGAGCCATGGATCCCACTGTTGGTGGATATTGGTATGGATGGACTCCAGAGCCATGGATCCGTCTCTGGATGGACAATGTTCTGGATGGACACCACAGCCATAGATCCAAATTGGAGCCTGTTCTGGATGGATGCAAGGGCCATGGATCCCACTCTGGATGGATACTGCTCCAGTTTGCAACCAGAGTCATGGATCCGAATCCAGATGGAGACTGGTCCAGATGGACACTGGTCCAGATGGTGACCAGAGCCATTCCTCCCACCTTGTATTGATAGTGGTCTTGCCAGACCCCGAGGCATGGATCCCACTCTGGATGGCCAGTGGTCTGGATGGGCCCCAGACCATGGATCCCCTATCAATGGACACTGGTCTAGACGGACGCCAGAGCCATGGATTCCAGCAGGACACTGGTGGGGATCAACACCAGAGCAATGGATGCCACTATGGATGGACAGTGGATTGCATGGACATAAGAGCCACGGATCCCAATCTAGATGGACGCTGCTGTGAATAGACCCCAGAGCCATGGATCCCACAGTGGATTTTCAGTGGTCAGGATGGACACCAGAGCAATGGATGCCACTGTGGATGGACACAGGTAGAGATGCACACCAGAGTAATGGTGTCCGCTCTGGATGGACACTGGTCTGGATAGACAGCAGAACCCTGGCTTCCACTCTGGATGGACGCTTGCCTGAATAGACAAAAGAGCTATGGATCCCAGCTTGACACTGGTCTGGATGGACACCAAAGCCATGGATCCCACTCTGAATGCACACTACTCGTGATGGACACAAGAGCCATGCATCCCTCTGTGGATGGAGCCTGGTTTGAATGGACAGCACAGCCACGCATCCAGATGGACACCAGAGCCGTGGATCCCAACTGGACAGTGGTCTGGATGGACACCAGAGCCATGGATCCCACTCTGGATGGACCCTGGTACAGATGGACAGCATAGCCATGGATGCAAAGTGGACACTGCTCCAGATGGATAATGATCTGGATGGACGCCAATGCCATGGATCCCACTCTGGATGCACGCTGTTCTTGATGGACACAGGAGTCATGCATGGGTCTGTAGATGGAGCCTGGTATGAATGGACAGCACAGCCACGTATCCAGATGGATACTTGTCCAGATGGACAGCAGAGCCGTGGATCTCAAGTGGACAGTGGTCTGGATGGAAACCAGAGCGATGGATCCCACTGTGGATGGACACTGGTATGGATAGACCTCAGAGCCTTGGATCCGAGTTTACTCTATTCTGGAAAGACTCCAGAGCCATGGATCCGTCTCTGGATGGATGCTGGTCTGGATGGACACCCGAGCCATGGATCCAAATTGGAGCCTGGTCTGGATGGATACAAGGACCATGGATTCCACTCTTGATGGACACTTGTGGCGAAAGACCCCAGAGCCATGGATCCGACTCGAGATGGACACTGGTCCTGAAGGACAGTGGTCTAGATGGTGACCAGAGCCATTCCTCCCACCTTGTATTGACTCTTGCCAGACCCCGAGGCATGGATCCCACTCTGGATGGCCAGTGGTCTGGATGGGCACCAGAGCCATGGCTCCCCTATCAATGGACACTGGTGTGGATGGACACCAGAGCAATGGATGCCACTGTGGATGGATACTGGTTTGGATGGACATAAGAACCACGGATCCCAATCTAGATGGACGCTGCTGTGAATAGACACCAGTGCCATGGATCCCACTGTGGATGGACACTGGTATGGATAGACAACAGATCCTTGGATCCCAGCTTGACTGTGTTCTGGATGGAGAGCAGAGTCTTGGACTGGACTCTGGATGGATACTGCTCCAGATGGACAGCAGAGTCTTGGATTGGACTCTGGATGGATACTGCTCCAGATGGACAGCAGAGCCATGGATCCCACTGTTGGTGGATATTGGTATGGATGGACTCCAGAGCCATGGATCCGTCTCTGGATGGACAATGTTCTGGATGGACACCACAGCCATAGATCCAAATTGGAGCCTGTTCTGGATGGATGCAAGGGCCATGGATCCCACTCTGGATGGATACTGCTCCAGTTTGCAACCAGAGTCATGGATCCGAATCCAGATGGAGACTGGTCCAGATGGACACTGGTCCAGATGGTGACCAGAGCCATTCCTCCCACCTTGTATTGATAGTGGTCTTGCCAGACCCCGAGGCATGGATCCCACTCTGGATGGCCAGTGGTCTGGATGGGCCCCAGACCATGGATCCCCTATGAATGGACACTGGTCTAGACGGACGCCAGAGCCATGGATTCCAGCAGGACACTGGTGGGGATCAACACCAGAGCAATGGATGCCACTATGGATGGACAGTGGATTGCATGGACATAAGAACCACGGATCCCAATCTAGATGGACGCTGCTGTGAATAGACCCCAGAGCCATGGATCCCACAGTGGATTTTCAGTGGTCAGGATGGACACCAGAGCAATGGATGCCACTGTGGATGGACGCAGGTAGAGATGCACACCAGAGTAATGGTGTCCGCTCTGGATGGACACTGGTCTGGATAGACAGCAGAACCCTGGCTTCCACTCTGGATGGACGCTTGCCTGAATAGACAAAAGAGCTATGGATCCCAGCTTGACACTGGTCTGGATGGACACCAAAGCCATGGATCCCACTCTGAATGCACACTACTCGTGATGGACACAAGAGCCATGCATCCCTCTGTGGATGGAGCCTGGTTTGAATGGACAGCACAGCCACGCATCCAGATGGACACCAGAGCCGTGGATCCCAACTGGACAGTGGTCTGGATGGACACCAGAGCCATGGATCCCACTCTGGATGGACCCTGGTACAGATGGACAGCATAGCCATGGATGCAAACTGGACACTGCTCCAGATGGATAATGATCTGGATGGACGCCAATGCCATGGATCCCACTCTGGATGCACGCTGTTCTTGATGGACACAGGAGTCATGCATGGGTCTGTAGATGGAGCCTGGTATGAATGGACAGCACAGCCACGTATCCAGATGGATACTTGTCCAGATGGACAGCAGAGCCGTGGATCTCAAGTGGACAGTGGTCTGGATGGAAACCAGAGCGATGGATCCCACTGTGGATGGACACTGGTATGGATAGACCTCAGAGCCTTGGATCCGAGTTTACTCTATTCTGGAAAGACTCCAGAGCCATGGATCCGTCTCTGGATGGATGCTGGTCTGGATGGACACCCGAGCCATGGATCCAAATTGGAGCCTGGTCTGGATGGATACAAGGACCATGGATTCCACTCTTGATGGACACTGGTGGCGAAAGACCCCAGAGCCATGGATCCGACTCGAGATGGACACTTGTCCTGAAGGACAGTGGTCTAGATGGTGACCAGAGCCATTCCTCCCACCTTGTATTGACTCTTGCCAGACCCCGAGGCATGGATCCCACTCTGGATGGCCAGTGGTCTGGATGGGCCCCAGAGCCATGGCTCCCCTATCAATGGACACTGGTGTGGATGGACACCAGAGCAATGGATGCCACTGTGGATGGATACTGGTTTGGATGGACATAAGAACCACGGATCCCAATCTAGATGGACGCTGCTGTGAATAGACACCAGTGCCATGGATCCCACTGTGGATGGACACTGGTATGGATAGACAACAGATCCTTGGATCCCAGCTTGACTGTGTTCTGGATGGAGAGCAGAGTCTTGGACTGGACTCTGGATGGATACTGCTCCAGATGGACAGCAGAGTCTTGGATTGGACTCTGGATGGATACTGCTCCAGATGGACAGCAGAGCCATGGATCCCACTGTTGGTGGATATTGGTATGGATGGACTCCAGAGCCATGGATCCGTCTCTGGATGGACAATGTTCTGGATGGACACCACAGCCATAGATCCAAATTGGAGCCTGTTCTGGATGGATGCAAGGGCCATGGATCCCACTCTGGATGGATACTGCTCCAGTTTGCAACCAGAGTCATGGATCCGAATCCAGATGGAGACTGGTCCAGATGGACACTGGTCCAGATGGTGACCAGAGCCATTCCTCCCACCTTGTATTGATAGTGGTCTTGCCAGACCCCGAGGCATGGATCCCACTCTGGATGGCCAGTGGTCTGGATGGGCCCCAGACCATGGATCCCCTATGAATGGACACTGGTCTAGACGGACGCCAGAGCCATGGATTCCAGCAGGACACTGGTGGGGATCAACACCAGAGCAATGGATGCCACTATGGATGGACAGTGGATTGCATGGACATAAGAGCCACGGATCCCAATCTAGATGGACGCTGCTGTGAATAGACCCCAGAGCCATGGATCCCACAGTGGATTTTCAGTGGTCAGGATGGACACCAGAGCAATGGATGCCACTGTGGATGGACGCAGGTAGAGATGCACACCAGAGTAATGGTGTCCGCTCTGGATGGACACTGGTCTGGATAGACAGCAGAACCCTGGCTTCCACTCTGGATGGACGCTTGCCTGAATAGACCAAAGAGCTATGGATCCCAGCTTGACACTGGTCTGGATGGACACCAAAGCCATGGATCCCACTCTGAATGCACACTACTTGTGATGGACACAAGAGCCATGCATCCCTCTGTGGATGGAGCCTGGTTTGAACGGACAGCACAGCCACGCATCCAGATGGACACCAGAGCCGTGGATCCCAACTGGACAGTGGTCTGGATGGACACCAGAGCCATGGATCCCACTCTGGATGGACCCTGGTACAGATGGACAGCATAGCCATGGATGCAAAGTGGACACTGCTCCAGATGGATAATGATCTGGATGGACGCCAATGCCATGGATCCCACTCTGGATGCACGCTGTTCTTGATGGACACAGGAGTCATGCATGGGTCTGTAGATGGAGCCTGGTATGAATGGACAGCACAGCCACGTATCCAGATGGATACTTGTCCAGATGGACAGCAGAGCCGTGGATCTCAAGTGGACAGTGGTCTGGATGGAAACCAGAGCGATGGATCCCACTGTGGATGGACACTGGTATGGATAGACCTCAGAGCCTTGGATCCGAGTTTACTCTATTCTGGAAAGACTCCAGAGCCATGGATCCGTCTCTGGATGGATGCTGGTCTGGATGGACACCCGAGCCATGGATCCAAATTGGAGCCTGGTCTGGATGGATACAAGGACCATGGATTCCACTCTTGATGGACACTTGTGGCGAAAGACCCCAGAGCCATGGATCCGACTCGAGATGGACACTGGTCCTGAAGGACAGTGGTCTAGATGGTGACCAGAGCCATTCCTCCCACCTTGTATTGACTCTTGCCAGACCCCGAGGCATGGATCCCACTCTGGATGGCCAGTGGTCTGGATGGGCCCCAGAGCCATGGCTCCCCTATCAATGGACACTGGTGTGGATGGACACCAGAGCAATGGATGCCACTGTGGATGGATACTGGTTTGGATGGACATAAGAACCACGGATCCCAATCTAGATGGACGCTGCTGTGAATAGACACCAGTGCCATGGATCCCACTGTGGATGGACACTGGTATGGATAGACAACAGATCCTTGGATCCCAGCTTGACTGTGTTCTGGATGGAGAGCAGAGTCTTGGACTGGACTCTGGATGGATACTGCTCCAGATGGACAGCAGAGTCTTGGATTGGACTCTGGATGGATACTGCTCCAGATGGAGAGCAGAGCCATGGATCCCACTGTTGGTGGATATTGGTATGGATGGACTCCAGAGCCATGGATCCGTCTCTGGATGGACAATGTTCTGGATGGACACCAGAGCCATAGATCCAAATTGGAGCCTGTTCTGGATGGATGCAAGGGCCATGGATCCCACTCTGGATGGATACTGCTCCAGTTTGCAACCAGAGTCATGGATCCGAATCCAGATGGAGACTGGTCCAGATGGACACTGGTCCAGATGGTGACCAGAGCCATTCCTCCCACCTTGTATTGATAGTGGTCTTGCCAGACCCCGAGGCATGGATCCCACTCTGGATGGCCAGTGGTCTGGATGGGCCCCAGACCATGGATCCCCTATCAATGGACACTGGTCTAGACGGACGCCAGAGCCATGGATTCCAGCAGGACACTGGTGGGGATCAACACCAGAGCAATGGATGCCACTATGGATGGACAGTGGATTGCATGGACATAAGAGCCACGGATCCCAATCTAGATGGACGCTGCTGTGAATAGACCCCAGAGCCATGGATCCCACAGTGGATTTTCAGTGGTCAGGATGGACACCAGAGCAATGGATGCCACTGTGGATGGACGCAGGTAGAGATGCACACCAGAGTAATGGTGTCCGCTCTGGATGGACACTGGTCTGGATAGACAGCAGAACCCTGGCTTCCACTCTGGATGGACGCTTGCCTGAATAGACAAAAGAGCTATGGATCCCAGCTTGACACTGGTCTGGATGGACACCAAAGCCATGGATCCCACTCTGAATGCACACTACTCGTGATGGACACAAGAGCCATGCATCCCTCTGTGGATGGAGCCTGGTTTGAACGGACAGCACAGCCACGCATCCAGATGGACACCAGAGCCGTGGATCCCAACTGGACAGTGGTCTGGATGGACACCAGAGCCATGGATCCCACTCTGGATGGACCCTGGTACAGATGGACAGCATAGCCATGGATGCAAAGTGGACACTGCTCCAGATGGATAATGATCTGGATGGACGCCAATGCCATGGATCCCACTCTGGATGCACGCTGTTCTTGATGGACACAGGAGTCATGCATGGGTCTGTAGATGGAGCCTGGTATGAATGGACAGCACAGCCACGTATCCAGATGGATACTTGTCCAGATGGACAGCAGAGCCGTGGATCTCAAGTGGACAGTGGTCTGGATGGAAACCAGAGCGATGGATCCCACTGTGGATGGACACTGGTATGGATAGACCTCAGAGCCTTGGATCCGAGTTTACTCTATTCTGGAAAGACTCCAGAGCCATGGATCCGTCTCTGGATGGATGCTGGTCTGGATGGACACCCGAGCCATGGATCCAAATTGGAGCCTGGTCTGGATGGATACAAGGACCATGGATTCCACTCTTGATGGACACTTGTGGCGAAAGACCCCAGAGCCATGGATCCGACTCGAGATGGACACTGGTCCTGAAGGACAGTGGTCTAGATGGTGACCAGAGCCATTCCTCCCACCTTGTATTGACTCTTGCCAGACCCCGAGGCATGGATCCCACTCTGGATGGCCAGTGGTCTGGATGGGCCCCAGAGCCATGGCTCCCCTATCAATGGACACTGGTGTGGATGGACACCAGAGCAATGGATGCCACTGTGGATGGATACTGGTTTGGATGGACATAAGAACCACGGATCCCAATCTAGATGGACGCTGCTGTGAATAGACACCAGTGCCATGGATCCCACTGTGGATGGACACTGGTATGGATAGACAACAGATCCTTGGATCCCAGCTTGACTGTGTTCTGGATGGAGAGCAGAGTCTTGGACTGGACTCTGGATGGATACTGCTCCAGATGGACAGCAGAGTCTTGGATTGGACTCTGGATGGATACTGCTCCAGATGGACAGCAGAGCCATGGATCCCACTGTTGGTGGATATTGGTATGGATGGACTCCAGAGCCATGGATCCGTCTCTGGATGGACAATGTTCTGGATGGACACCACAGCCATAGATCCAAATTGGAGCCTGTTCTGGATGGATGCAAGGGCCATGGATCCCACTCTGGATGGATACTGCTCCAGTTTGCAACCAGAGTCATGGATCCGAATCCAGATGGAGACTGGTCCAGATGGACACTGGTCCAGATGGTGACCAGAGCCATTCCTCCCACCTTGTATTGATAGTGGTCTTGCCAGACCCCGAGGCATGGATCCCACTCTGGATGGCCAGTGGTCTGGATGGGCCCCAGACCATGGATCCCCTATGAATGGACACTGGTCTAGACGGACGCCAGAGCCATGGATTCCAGCAGGACACTGGTGGGGATCAACACCAGGGCAATGGATGCCACTATGGATGGACAGTGGATTGCATGGACATAAGAGCCACGGATCCCAATCTAGATGGACACTGCTGTGAATAGACCCCAGAGCCATGGATCCCACAGTGGATTGACAGTGGTCAGGATGGACACCAGAGCAATGGATGCCACTGTGGATGGACGCAGGTAGAGATGCACACCAGAGTAATGGTGTCCGCTCTGGATGGACACTGGTCTGGATAGACAGCAGAACCCTGGCTTCCACTCTGGATGGACGCTTGCCTGAATAGACAAAAGAGCTATGGATCCCAGCTTGACACTGGTCTGGATGGGCACCAGACCATGGCTCCCCTATGAATGGACACTGGTCTTGACGGACGCCAGAGCCATGGATTCCAGCTGGACACTGGTGTGGATGGACACCAGTGCCATGGATCCCACTGTAAATGAAAACTGGTATGGATAGACATCAGAGCCTTGGATCCCGGCTTGACTGTGTTCTGGATGGAGAGCAGAGTCTTGGATTAGACTCTGGATGGATACTGCTCCAGATGGACAGCAGAGTCTTGGATTGGACTCTGGATGGATACTGCTCCAGATGGAACGCAGAGCCATGGATCCCACTGTTGGAGGATACTGGTCTGGATGGACTCCAGAGCCATGGATCCGTCCCTGGATGGACACAGTTCTGGATGGACACCAGAGCCATAGATCTAAATTGGAGCCTGTTCTGGATGGATGCAAGGGCCATAGATTCCACTCTGGATGGATCCTGCTCCAGTTAGCAACCAGAGTCATGGACCCAAATCCAGATGGAGACTGGTCCAGATGGACACTGGTCCAGATGGTGACCAGAGCCATTCCTCCCACCTTGTATTGATAGTGGTCTTGCCAGACACCGAGGCATGGATCCCACTCTGGATGACCAGTGGTCTGGATGGGCACCAGACCATGGATCCCCTATCAATGGACACTGGTCTAGATGGATGCCAGAGCCATGGATTCCAGCTGGACACTGGTGTGGATGGACACCAGAGCAATGGATGCCACTGTGGATGGATACTGGTTTGGATGGACATAAGAGCCACGGATCCCAATCTAGATGGACGCTGCTGTGAATAGACACCAGAGCCATGGATCCCACAGTGGATTTTCAGTGGTCAGGATGGACACCAGAGCAATGGATGCCACTGTGGATGGACGCAGGTAGAGATGCACACCAGAGTAATGGTGTCCGCTCTGGATGGACACTGGTCTGGATAGACAGCAGAACCCTGGCTTCCACTCTGGATGGACGCTTGCCTGAATAGACAAAAGAGCTATGGATCCCAGCTTGACACTGGTCTGGATGGACACCAGAGCCATGGATCCCACTCTGAATGCACACTACTCGTGATGGACACAAGAGCCATGCATCCCTCTGTGGATGGAGCCTGGTTTGAATGGACAGCACAGCCACGCATCCAGATGGACACCAGAGCCGTGGATCCCAACTGGACAGTGGTCTGGATGGACACCAGAGCAGTGTATCCCACTCTGGATGGACCCTGGTACAGATGGACAGCATAGCCATGGATGCATAATGGACACTGCTACAGATGGATAATGATCTGGATGGACGCCAAAGCCATGGATCCCACTCTGGATGCACGCTGTTCTTGATGGACACAGGAGTCATGCATGGGTCTGTAGATGGAGCCTGGTATGAATGGACAGCACAGCCACGTGTCCAGATGGATACTTGTCCAGATGGACAGCAGAGCCGTGGATCTCAAGTGGACAGTGGTCTGGATGGAAACCAGAGCGATGGATCCCACTGTGGATGGACATTGGTATGGATAGACCTCAGAGCCTTGGATTCCAGCTTTACTCTGTTCTGGATAGACTCCAGAGCCATGGATCCGTCTCTGGATGGATGCTGGTCTGGATGGACACCAGAGCCATGGATCCAAATTGGAGCCTGGTCTGGATGGATACAAGGGCCATGGATTCCACTCTTGATGGACACTTGTGGAGATAGCAACCAGAGGCATGGATCCGACTCGACATGGACACTGGTCCAGAAGGACAGTGGTCTAGATGGTGACCAGAGCCATTCCTCCCACCTTGTATTGACTCTTGCCAGAGCCCGAGGCATGGATCCCACTCTGGATGGCCAGTGGTCTGGATGGGCACCAGACCATGGCTCCCCTATGAACTGACAGTGGTCTTGACGGACGCCAGAGCCATGGATTCAGGCTGGACACTGGTGTGGATGGACACCAGTGCCATGGATCCCACTGTAAATGAAAACTGGTATGGATAGACATCAGAGCCTTGGATCCCGGCTTGACTGTGTTCTGGATGGAGAGCAGAGTCTTGGATTAGACTCTGGATGGATACTGCTCCAGATGGACAGCAGAGTCTTGGATTGGACTCTGGATGAATACTGCTCCAGATAGAACGCAGAGCCATGGATCCCACTGTTGGAGGATACTGGTCTGGATGGACTCCAGAGCCATGGATCCGTCCCTGGATAGACACAGTTCTGGATGGACACCAGAGCCATAGATCTAAATTGGAGCCTGTTCTGGATGGATGCAAGGGCCATAGATTCCACTCGGGATGGATACTGCTCCAGTTAGCAACCAGAGTCATGGACCCAAATCCAGACGGAGACTGGTCCAGATGGACACTGGTCCAGATGGTGACCAGAGCCATTCCTCCCACCTTGTATTGATAGTGGTCTTGCCAGACACCGAGGCATGGATCCCACTCTGGATGGCCAGTGGTCTGGATGGGCACCAGACCATGGATCCCCTATCAATGGACACTGGTCTAGATGGATGCCAGAGCCATGGATTCCAGCTGGACACTGGTGTGGATGGACACCAGAGCAATGGATGCCACTGTGGATGGATACTGGTTTGGATGGACATAAGAGCCACGGATCCCAATCTAGATGGACGCTGCTGTGAATAGACACCAGTGCCATGGATCCCACTGTGGATGGACACTGGTATGGATAGACATCAGAGCCTTGGATCCCAGCTTGACTGGGTTCTGGATGGAGAGCAGAGTCTTGGATTGGACTCTGGATAGATACTGCTCCAGATGGACACCAGAGCCATGGATCCCACTTTGGATGGATCCCAGTCTGGATAGACTCCAGAGCCATGGATCCGTCTCTGGATGGATGCTGGTCTGGATGGACACCCCAGCCATGGATCCAAATTGGAGCCTGTTCTGGATGGATACAAGGGCCATGGATTCCACTCTTGATGGACACTTGTGGAGATAGCAACCAGAGGCATGGATCCGACTCGACATGGACACTGGTCCAGAAGGACAGTGGTCTAGATGGTGACCAGAGCCATTCCTCCCACCTTGTATTGACTCTTGCCAGAGCCCGAGGCATGGATCCCACTCTGGATGGCCAGTGGTCTGGATGGGCACCAGACCATGGCTCCCCTATGAACTGACAGTGGTCTTGACGGACGCCAGAGCCATGGATTCAGGCTGGACACTGGTGTAGATGGACACCAGTGCCATGGATCCCACTGTAAATGAAAACTGGTATGGATAGACATCAGAGCCTTGGATCCCGGCTTGACTGTGTTCTGGATGGAGAGCAGAGTCTTGGATTAGACTCTGGATGGATACTGCTCCAGATCGACAGCAGAGTCTTGGATTGGACTCTGGATGGATACTGCTCCAGATGCAACGCAGAGCCATGGATCCCACTGTTGGAGGATACTGGTCTGGATGGACTCCAGAGCCATGGATCCGTCCCTGGATGGACACAGTTCTGGATGGACTCCAGAGCCATAGATCTAAATTGGAGCCTGTTCTGGATGGATGCAAGGGCCATAGATTCCACTCGGGATGGATAATGCTCCCGTTAGCAACCAGAGTCATGGACCCAAATCCAGATGGAGACTGGTCCAGATGGACACTGGTCCAGATGGTGACCAGAGCCATTCCTCCCACCTTGTATTGATAGTGGTCTTGCCAGACCCCGAGGCATGGATCCCACTCTGGATGGCCAGTGGTCTGGATGGGCACCAGACCATGGATCCCCTATGAATGGACACTGGTCTAGACGGACGCCAGAGCCATGGATTCCAGCAGGACACTGGTGGGGATCAACACCAGAGCAATGGATGCCACTGTGGATGGATACTGGTTTGGATGGACATAAGAGCCACGGATCCCAATCTAGATGGACGCTGCTGTGAATAGACACCAGTGCCATGGATCCCACTGTGGATGGACACTGGTATGGATAGACATCAGAGCCTTGGATCCCAGCTTGACTGGGTTCTGGATGGAGAGCAGCGTCTTGGATTGGACTCTGGATGGATACTGCTCCAGATGGACACCAGAGCCATGGATCCCACTTTGGATGGATCCCAGTCTGGATAGACTCCAGAGCCATGGATCCGTCTCTGGATGGATGCTGGTCTGGATGGACACCCCAGCCATGGATCCAAATTGGAGCCTGGTCTGGATGGATACAAGGGCCATGGATTCAACTCGTGATGGACACTTGTGGCGATAGCAACCAGAGGCATGGATTCGACTCGACATGGACACTGGTCCTGAAGGACAGTGGTCTAGATGGTGACCAGAGCCATTCCTCCCACCTTGTATTGACTCTTGCCAGACCCCGAGGCATGGATCCCACTCTGGATGGTCAGTGGTCTGGATGGACTCCAGAGCCATGGATCCGTCCCTCGATGGACACAGTTCTGGATGGACACCAGAGCCATAGATCCAAATTGGAGCCTGTTCTGGATGGATGCAAGGGCCATGGATTCCACTCTGGATGGATACTGCTCCAGTTAGCAACCAGAGTCATGGATCCGAATCCAGATGGAGACTGGCCCAGATGGACACTGGTCCAGATGGTGACCAGAGCCATTCCTCCCACCTTGTATTGATAGTGGTCTTGCCAGACCCAGAGGCATGGATCCCACTCTGGATGGCCAGTGGTCTGGATGGGCACCAAACCATGGATCCCCTATCAATGGACACTGGTCTAGATGGACGCCAGAGCCATGGATTCCAGCTGGACACTGGTGTGGCTGGACACCAGAGGCATGGATCCCACGGTAGATGGATCCCCGTCTGGATAGACTCCAGAGCCATGTATCTGTCTCTGGATGGATGCTGGTCTGGATGGACACCCGAGCCATGGATCCAAATTTGAGCCTGGTCTGGATGGATACAAAGGTCATGGATTCCACTCTTGATGGACACTTGTGGAGATAGCAACCAGAGGCATGGATCCCACTCGACATGGACACTGGTCCTGAAGGACAGTGGTCTAGATGGTGACCAGAGCCATTCCTCTCACCTTGTATTGACTCTTGCAGAGCCCGAGGCATGGATCCCACTCTGGATGGCCAGTGGTCTTGATGGGCCCCAGACCATGGATCCCCTATGAATGGACACTGGTCTAGACGGACGCCAGAGCCATGGATTCCAGCAGGACACTGGTGGGGATCAACACCAGAGCAATGGATGCCACTATGGATGGACACTGGTTTGGATGGACATAAGAGCCACGGATCCCAATCTAGATGGACACTGCTGTGAATAGACACCAGAGCCATGGATCCCACAGTGGATTGACAGTGGTCAGGATGGACACCAGAGCAATGGATGCCACTGTGGATGGACGCAGGTAGAGATGCACACCAGAGTAATGGTGTCCGCTCTGGATGGACACTGGTCTGGATAGACAGCAGAACCCTGGCTTCCACTCTGGATGGACGCTTGCCTGAATAGACAAAAGAGCTATGGATCCCAGCTTGACACTGGTCTGGATGGACACCAGAGCCATGGATCCCACTCTGAATGCACACTACTCGTGATGGACACAAGAGCCATGCATCCCTCTGTGGATGGAGCCTGGTTTGAATGGACAGCACAGCCACGCATCCAGATGGACACCAGAGACGTGGATCCCAACTGGACAGTGGTCTGGATGGACACCAGAGCCATGGATCCCACTGTGGATGGACCCTGGTACAGATGGACAGCATAGCCATGGATGCAAAGTGGACACTGCTCCAGATGGATAATGATCTGGATGGACGCCAATGCCATGGATCCCACTCTGGATGCACGCTGTTCTTGATGGACACAGGAGTCATGCATGGGTCTGTAGATGGAGCCTGGTATGAATGGACAGCACAGCCACGTATCCAGATGGATACTTGTCCAGATGGACAGCAGAGCCGTGGATCTCAAGTGGACAGTGGTCTGGATGGAAACCAGAGCGATGGATCCCACTGTGGATGGACACTGGTATGGATAGACCTCAGAGCCTTGGATCCGAGTTTACTCTATTCTGGAAAGACTCCAGAGCCATGGATCCGTCTCTGGATGGATGCTGGTCTGGATGGACACCCGAGCCATGGATCCAAATTGGAGCCTGGTCTGGATGGATACAAGGACCATGGATTCCTCTCTTGATGGACACTTGTGGCGAAAGACCCCAGAGCCATGGATCCGACTCGAGATGGACACTGGTCCTGAAGGACAGTGGTCTAGATGGTGACCAGAGCCATTCCTCCCACCTTGTATTGACTCTTGCCAGACCCCGAGGCATGGATCCCACTCTGGATGGCCAGTGGTCTGGATGGGCCCCAGAGCCATGGCTCCCCTATCAATGGACACTGGTGTGGATGGACACCAGAGCAATGGATGCCACTGTGGATGGATACTGGTTTGGATGGACATAAGAACCACGGATCCCAATCTAGATGGACGCTGCTGTGAATAGACACCAGTGCCATGGATCCCACTGTGGATGGACACTGGTATGGATAGACAACAGATTCTTGGATCCCAGCTTGACTGTGTTCTGGATGGAGAGCAGAGTCTTGGACTGGACTCTGGATGGATACTGCTCCAGATGGACAGCAGAGTCTTGGATTGGACTCTGGATGGATACTGCTCCAGATGGACAGCAGAGCCATGGATCCCACTGTTGGTGGATATTGGTATGGATGGACTCCAGAGCCATGGATCCGTCTCTGGATGGACAATGTTCTGGATGGACACCACAGCCATAGATCCAAATTGGAGCCTGTTCTGGATGGATGCAAGGGCCATGGATCCCACTCTGGATGGATACTGCTCCAGTTAGCAACCAGAGTCATGGATCCGAATCCAGATGGAGACTGGTCCAGATGGACACTGGTCCAGATGGTGACCAGAGCCATTCCTCCCACCTTGTATTGATAGTGGTCTTACCAGACCCCGAGGCATGGATCCCACTCTGGATGGCCAGTGGTCTGGATGGGCCCCAGACCATGGATCCCCTATGAATGGACACTGGTCTAGACGGACGCCAGAGCCATGGATTCCAGCAGGACACTGGTGGGGATCAACACCAGAGCAATGGATGCCACTATGGATGGACAGGGGATTGCATGGACATAAGAGCCACGGATCCCAATCTAGATGGAAGCTGCTGTGAATAGACATCAGAGCCATGGATCCCACAGTGGATTTTCAGTGGTCAGGATGGACACCAGAGCAATGGATGCCACTGTGGATGGACGCAGGTAGAGATGCACACCAGAGTAATGGTGTCCGCTCTGGATGGACACTGGTCAGGATAGACAGCAGAACCCTGGCTTCCACTCTGGATGGACGCTTGCCTGAATAGACAAAAGAGCTATGGATCCCAGCTTGACACTGGTCTGGATGGGCACCAGACCATGGCTCCCCTATGAATGGACACTGGTCTTGACGGACGCCAGAGCCATGGATTCCAGCTGGACACTGGTGTGGATGGACACCAGTGCCATGGATCCCACTGTAAATGAAAACTGGTATGGATAGACATCAGAGCCTTGGATCCCGGCTTGACTGTGTTCTGGATGGAGAGCAGAGTCTTGGATTAGACTCTGGATGGATACTGCTCCAGATGGACAGCAGAGTCTTGGATTGGACTCTGGATGGATACTGCTCCAGATGGAACGCAGAGCCATGGATCCCACTGTTGGAGGATACTGGTCTGGATGGACTCCAGAGCCATGGATCCGTCCCTCGATGGACACAGTTCTGGATGGACACCAGAGCCATAGATCTAAATTGGAGCCTGTTCTGGATGGATGCAAGGGCCATAGATTCCACTCTGGATGGATCCTGCTCCAGTTAGCAACCAGAGTCATGGACCCAAATCCAGATGGAGACTGGTCCAGATGGACACTGGTCCAGATGGTGACCAGAGCCATTCCTCCCACCTTGTATTGATAGTGGTCTTGCCAGACACCGAGGCATGGATCCCACTCTGGATGACCAGTGGTCTGGATGGGCACCAGACCATGGATCCCCTATCAATGGACACTGGTCTAGATGGATGCCAGAGCCATGGATTCCAGCTGGACACTGGTGTGGATGGACACCAGAGCAATGGATGCCACTGTGGATGGATACTGGTTTGGATGGACATAAGAGCCACGGATCCCAATCTAGATGGACGCTGCTGTGAATAGACACCAGAGCCATGGATCCCACTGTGGATGGACACTGGTATGGATAGACATCAGAGCCTTGGATCCCAGCTTGACTGTGTTCTGGATGGAGAGCAGAGTCTTGGATTGGACTCTGGATGGATACTGCTCCAGATGGACACCAGAGCCATGGATCCCACTTTGGATGTATCCCAGTCTGAATAGACTCCAGAGCCATGGATCCGTCTCTGGATGGATGCTGGTCTGGATGGACACCCGAGCCATGGATCCAAATTGGAGCCTGGTCTGGATGGATACAAGGGCCATGGATTCAACTCGTGATGGACACTTGTGGCGATAGCAACCAGAGGCATGGATTCGACTCGGCATGGACACTGGTCCTGAAGGACAGTGGTCTAGATGGTGACCAGAGCCATTCCTCCCACCTTGTATTGACTCTTGCCAGACCCCGAGGCATGGATCCCACTCTGGATGGTCAGTGGTCTGGATGGGCACCAGACCATGGATCCCCTATCAATGGACAGTGGTCCTGACGGACGCCAGAGCCATGGATTCCAGCTGGACACTGGTGTGGATGGACACCAGAGCAATGGATGCCACTGGGGATGGATACTGGTTTGGATGGACATAAGCGCCACGGATCCCAATCTAGATGGACGCTGCTGTGAATAGACACCAGAGCTATGGATACCACTGTGGATGGACACTGGTATGGATAGACATCAGAGCCTTGGATCCCAGCTTGACTGTGTTCTGGATGGAGAGCAGAGTCTTGGATTGGACTCTGGATGGATACTGCTCCAGATGCAACGCAAAACCTCTGATCCCAGTGTTGGTGGATACTGGTCTGGATGGACTCCAGAGCCATGGATCCGCCCCTGGATGGACACAGTTCTGGATGGACACCAGAGCCATAGATCCAAATTGGAGCCTGTTCTGGGTGGATGCAAGGGCCATGGATTCCACTCTTGATGGACACTTGTGGAGATAGCAACCAGAGGCATGGATCCCACTCGACATGGACACTGGTCCTGAAGGACAGTGGTCTAGATGGTGACCAGAGCCATTCCTCCCACCTTGTATTGACTCTTGACAGAGCCCGAGGCATGGATCCCACTCTGGATGGCCAGTGGTCTGGATGGGCACCAGACCATGGATCCCCTATCAATGGACACTGGTCTAGATGGACACCAGAGCCATGGATTCCAGCTGGACACTGGTGTGGATGGACACCAGAGCAATGGATGCCACTGTGGATGGATACTGGTTTGGATGGACATAAGAGCCATGGATCCCAATCTAGATGGACGCTGCTGTGAATAGACACTAGAGCCATGGATCCCACTGTGGATGGACACTGGTATGGATAGACATCAGAGCCTTGGATCCCAGTTTGACTGTGTTCTGGATGGAGAGCAGAGTCTTGGATTGGACTCTAGATGGATACTGCTCCAGATGCAACGCAGAGCCATGGATCCCACTGTTGGAGGATACTGGTCTGGATGGACTCCAGAGCCATGGATCCGTCCCTGGATGGACACAGTTCTGGATGGACACCAGAGCCATAGATCTAAATTGGAGCCTGTTCTGGATGGATGCAAGGGCCATTGATTCCACTCTGGATGGATCCTGCTCCAGTTAGCAACCAGAGTCATGGACCCAAATCCAGATGGAGACTGGTCCAGATGGACACTGGTCCAGATGGTGACCAGAGCCATTCCTCCCACCTTGTATTGATAGTGGTCTCGCCAGACACCGAGGCATGGATCCCACTCTGGATGGCCAATGGTCTGGATGGGCACCAGACCATGGCTCCCCTATCAATGGACACTGGTCTAGATGGATGCCAGAGCCATGGATTCCAGCTGGACACTGGTGTGGATGGACACCAGAGCAATGGATGCCACTGGGGATGGATACTGGTTTGGATGGACATAAGAGCCACGGATCCCAATCTAGATGGACGCTGCTGTGAATAGACACCAGTGCCATGGATCCCACTGTGGATGGACACTGGTATGGATAGACATCAGAGCCTTGGATCCCAGCTTGACTGGGTTCTGGATGGAGAGCAGAGTCTTGGATTGGACTCTGGATGGATACTGCTCCAGATGGACACCAGAGCCATGGATCCCACTTTGGATGGATCCCAGTCTGGATAGACTCCAGAGCCATGGATCCGTCTCTGGATGGATGCTGGTCTGGATGGACACCCCAGCCATGGATCCAAATTGGAGCCTGGTCTGGATGGATACAAGGGCCATGGATTCAACTCGTGATGGACACTTGTGGCGATAGCAACCAGAGGCATGGATTCGACTCGACATGGACACTGGTCCTGAAGGACAGTGGTCTAGATGGTGACCAGAGCCATTCCTCCCACCTTGTATTGACTCTTGCCAGACCCCGAGGCATGGATCCCACTCTGGATGGTC
Organism: Chamaea fasciata; assembly: GCF_029207755.1. Lineage (NCBI taxonomy): Eukaryota > Metazoa > Chordata > Aves > Passeriformes > Sylviidae > Chamaea > Chamaea fasciata. The sequence continues at coordinate 205,446 of NW_027094165.1, forward strand.
AGTGGTCTGGATGGACTCCAGAGCCATGGATCCGTCCCTCGATGGACACAGTTCTGGATGGACACCAGAGCCATAGATCCAAATTGGAGCCTGTTCTGGATGGATGCAAGGGCCATGGATTCCCCTCTGGATGGATGCTGCTCCAGTTACCAACCAGAGTCATGGATCCGAATCCAGATGGAGACTGGCCCAGACGGACACTGGTCCAGATGGTGACCAGAGCCATTCCTCCCACCTTGTATTGATAGTGGTCTTGCCAGACCCAGAGGCATGGATCCCACTCTGGATGGCCAGTGGTCTGGATGGGCACCAAACCATGGATCCCCTATGAATGGACACTGGTCTAGATGGACGCCAGAGCCATGGATTCCAGCTGGACACTGGTGTGGATGGACACCAGAGCCATGGATCCCACTGTAGATGGATCCCCGTCTGGATAGACTCCAGAGCCATGTATCTGTCTCTGGATGGATGCTGGTCTGGATGGACACCCGAGCCATGGATCCAAATTTGAGCCTGGTCTGGATGGATACAAGGGCCATGGATTCCACTCTTAATGGACACTTGTGGAGATAGCAACCAGAGGCATGGATCCCACTCGACATGGACACTGGTCCTGAAGGACAGTGGTCTAGATGGTGACCAGAGCCATTCCTCTCACCTTGTATTGACTCTTGCAGAGCCCGAGGCATGGATCCCACTCTGGATGGCCAGTGGTCTGGATGGGCACCAGACCATGGATCCCCTATCAATGGACACTGGTCTAGATGGATGCCAGAGCCATGGATTCCAGCTGGACACTGGTGTGGATGGACACCAGAGCAATGGATGCCACTGTGGATGGATACTGGTCTGGATGGACATAAGAGCCACGGATCCCAATCTAGATGGACGCTGCTGTGAATAGACACCAGAGCCATGGATCCCACAGTGGATTGACAGTGGTCAGGATGGACACCAGAGCAATGGATGCCACTGTGGATGGACACAGGTAGAGATGCACACCAGAGTAATGGTGTCCGCTCTGGATGGACACTGGTCTGGATAGACAGCAGAACCCTGGCTTCCACTCTGGATGGACGCTTGCCTGAATAGACAAAAGAGCTATGGATCCCAGCTTGACACTGGTCTGGATGGACACCAGAGCCATGGATCCCACAATGAATGCACACTACTCGTGATGGACACAAGAGTCATGCATCCCTCTGTGGATGGAGCCTGGTTTGAATGGACAGCACAGCCACGCATCCAGATGGACACCAGAGCCGTGGATCCCAACTGGACAGTGGTCTGGATGGACACCAGAGCCATGGATCCCACTGTGGATGGACACTGGTATGGATAGACATCAGAGCCTTGGATCCCAGCTTGACTGTGTTCTGGATGGAGAGCAGAGTCTTGGATTGGACTCTGGATGGATACTGCTCCAGATGGACAGCAGAGTCTTGGATTGGACTCTGGATGGATACTGCTCCAGATGGACACCAGACCCATGGATCCCACTGTTGGTGGACACTGGTCTGGATGGACTCCAGAGCCTTGGATCCGTCCCTCGATGGACACATTTCTGGATGGACACCAGAGCCATAGATCCAAATTGGAGCCTGTTCTGGATGGATGCAAGGGCCATGGATTCCACTCTGGATGGATACTGCTCCAGTTAGCAACCAGAGTCATGGATCCGAATCCAGATGGAGACTGGTCCAGATGGACACTGGTCCAGATGGTGACCAGAGCCATTCCTCCCACCTTGTATTGATAGTGGTCTTGCCAGACCCTGAGGCATGGATCCCACTCTGGATGGCCAGTGGTCTGGATGGGCACCAGACCATGGATCCCCTATGAATGGACACTGGTCTAGATGGACGCCAGAGCCATGGATTCCAGCTGGACACTGGTGTGGATGGACACCAGAGCAATGGATGCCACTGTGGATGGATACTGCTCTGGATGGATATAAGAGCCACAGATCCCAATCTAGATGGACGCTGCTGTGAAAAGACACCAGAGCCATGGATCCCACAGTGGATTGACAGTGGTCCGGATGGACACCAGAGCAATGGATGCCACTGTGGATGGATACTGGTTTGGATGGACAGAAGAGCCACAGATCCCAATCTACATTGACGCTGCTGTGATAGACACCAGTGCCATGGATCCCACTGTGGATGGACACTGGTATGGATAGACATCAGAGCCTTGGATCCCAGCTTGACTGGGTTCTGGATGGAGAGCAGAGTCTTGGATTGGACTCTGGATGGATACTGCTCCAGATGGACACCAGAGCCATGGATCCCACTTTGGATGGATCCCAGTCTGGATAGACTCCAGAGCCATGGATCCGTCTCTGGATGGATGCTGGTCTGGATGGACACCCGAGCCATGGATCCAAATTGGAGCCTGGTCTGGATGGATACAAGGGCCATGGATTCAACTCGTGATGGACACTTGTGGCGATAGCAACCAGAGGCATGGATTCGACTCGACATGGACACTGGTCCTGAAGGACAGTGGTCTAGATGGTGACCAGAGCCATTCCTCCCACCTTGTATTGACTCTTGCCAGACCCCGAGGCATGGATCCCACTCTGGATGGTCAGTGGTCTGGATGGACTCCAGAGCCATTGATCCGTCCCTCGATGGACACAGTTCTGGATGGACACCAGAGCCATAGATCCAAATTGGAGCCTGTTCTGGATGGATGCAAGGGCCATGGATTCCACTCTGGATGGATACTGCTCCAGTTAGCAACCAGAGTCATGGATCCGAATCCAGATGGAGACTGGCCCAGATGGACACTGGTCCAGATGGTGACCAGAGCCATTCCTCCCACCTTGTATTGATAGTGGTCTTGCCAGACCCAGAGGCATGGATCCCACTCTGGATGGCCAGTGGTCTGGATGGGCACCAGACCATGGATCACCTATGATTGGACAGTGGTCTTGACGGACGCCAGAGCCATGGATTCCAGCTGGACACTGGTGTGGATGGACACCAGAGCAATGGATGCCACTGTGGATGGATACTGGTTTGGATGGACATAAGCGCCACGGATCCCAATCTAGATGGACGCTGCTGTGAATAGACACCATTGCCATGAATCCCACTGTGGATGGACTCTGGTATGGATAGACATCAGAGTTTTGGATCCCAGCTTGACTGTGTTCTGGATGGTGAGCAGTGTCTTGGATTGGACTCTAGATGGATACTGCTCCAGATGGACACCAGAGCCATGGATCCCACGGTAGATGGATCCCCGTCTGGATAGACTCCAGAGCCATGTATCTGTCTCTGGATGGATGCTGGTCTGGATGGACACCCGAGCCATGGATCCAAATTTGAGCCTGGTCTGGATGGATACAAAGGCCATGGATTCCACTCTTGATGGACACTTGTGGAGATAGCAACCAGAGGCATGGATCCCACTCGACATGGACACTGGTCCTGAAGGACAGTGGTCTAGATGGTGACCAGAGCCATTCCTCTCACCTTGTATTGACTCTTGCAGAGCCCGAGGCATGGATCCCACTCTGGATGGCCAGTGGTCTGGATGGGCACCAGACCATGGATCCCCTATCAATGGACACTGGTCTAGATGGATGCCAGAGCCATGGATTCCAGCTGGACACTGGTGTGGATGGACACCAGAGCAATGGATGCCACTGTGGATGGATACTGGTCTGGATGGACATAAGAGCCACGGATCCCAATCTAGATGGACGCTGCTGTGAATAGACACCAGAGCCATGGATCCCACAGTGGATTGACAGTGGTCAGGATGGACACCAGAGCAATGGATGCCACTGTGGATGGACGCAGGTAGAGATGCACACCAGAGTAATGGTGTCCGCTCTGGATGGACACTGGTCTGGATAGACAGCAGAACCCTGGCTTCCACTCTGGATGGACGCTTGCCTGAATAGACAAAAGAGCTATGGATCCCAGCTTGACACTGGTCTGGATGGACACCAGAGCCATGGATCCCACAATGAATGCACACTACTCGTGATGGACACAAGAGTCATGCATCCCTCTGTGGATGGAGCCTGGTTTGAATGGACAGCACAGCCACGCATCCAGATGGACACCAGAGCCGTGGATCCCAACTGGACAGTGGTCTGGATGGACACCAGAGCCATGGATCCCACTGTGGATGGACACTGGTATGGATAGACATCAGAGCCTTGGATCCCAGCTTGACTGTGTTCTGGATGGAGAGCAGAGTCTTGGATTGGACTCTGGATGGATACTGCTCCAGATGGACAGCAGAGTCTTGGATTGGACTCTGGATGGATACTGCTCCAGATGGACAGCAGAGTCTTGGATTGGACTCTGGATGGATACTGCTCCAGATGGACACCAGACCCATGGATCCCACTGTTGGTGGACACTGGTCTGGATGGACTCCAGAGCCTTGGATCCGTCCCTCGATGGACACATTTCTGGATGGACACCAGAGCCATAGATCCAAATTGGAGCCTGTTCTGGATGGATGCAAGGGCCATGGATTCCACTCTGGATGGATACTGCTCCAGTTAGCAACCAGAGTCATGGATCCGAATCCAGATGGAGACTGGTCCAGATGGACACTGGTCCAGATGGTGACCAGAGCCATTCCTCCCACCTTCTATTGATAGTGGTCTTGCCAGACCCTGAGGCATGGATCCCACTCTGGATGGCCAGTGGTCTGGATGGGCACCAGACCATGGATCCCTATGAATGGTCTAGATGGACGCCAGAACCATGGATTCCAGCTGGACACTGGTGTGGATGGACACCAGAGCAATGGATGCCACTGTGGATGGATACTGCTCTGGATGGATATAAGAGCCACAGATCCCAATCTAGATGGACGCTGCTGTGAAAAGACACCAGAGCCATGGATCCCACAGTGGATTGACAGTGGTCCGGATGGACACCAGAGCAATGGATGCCACTGTGGATGGATACTGGTTTGGATGGACAGAAGAGCCACAGATCCCAATCTAGATTGACGCTGCTGTGATAGACACCAGTGCCATGGATCCCACTGTGGATGGACACTGGTATGGATAGACATCAGAGCCTTGGATCCCAGCTTGACTGAGTTCTGGATGGAGACCAGAGTCTTGGATTGGACTCTGGATGGATACTGCTCCAGATGGACAGCAGAGTCTTGGATTGGACTCTGGATGGATACTGCTCCAGATGGACAAAAGACCCATGGATCCCACTGTTGGTGGATACTGGTCTGGATGGACTCCAGAGCCATGGATCCGTCCCTGGATGGACACAGTTCTGGATGGACACCCGAGCCATGGATCCAAATTGGAGCCTGGTCTGGATGGATACAAGGGCCATGGATTCAACTCGTGATGGACACTTGTGGCGATAGCAACCAGAGGCATGGATTCGACTCGGCATGGACACTGGACCTGAAGGACAGTGGTCTAGATGGTGACCAGAGCCATTCCTCCCACCTTGTATTGACTCTTGCCAGACCCCGAGGCATGGATCCCACTCTGGATGGTCAGTGGTCTGGATGGGCACCAGACCATGGATCCCCTATCAATGGACAGTGGTCCTGACGGACGCCAGAGCCATGGATTCCAGCTGGACACTGGTGTGGATGGACACCAGAGCAATGGATTCCACTGGGGATGGATACTGGTTTGGATGGACATAAGTGCCACGGATCCCAATCTAGATGGACGCTGCTGTGAATAGACACCAGAGCCATGGATCCCACTGTGGATGGACACTGGTATGGATAGACATCAGAGCCTTGGATCCCAGCTTGACTGAGTTCTGGATGGAGACCAGAGTCTTGGATTGGACTCTGGATGGATACTGCTCCAGATGCAACGCAAAACCTCTGATCCCAGTGTTGGTGGATACTGGTCTGGATGGACTCCAGAGCCATGGATCCGTCCCTGGATGGACACAGTTCTGGATGGACACCAGAGCCATAGATCCAAATTGGAGCCTGTTCTGGATGGATGCAAGGGCCATGGATTCCACTCTTGATGGACACTTGTGGAGATAGCAACCAGAGGCATGGATCCCACTCGACATGGACACTGGTCCTGAAGGACAGTGGTCTAGATGGTGACCAGAGCCATTCCTCCCACCTTGTATTGACTCTTGCCAGACCCCGAGGCATGGATCCCACTCTGGATGGCCAGTGGTCTGGATGGGCACCAGACCATGGATCCCCTATCAATGGACACTGGTCTAGATGGATGCCAGAGCCATGGATTCCAGCTGGACACTGGTGTGGATGGACACCAGAGCAATGGATGCCACTGTGGATGGATACTGGTTTGGATGGACATAAGAGCCATGGATCCCAATCTAGATGGACGCTGCTGTGAATAGACACCAGAGCCATGGATCCCACTGTGGATGGACACTGGTATGGATAGACATCAGAGCCTTGGATCCCAGTTTAACTGTGTTCTGGATGGAGAGCAGAGTCTTTAAATGGACTCTAGATGGATACTGCTCCAGATGCAACGCAGAGCCATGGATCCCACTGTTGGAGGATACTGGTCTGGATGGACTCCAGAGCCATGGATCCGTCCCTGGATGGACACAGTTCTGGATGGACACCAGAGCCATAGATCTAAATTGGAGCCTGTTCTGGATGGATGCAAGGGCCATAGATTCCACTCGGGATGGATACTGCTCCAGTTAGCAACCAGAGTCATGGACCCAAATCCAGATGGAGACTGGTCCAGATGGACACTGGTCCAGATGGTGACCAGAGCCATTCCTCCCACCTTGTATTGACTCTTGCCAGACCCCGAGGCATGGATCCCACTCTGGATGGCCAGTGGTCTGGATGGGCACCAGACCATGGATCCCCTATGATAGGACAGTGGTCTTGACGGACGCCAGAGCCATGGATTCCAGCTGGACACTGGTGTGGATGGACACCAGAGCAATGGATGCCACTGTGGATGGATACTGGTTTGGATGGACATAAGAGCCACGGATCCCAATCTAGATGGACGCTGTTGTGAATAGACACCAGAGCCATGGGTCCCACAGTGGATTGACAGTGGTCAGGATGGACACCAGAGCAATGGATGCCACTGTGGATGGACGCAGGTAGAGATGCACACCAGAGTAATGGTGTCCGCTCTGGATGGACACTGGTCTGGATAGACAGCAGAACCCTGGCTTCCACTCTGGATGGATGCTTGCCTTAAAAGACAAAAGAACTATGGATCCCAGCTTGACAGTGGTCTGGATGGAAACCAGAGCCATGGATCCCACTCTGAATGCACACTACTCGTGATGGACACAAGAGCCATGCATCCCTCTGTGGATGGAGCCTGGTTTGAATGGACAGCACAGCCACGCATCCAGATGGACACCAGAGCCGTGGATCCCAACTGGACAGTGGTCTGGATGGACACCAGAGCCATGGATCCCACTCTGGATGGACCCTGGTACAGATGGACAGCATAGCCATGGATGCAAAGTGGACACTGCTACAGATGGATAATGATCTGAATGGACGCCAATGCCATGGATCCCACTCTGGATGCACGCTGTTCTTGATGGACACAGGAGTCATGCATGGGTCTGTAGATGGAGCCTGGTATGAATGGACAGCACAGCCACGTATCCAGATGGATACTTGTCCAGATGGACAGCAGAGCCGTGGATCTCAAGTGGACAGTGGTCTGGATGGAAACCAGAGCGATGGATCCCACTGTGGATGGACATTGGTATGGATAGACCTCAGAGCCTTGGATTCCAGCTTTACTCTGTTCTGGATAGACTCCAGAGCCATGGTCCCGTCTCTGGATGGATGCTGGTCTGGATGGACACCAGAGCCATGGATCCAAATTGGAGCCTGGTCTGGATGGATACAAGGGCCATGGATTCCACTCTTGATGGACACTTGTGGAGATAGCAACCAGAGCCATGGATCCGACTCGACATGGACACTGGTCCTGAAGGACAGTGGTCTAGATGGTGACCAGAGCCATTCCTCCCACCTTGTATTGACTCTTGCCAGACCCCGAGGCATGGATCCCACTCTGGATGGCCAGTGGTCTGGATGGGCACCAGACCATGGATCCCCTATGAATGGACAGTGGTCCTGACGGACGCCAGAGCCATGGATTCCAGCAGGACACTGGTGGGGATCAACACCAGAGCAATGGATGCCACTATGGATGGACAGTGGATTTCATGGACATAAGAGCCACGGATCCAAATCTAGATGGACGCTGCTGTGAATAGACCCCAGAGCCATGGATCCCACAGTGGATTTTCAGTGGTCAGGATGGACACCAGAGCAATGGATGCCACTGTGGATGGACGCAGGTAGAGATGCACACCAGAGTAATGGTGTCCGCTCTGGATGGACACTGGTCTGGATAGACAGCAGAACCCTGGCTTCCACTCTGGATGGACGCTTGCCTGAATAGACAAAAGAGCTATGGATCCCAGCTTGACACTGCTCTGGATGGACACCAGAGCCATGGATCCCACTCTGAATGCACACTACTCGTGATGGACACAAGAGCCATGCATCCCTCTGTGGATGGAGCCTGGTTTGAATGGACAGCACAGCCACGCATCCAGATGGACACCAGAGCCGTGGATCCCAACTGGACAGTGGTCTGGATGGACACCAGAGCCATGGATCCCACTCTGGATGGACCCTGGTACAGATGGACAGCATGGCCATGGATGCATAATGGACACTGCTCCAGATGGATAATGATCTGGATGGACACCAATGCCATGGATCCCACTCTGGATGCACGCTGTTCTTGATGGACACAGGAGTCATGCATGGGTCTGTAGATGGAGCCTGGTATGAATGGACAGCACAGCCACGTATCCAGATGGATACTTGTCCAGATGGACAGCAGAGCCGTGGATCTCAAGTGGACAGTGGTCTGGATGGAAACCAGAGCGATGGATCCCACTGTGGATGGACACTGGTATGGATAGACCTCAGAGCCTTGGATCCGAGTTTACTCTATTCTGGAAAGACTCCAGAGCCATGGATCCGTCTCTGGATGGATGCTCGTCTGGATGGACACCCGAGCCATGGATCCAAATTGGAGCCTGGTCTGGATGGATACAAGGGCCATGGATTCAACTCGTGATGGACACTTGTGGCGATTGTAAACAGAGGCATGGATTCAACTCGACATGGACACTGGTCCTGAAGGACAGTGGTCTAGATGGTGACCAGAGCCATTCCTCCCACCTTGCATTGACTCTTGCCAGACCCCGAGGCATGGATCCCACTCTGGATGGCCAGTGGTCTGGATGGGCACCAGACCATGGATCCCCTATGATAGGACAGTGGTCTTGACGGACGCCAGAGCCATGGATTCCAGCTGGACACTGGTGTGGATGGACACCAGAGCAATGGATGCCACTGTGGATGGATACTGGTTTGGATGGACATAAGAGCCACGGATCCCAATCTAGATGGACGCTGTTGTGAATAGACACCAGAGCCATGGGTCCCACAGTGGATTGACAGTGGTCAGGATGGACACCAGAGCAATGGATGCCACTGTGGATGGACGCAGGTAGAGATGCACACCAGAGTAATGGTGTCCGCTCTGGATGGACACTGGTCTGGATAGACAGCAGAACCCTGGCTTCCACTCTGGATGGATGCTTGCCTTAAAAGACAAAAGAACTATGGATCCCAGCTTGACAGTGGTCTGGATGGAAACCAGAGCCATGGATCCCACTCTGAATGCACACTACTCGTGATGGACACAAGAGCCATGCATCCCTCTGTGGATGGAGCCTGGTTTGAATGGACAGCACAGCCACGCATCCAGATGGACACCAGAGCCGTGGATCCCAACTGGACAGTGGTCTGGATGGACACCAGAGCCATGGATCCCACTCTGGATGGACCCTGGTACAGATGGACAGCATAGCCATGGATGCAAAGTGGACACTGCTACAGATGGATAATGATCTGAATGGACGCCAATGCCATGGATCCCACTCTGGATGCACGCTGTTCTTGATGGACACAGGAGTCATGCATGGGTCTGTAGATGGAGCCTGGTATGAATGGACAGCACAGCCACGTATCCAGATGGATACTTGTCCAGATGGACAGCAGAGCCGTGGATCTCAAGTGGACAGTGGTCTGGATGGAAACCAGAGCGATGGATCCCACTGTGGATGGACATTGGTATGGATAGACCTCAGAGCCTTGGATTCCAGCTTTACTCTGTTCTGGATAGACTCCAGAGCCATGGTCCCGTCTCTGGATGGATGCTGGTCTGGATGGACACCAGAGCCATGGATCCAAATTGGAGCCTGGTCTGGATGGATACAAGGGCCATGGATTCCACTCTTGATGGACACTTGTGGAGATAGCAACCAGAGCCATGGATCCGACTCGACATGGACACTGGTCCTGAAGGACAGTGGTCTAGATGGTGACCAGAGCCATTCCTCCCACCTTGTATTGACTCTTGCCAGACCCCGAGGCATGGATCCCACTCTGGATGGCCAGTGGTCTGGATGGGCACCAGACCATGGATCCCCTATGAATGGACAGTGGTCCTGACGGACGCCAGAGCCATGGATTCCAGCAGGACACTGGTGGGGATCAACACCAGAGCAATGGATGCCACTATGGATGGACAGTGGATTTCATGGACATAAGAGCCACGGATCCAAATCTAGATGGACGCTGCTGTGAATAGACCCCAGAGCCATGGATCCCACAGTGGATTTTCAGTGGTCAGGATGGACACCAGAGCAATGGATGCCACTGTGGATGGACGCAGGTAGAGATGCACACCAGAGTAATGGTGTCCGCTCTGGATGGACACTGGTCTGGATAGACAGCAGAACCCTGGCTTCCACTCTGGATGGACGCTTGCCTGAATAGACAAAAGAGCTATGGATCCCAGCTTGACACTGCTCTGGATGGACACCAGAGCCATGGATCCCACTCTGAATGCACACTACTCGTGATGGACACAAGAGCCATGCATCCCTCTGTGGATGGAGCCTGGTTTGAATGGACAGCACAGCCACGCATCCAGATGGACACCAGAGCCGTGGATCCCAACTGGACAGTGGTCTGGATGGACACCAGAGCCATGGATCCCACTCTGGATGGACCCTGGTACAGATGGACAGCATGGCCATGGATGCATAATGGACACTGCTCCAGATGGATAATGATCTGGATGGACACCAATGCCATGGATCCCACTCTGGATGCACGCTGTTCTTGATGGACACAGGAGTCATGCATGGGTCTGTAGATGGAGCCTGGTATGAATGGACAGCACAGCCACGTATCCAGATGGATACTTGTCCAGATGGACAGCAGAGCCGTGGATCTCAAGTGGACAGTGGTCTGGATGGAAACCAGAGCGATGGATCCCACTGTGGATGGACACTGGTATGGATAGACCTCAGAGCCTTGGATCCGAGTTTACTCTATTCTGGAAAGACTCCAGAGCCATGGATCCGTCTCTGGATGGATGCTCGTCTGGATGGACACCCGAGCCATGGATCCAAATTGGAGCCTGGTCTGGATGGATACAAGGGCCATGGATTCAACTCGTGATGGACACTTGTGGCGATTGTAAACAGAGGCATGGATTCAACTCGACATGGACACTGGTCCTGAAGGACAGTGGTCTAGATGGTGACCAGAGCCATTCCTCCCACCTTGCATTGACTCTTGCCAGACCCCGAGGCATGGATCCCACTCTGGATGGCCAGTGGTCTGGATGGGCACCAGACCATGGATCCCCTATGATTGGACAGTGGTCTTGACGGACGCCAGAGCCATGGATTCCTGCTGGACACTGGTGTGGATGGACACCAGAGCAATGGATGCCACTGTGGATGGATACTGGTTTGGATGGACATAAGAGCCACGGATCCCAATCTAGATGGACGCTGTTGTGAATAGACACCAGAGCCATGGGTCCCACAGTGGATTGACAGTGGTCAGGATGGACACCAGAGCAATGGATGCCACTGTGGATGGACGCAGGTAGAGATGCACACCAGAGTAATGGTGTCCGCTCTGGATGGACACTGGTCAGGATAGACAGCAGAACCCTGGCTTCCACTCTGGATGGATGCATGCCTTAATAGACAAAAGAACTATGGATCCCAGCTTGACAGTGGTCTGGATGGAAACCAGAGCCATGGATCCCACTCTGAATGCACACTACTCGTGATGGACACAAGAGCCATGCATCCCTCTGTGGATGGAGCCTGGTTTGAATGGACAGCACAGCCACGCATCCAGATGGACACCAGAGCCGTGGATCCCAACTGGACAGTGGTCTGGATGGACACCAGAGCCATGGATCCCACTCTGGATGGACCCTGGTACAGATGGACAGCATACCCATGGATGCAAAGTGGACACTGCTACAGATGGATAATGATCTGAATGGACGCCAAAGCCATGGATCCCACTCTGGATGCACGCTGTTCTTGATGGACACAGGAGTCATGCATGGGTCTGTAGATGGAGCCTGGTATGAATGGACAGCACAGCCATGTATCCAGATGGATACTTGTCCAGATGGACAGCAGAGCCGTGGATCTCAAGTGGACAGTGGTCTGGATGGAAACCAGAGCGATGGATCCCACTGTGGATGGACATTGGTATGGATAGACCTCAGAGCCTTGGATTCCAGCTTTACTCTGTTCTGGATAGACTCCAGAGCCATGGTCCCGTCTCTGGATGGATGCTGGTCTGGATGGACACCAGAGCCATGGATCCAAATTGGAGCCTGGTCTGGATGGATACAAGGGCCATGGATTCCACTCTTGATGGACACTTGTGGAGATAGCAACCAGAGCCATGGATCCGACTCGACATGGACACTTGTCCTGAAGGACAGTGGTCTAGATGGTGACCAGAGCCATTCCTCCCACCTTGTATTGACTCTTGCCAGACCCCGAGGCATGGATCCCACTCTGGATGGCCAGTGGTCTGGATGGGCACCAGACCATGGATCCCCTATGAATGGACACTGGTCTAGACGGACGCCAGAGCCATGGATTCCAGCAGGACACTGGTGGGGATCAACACCAGAGCAATGGATGCCACTATGGATGGACAGTGGATTTCATGGACATAAGAGCCACGGATCCCAATCTAGATGGACGCTGCTGTGAATAGACCCCAGAGCCATGGATCCCACAGTGGATTGACAGTGGTCAGGATGGACACCAGAGCAATGGATGCCACTGTGGATGGACGCAGGTAGAGATGCACACCAGAGTAATGGTGTCCGCTCTGGATGGACACTGGTCTGGATAGACAGCAGAACCCTGGCTTCCACTCTGGATGGACGCTTGCCTGAATAGACAAAAGAGCTATGGATCCCAGCTTGACACTGCTCTGGATGGACACCAGAGCCATGGATCCCACTCTGAATGCACACTACTCGTGATGGACACAAGAGCCATGCATCCCTCTGTGGATGGAGCCTGGTTTGAATGGACAGCACAGCCACGCATCCAGATGGACACCAGAGCCGTGGATCCCAACTGGACAGTGGTCTGGATGGACACCAGAGCCATGGATCCCACTCTGGATGGACCCTGGTACAGATGGACAGCATGGCCATGGATGCATAATGGACACGGCTCCAGATGGATAATGATCTGGATGGACACCAATGCCATGGATCCCACTCTGGATGCACGCTGTTCTTGATGGACACAGGAGTCATGCATGGGTCTGTAGATGGAGCCTGGTATGAATGGACAGCACAGCCACGTATCCAGATGGATACTTGTCCAGATGGACAGCAGAGCCGTGGATCTCAAGTGGACAGTGGTCTGGATGGAAACCAGAGCGATGGATCCCACTGTGGATGGACACTGGTATGGATAGACCTCAGAGCCTTGGATCCGAGTTTACTCTATTCTGGAAAGACTCCAGAGCCATGGATCCGTCTCTGGATGGATGCTCGTCTGGATGGACACCCGAGCCATGGATCCAAATTGGAGCCTGGTCTGGATGGATACAAGGACCATGGATTCCACTCTTGATGGACACTTGTGGCGAAAGACCCCAGAGCCATGGATCCGACTCGAGATGGACACTGGTCCTGAAGGACAGTGGTCTAGATGGTGACCAGAGCCATTCCTCCCACCTTGTATTGACTCTTGCCAGACCCCGAGGCATGGATCCCACTCTGGATGGCCAGTGGTCTGGATGGGCCCCAGAGCCATGGCTCCCCTATCAATGGACACTGGTGTGGATGGACACCAGAGCAATGGATGCCACTGTGGATGGATACTGGTTTGGATGGACATAAGAACCACGGATCCCAATCTAGATGGACGCTGCTGTGAATAGACACCAGTGCCATGGATCCCACTGTGGATGGACACTGGTATGGATAGACAACAGATTCTTGGATCCCAGCTTGACTGTGTTCTGGATGGAGAGCAGAGTCTTGGACTGGACTCTGGATGGATACTGCTCCAGATGGACAGCAGAGTCTTGGATTGGACTCTGGATGGATACTGCTCCAGATGGACAGCAGAGCCATGGATCCCACTGTTGGTGGATATTGGTATGGATGGACTCCAGAGCCATGGATCCGTCTCTGGATGGACAATTTTCTGGATGGACACCACAGCCATAGATCCAAATTGGAGCCTGTTCTGGATGGATGCAAGGGCCATGGATCCCACTCTGGATGGATACTGCTCCAGTTTGCAACCAGAGTCATGGATCCGAATCCAGATGGAGACTGGTCCAGATGGACACTGGTCCAGATGGTGACCAGAGCCATTCCTCCCACCTTGTATTGATAGTCGTCTTGCCAGACCCCGAGGCATGGATCCCACTCTGGATGGCCAGTGGTCTGGATGGGCCCCAGACCATGGATCCCCTATGAATGGACACTGGTCTAGACGGACGCCAGAGCCATGGATTCCAGCAGGACACTGGTGGGGATCAACACCAGAGCAATGGATGCCACTATGGATGGACAGTGGATTGCATGGACATAAGAGCCACGGATCCCAATCTAGATGGACGCTGCTGTGAATAGACCCCAGAGCCATGGATCCCACAGTGGATTGACAGTGGTCAGGATGGACACCAGAGCAATGGATGCCACTGTGGATGGACGCAGGTAGAGATGCACACCAGAGTAATGGTGTCTGCTCTGGATGGACACTGGTCTGGATAGACAGCAGAACCCTGCCTTCCACTCTGGATGGACGCTTGCCTGAATAGACAAAAGAGCTATGGATCCCAGCTTGACACTGGTCTGGATGGACACCAGAGCCATGGATCCCACAATGAATGCACGCTACTCGTGATGGACACAAGAGTCATGCATCCCTCTGTGGATGGAGCCTGGTTTGAATGGACAGCACAGCCACGCATCCAGATGGACACCAGAGCCGTGGATCCCAACTGGACAGTGGTCTGGATGGACACCAGAGCCATGGATCCCACTCTGGATGGTCCCTGGTACAGATGGACAGCATAGCCATGGATGCATAATGGACACTGCTCCAGATGGATAATGATCTGGATGGACGCCAAAGCCATGGATCCCACTCTGGATGCACGCTGTTCTTGATGGACACAGGCGTCATGCATGGGTCTGTAGATGGAGCCTGGTATGAATGGACAGCAGAGCCACGTATCCAGATGGATACTTGTCCAGATGGACAGCAGAGCCTAGGATCTCAAGTGGACAGTGGTCTGGATGGAATCCAAAGCGATGGATCCCACTGTGGATGGACACTGGTATGGATAGACCTCCGAGCCTTGGATCCGAGCTTTGCTCTGTTCTGGATAGACTCCAGAGCCATGGATCCGTCTCTGGATGGACGCTGGTCTGGATGGACACCCGAGCCATGGATCCAAATTGGAGCCTGGTCTGGATGGATACAAGGGCCATGGATTCCACTCTTGATGGACACTTGTGGAGATAGCAACCAGAGGCATGGATTCGACTCGACATGGACACTGGTCCTGAAGGACAGTGGTCTAGATGGTGACCAGAGCCATTCCTCCCACCTTGTATTGACTCTTGCCAGACCCCGAGGCATGGATCCCACTCTGGATGGCCAGTGGTCTGGATGGGCACCAGACCATGGCTCCCCTATCAATGGACACTGGTCTAGATGGACACCAGAGCCATGGATTCCAGCTGGACACTGGTGTGGATGGACACCAGAGCAATGGATGCCACTGGGGATGGATACTGGTTTGGATGGACATAAGCGCCACAAATCCCAATCTAGATGGACGCTGCTGTGAATAGACACCAGAGCCATGGATCCTACTGTGGATTGACACTGGTATGGATGGACATCAGAGCCTTGGATCCCAGCTTGACTGAGTTCTGGATGGAGAGCAGAGTCTTGGATTGGACTCTGGATGGATACTGCTCCAGATGGACAGCAGAGTCTTGGATTGGACTCTGGATGGATACTGCTCCAGATGGACACCAGACCCATGGATCCCACTGTTGGTGGATACTGGTCTGGATGGACTCCAGAGCCATGGATCCGTCCCTCGATGGACACAGTTCTGGATGGACACCAGAGCCATAGATCCAAATTGGAGCCTGTTCTGGATGGATGCAAGGGCCATGGATTCCACTCTGGATGGATACTGCTCCAGTTAGCAACCAGAGTCATGGATCCGAATCCAGATGGAGACTGGCCCAGATGGACACTGGTCCAGATGGTGACCAGAGCCATTCCTCCCACCTTGTATTGATAGTGGTCTTGCCAGACCCGGAGGCATGGATCCCACTCTGGATGGCCAGTGGTCTGGATGGGCACCAAACCATGGATCCCCTATCAATGGACACTTGTCTAGATGGACACCAGAGCCAGGGATTCCAGCTGGACACTGGTGTGGCTGGACACCAGAGCAATGGATGCCACTGTGGATGGATACTGGTTTGGATGGACATATGCGCCACGGATCTCAATCTTGATGGATGCTGCTGTGAATAGACACCATTGCCATGAATCCCACAGTGGATGGACACTGGTATGGATTGACATCAGAGTTTTGGATCCCAGCTTGACTGTGTTCTGGATGGAGAGCAGAGTCTTGGATTGGACTCTAGATGGATACTGCTCCAGATGGACAGCAGAGCCATGGATCCCACAGTAGATGGATCCCCGTCTTGATAGACTCCAGAGCCATGGATCCGTCTCTGAATGGATGCTGGTCTGGATGGACACCCGAGCCATGGATCCAAATTGGAGCCTGGTCTGGATGGATACAAGGGCCATGGATTCCACTCTTGATGGACACTTGTGGAGATAGCAACCAGAGGCATGGATTCGACTCGACATGGACACTGGTCCTGAAGGACAGTGGTCTAGATGGTGACCAGAGCCATTCCTCCCACCTTGTATTGACTCTTGCCAGACCCCGAGGCATGGATCCCACTCTGGATGGCCAGTGGTCTGGATAGGCACCAGATCATGGCTCCCCTATCAATGGACACTGGTCTAGATGGACACCAGAGCCATGGATTCCAGCTGGACACTGGTGTGGATGGACACCAGAGCAATGGATGCCACTGGGGATGGATACTGGTTTGGATGGACATAAGCGCCACGGATCCCAATCTAGATGGACGCTGCTGTGAATAGACACCAGAGCCATGGATCCCACTGTGGATGGACACTGGTATGGATAGACATCAGAGCCTTGGATCCCAGCTTGACCTTGTTCTGGATGGAGAGCAGAGTCTTGGATTGGACTCTGGATGGATACTGCTCCAGATGGACAGCAGAGTCTTGGATTGGACTCTGGATGGATACTGCTCCAGATGGACAGCAGAGTCTTGGATTGGACTCTGGATGGATACTGCTCCAGATGGACACCAGACCCATGGATCCCACTGTTGCTGGACACTGGTCTGGATGGACTCCAGAGCCTTGGATCCGTCCCTCGATGGACACAGTTCTGGATGGCACCAGAGCCATAGATCCAAATTGGAGCCTGTTCTGGATGGATGCAAGGGCCATGGATTCCACTCTGGATGGATACTGCTCCAGTTAGCAACCAGAGTCATGGATCCGAATCCAGATGGAGACTGGTCCAGATGGACACTGGTCCAGATGGTGACCAGAGCCATTCCTCCCACCTTGTATTGATAGTGGTCTTGCCAGACCCTGAGGCATGGATCCCACTCTGGATGGCCAGTGGTCTTGATGGGCACCAGACCATGGCTCCCCTATGAATGGACACTGGTCTAGATGGACGCCAGAGCCATGGATTCCAGCTGGACACTGGTGTGGATGGACACCAGAGCCATGGATGCCACTGTGGATGGACACTGGTTTGGATGGACATAAGAGCCACGGATCCCAATCTGGATGGACGCTGCTGTGAATAGACACCAGAGCCATGGATCCCACAGTGGATTGACAGTGGTCACGATGGACACCAGAGCCATGGATGCCACTGTGGATGGATACTGGTTTGGATGGACATAAGAGCCACAGATCCCAATCTAGACTGACGCTGCTGTGATAGACACCAGTGCCATGGATCCCACTGTGGATGGACACTGGTATGGATAGACATCAGAGCCTTGGATCCCAGCTTGACTGAGTTCTGGATGGAGAGCAGAGTCTTGGATTGGACTCTGGATGGATACTGCTCCAGATGGACAGCAGAGTCTTGGATTGGACTCTGGATGGGTACTGCTCCAGATGGACACCAGACCCATGGATCCCACTGTTGGTGGATACTTGTCTGGATGGACTCCAGAGCCATGGATCCGTCTCTGGATGGACACAGTTCTGGATGGACACCAGAGCCATAGATCCAAATTGGAGCCTGTTCTGGATGGATGCAAGGGCCATGGATTCCACTCTGGATGGATACTGCTCCAGTTAGCAACCAGAGTCATGGATCCGAATCCAGATGGAGACTGGTCCAGATGGACACTGGGCCAGATGGTGACCAGAGCCATTCCTCCCACCTTGTATTGATAGTGGTCTTGCCAGACCCAGAGGCATGGATCCCACTCTGGATGGCCAGTGGTCTGGATGGGCACCAAACCATGGATCCCCTATCAATGGACACTGGTCTAGATGGACACCAGAGCCATGGATTCCAGCTGGACACTGGTGTGGATGGACACCAGAGCAATGGATGCCACTGGGGATGGATACTGGTTTGGATGGACATAAGCGCCACGGATCCCAATCTAGATGGACGCTGCTGTGAATAGACACCATTGCCATGAATCCCACTGTGGATGGACACTGGTATGGATAGACATCAGAGTTTTGGATCCCAGCTTGACTGTGTTCTGGATGGAGAGCAGAGTCTTGGATTGGACTCTAGATGGATACTGCTCCAGATGGACACCAGAACCATGGATCCCACTGTAGATGGATCCCTGTCTGGATAGACTCCAGAGCCATGGATCTGTCTCTGGATGGATGCTGGTCTGGATGGACACCCGAGCCATGGATCCAAATTTGAGCCTGGTCTGGATGGATACAAAGGCCATGGATTCCACTCTTGATGGACACTTGTGGAGATAGCAACCAGAGGCATGGATTCGACTCGACATGGACACTGGTCCTGAAGGACAGTGGTCTAGATGGTGACCAGAGCCATTCCTCCCACCTTGTATTGACTCTTGCCAGACCCCGAGGCATGGATCCCACTCTGGATGGCCAGTGGTCTGGATGGGCACCAGACCATGGTTCCCCTATCAATGGACACTGGTCTAGATGGACACCAGAGCCATGGATTCCAGCTGGACACTGGTGTGGATGGACACCAGAGCAATGGATGCCACTGGGGATGGATACTGGTTTGGATGGACATAAGCGCCACAAATCCCAATCTAGATGGACGCTGCTGTGAATAGACACCAGAGCCATGGATCCCACTGTGGATTGACACTGGTATGGATGGACATCAGAGCCTTGGATCCCAGCTTGACTGAGTTCTGGATGGAGAGCAGAGTCTTGGATTGGACTCTGGATGGATACTGCTCCAGATGGACAGCAGAGTCTTGGATTGGACTCTGGATGGATACTGCTCCAGATGGACAGCAGAGTCTTGGATTGGACTCTGGATGGATACTGCTCCAGATGGACACCAGACCCATGGATCCCACTGTTGGTGGATACTGGTCTGGATGGACTCCAGAGCCATGGATCCGTCCCTCGATGGACACAGTTCTGGATGGACACCAGAGCCATAGATCCAAATTGGAGCCTGTTCTGGATGGATGCAAGGGCCATGGATTCCACTCTGGATGGATACTGCTCCAGTTAGCAACCAGAGTCATGGATCCGAATCCAGATGGAGACTGGTCCAGATGGACACTGGTCCAGATGGTGACCAGAGCCATTCCTCCCACCTTGTATTGATAGTGGTCTTGCCAGACCCGGAGGCATGGATCCCACTCTGGATGGCCAGTGGTCTGGATGGGCACTAAACCATGGATCCCCTATCAATGGACACTTGTCTAGATGGACACCAGAGCCAGGGATTCCAGCTGGACACTGGTGTGGATGGACACCAGAGCAATGGATGCCACTGTGGATGGATACTGGTTTGGATGGACATATGCGCCACGGATCTCAATCTTGATGGATGCTGCTGTGAATAGACACCATTGCCATGAATCCCACAGTGGATGGACACTGGTATGGATTGACATCAGAGTTTTGGATCCCAGCTTGACTGTGTTCTGGATGGAGAGCAGAGTCTTGGATTGGACTCTAGATGGATACTGCTCCAGATGGACAGCAGAGCCATGGATCCCACAGTAGATGGATCCCCGTCTTGATAGACTCCAGAGCCATGGATCCGTCTCTGAATGGATGCTGGTCTGGATGGACACCCGAGCCATGGATCCAAATTGGAGCCTGGTCTGGATGGATACAAGGGCCATGGATTCCACTCTTGATGGACACTTGTGGAGATAGCAACCAGAGGCATGGATTCGACTCGACATGGACACTGGTCCTGAAGGACAGTGGTCTAGATGGTGACCAGAGCCATTCCTCCCACCTTGTATTGACTCTTGCCAGAGCCCGAGGCATGGATCCCACTCTGGATGGCCAGTGGTCTGGATGGGCACCAGACCATGGCTCCCCTATCAATGGACACTGGTCTAGATGGACACCAGAGCCATGGATTCCAGCTGGACACTGGTGTGGATGGACACCAGAGCCATGGATGCCACTGTGGATGGATACTGGTTTGGATGGACATAAGAGCCACAGATCCCAATCTAGACTGACGCTGCTGTGATAGACACCAGTGCCATGGATCCCACTGTGGATGGACACTGGTATGGATAGACATCAGAGCCTTGGATCCCAGCTTGACTGAGTTCTGGATGGAGAGCAGAGTCTTGGATTGGACTCTGGATGGATACTGCTCCAGATGGACAGCAGAGTCTTGGATTGGACTCTGGATGGGTACTGCTCCAGATGGACACCAGACCCATGGATCCCACTGTTGGTGGATACTTGTCTGGATGGACTCCAGAGCCATGGATCCGTCTCTGGATGGACACAGTTCTGGATGGACACCAGAGCCATAGATCCAAATTGGAGCCTGTTCTGGATGGATGCAAGGGCCATGGATTCCACTCTGGATGGATACTGCTCCAGTTAGCAACCAGAGTCATGGATCCGAATCCAGATGGAGACTGGTCCAGATGGACACTGGGCCAGATGGTGACCAGAGCCATTCCTCCCACCTTGTATTGATAGTGGTCTTGCCAGACCCAGAGGCATGGATCCCACTCTGGATGGCCAGTGGTCTGGATGGGCACCAAACCATGGATCCCCTATCAATGGACACTGGTCTAGATGGACACCAGAGCCATGGATTCCAGCTGGACACTGGTGTGGATGGACACCAGAGCAATGGATGCCACTGGGGATGGATACTGGTTTGGATGGACATAAGCGCCACGGATCCCAATCTAGATGGACGCTGCTGTGAATAGACACCATTGCCATGAATCCCACTGTGGATGGACACTGGTATGGATAGACATCAGAGTTTTGGATCCCAGCTTGACTGTGTTCTGGATGGAGAGCAGAGTCTTGGATTGGACTCTAGATGGATACTGCTCCAGATGGACACCAGAACCATGGATCCCACTGTAGATGGATCCCTGTCTGGATAGACTCCAGAGCCATGGATCTGTCTCTGGATGGATGCTGGTCTGGATGGACACCCGAGCCATGGATCCAAATTTGAGCCTGGTCTGGATGGATACAAAGGCCATGGATTCCACTCTTGATGGACACTTGTGGAGATAGCAACCAGAGGCATGGATTCGACTCGACATGGACACTGGTCCTGAAGGACAGTGGTCTAGATGGTGACCAGAGCCATTCCTCCCACCTTGTATTGACTCTTGCCAGACCCCGAGGCATGGATCCCACTCTGGATGGCCAGTGGTCTGGATGGGCACCAGACCATGGCTCCCCTATCAATGGACACTGGTCTAGATGGACACCAGAGCCATGGATTCCAGCTGGACACTGGTGTGGATGGACACCAGAGCAATGGATGCCACTGGGGATGGATACTGGTTTGGATGGACATAAGCGCCACAAATCCCAATCTAGATGGACGCTGCTGTGAATAGACACCAGAGCCATGGATCCCACTGTGGATTGACACTGGTATGGATGGACATCAGAGCCTTGGATCCCAGCTTGACTGAGTTCTGGATGGAGAGCAGAGTCTTGGATTGGACTCTGGATGGATACTGCTCCAGATGGACAGCAGAGTCTTGGATTGGACTCTGGATGGATACTGCTCCAGATGGACAGCAGAGTCTTGGATTGGACTCTGGATGGATACTGCTCCAGATGGACACCAGACCCATGGATCCCACTGTTGGTGGATACTGGTCTGGATGGACTCCAGAGCCATGGATCCGTCCCTCGATGGACACAGTTCTGGATGGACACCAGAGCCATAGATCCAAATTGGAGCCTGTTCTGGATGGATGCAAGGGCCATGGATTCCACTCTGGATGGATACTGCTCCAGTTAGCAACCAGAGTCATGGATCCGAATCCAGATGGAGACTGGTCCAGATGGACACTGGTCCAGATGGTGACCAGAGCCATTCCTCCCACCTTGTATTGATAGTGGTCTTGCCAGACCCGGAGGCATGGATCCCACTCTGGATGGCCAGTGGTCTGGATGGGCACCAAACCATGGATCCCCTATCAATGGACACTTGTCTAGATGGACACCAGAGCCAGGGATTCCAGCTGGACACTGGTGTGGATGGACACCAGAGCAATGGATGCCACTGTGGATGGATACTGGTTTGGATGGACATATGCGCCACGGATCTCAATCTTGATGGATGCTGCTGTGAATAGACACCATTGCCATGAATCCCACAGTGGATGGACACTGGTATGGATAGACATCAGAGTTTTGGATCCCAGCTTGACTGTGTTCTGGATGGAGAGCAGAGTCTTGGATTGGACTCTAGATGGATACTGCTCCAGATGGACAGCAGAGCCATGGATCCCACTGTAGATGGATCCCCGTCTTGATAGACTCCAGAGCCATGGATCCGTCTCTGGATGGATGCTGGTCTGGATGGACACCCGAGCCATGGATCCAAATTGGAGCCTGGTCTGGATGGATACAAGGGCCATGGATTCCACTCTTGATGGACACTTGTGGAGATAGCAACCAGAGGCATGGATTCGACTCGAGATGGACACTGGTCCTGAAGGACAGTGGTCTAGATGGTGACCAGAGCCATTCCTCCCACCTTGTATTGACTCTTGCCAGAGCCCGAGGCATGGATCCCACTCTGGATGGCCAGTGGTCTGGATGGGCACCAGACCATGGCTCCCCTATCAATGGACACTGGTCTAGATGGACACCAGAGCCATGGATTCCAGCTGGACACTGGTGTGGATGGACACCAGAGCAATGGATGCCACTGGGGATGGACGCAGGTAGAGATGCACACCAGAGTAATGGTGTCCGCTCTGGATGGACCCTGGTCAGGATAGACAGCAGAACCCTGGCTTCCACTCTGGATGGACGCTTGCCTGAATAGACAAAAGAGCTATGGATCCCAGCTTGACACTGGTCTGGATGGACACCAGAGCCATGGATCCCACAATGAATGCACACTACACGTGATGGACACAAGAGCCATGCATCCCTCTGTGGATGGAGCCTGGTTTGAATGGACAGCACAGCCACGCATCCAGATGGACACCAGAGCCGTGGATCCCAACTGGACAGTGGTCTGGATGGACACCAGAGCCATGGATCCCACTGTGGATGGACCCTGGTACAGATGGACAGCATAGCCATGGATGCATAATGGACACTGCTCCAGATGGATAATGATCTGGATGGACGCCAAAGCCATGGATCCCACTCTGGATGCACGCTGTTCTTATGGACACAGGAGTCATGCATGGGTCTGTAGATGGAGCCTGGTATGAAAGGACAGCACAGTCACGTATCCAGATGGATACTTGTCCAGATGGACAGCAGAGCCGTGGATCCCAAGTAGAAAGTGGTCTGGATGGAATCCAAAGCGATGGATCCCACTGTGGATGGACACTGGTATGGATAGACCTCCGAGCCTTGGATCCGAGCTTTGCTCTGTTCTGGATAGACTCCAGAGCCATGGATCCGTCTCTGGATGGACGCTGGTCTGGATGGACACCCGAGCCATGGATCCAAATTGGAGCCTGGTCTGGATGGATACAAGGGCCATGGATTCCACTCTTGATGGACACTTGTGGAGATAGCAACCAGAGGCATGGATTCGACTCGACATGGACACTGGTCCTGAAGGACAGTGGTCTAGATGGTGACCAGAGCCATTCCTCCCACCTTGTATTGACTCTTTCCAGACCCCGAGGCATGGATCCCACTCTGGATGGCCAGTGGTCTGGATGGGCACCAGACCATGGCTCCCCTATCAATGGACACTGGTCTAGATGGACACCAGAGCCATGGATTCCAGCTGGACACTGGTGTGGATGGACACCAGAGCAATGGATGCCACTGGGGATGGATACTGGTTTGGATGGACATAAGCGCCACAAATCCCAATCTAGATGGACGCTGCTGTGAATAGACACCAGAGCCATGGATCCCACTGTGGATTGACACTGGTATGGATGGACATCAGAGCCTTGGATCCCAGCTTGACTGAGTTCTGGATGGAGAGCAGAGTCTTGGATTGGACTCTGGATGGATACTGCTCCAGATGGACAGCAGAGTCTTGGATTGGACTCTGGATGGATACTCCTCCAGATGGACACCAGACCCATGGATCCCACTGTTGGTGGATACTGGTCTGGATGGACTCCAGAGCCATGGATCCGTCCCTCGATGGACACAGTTCTGGATGGACACCAGAGCCATAGATCCAAATTGGAGCCTGTTCTGGATGGATGCAAGGGCCATGGATTCCACTCTGGATGGATACTGCTCCAGTTAGCAACCAGAGTCATGGATCCGAATCCAGATGGAGACTGGCCCAGATGGACACTGGTCCAGATGGTGACCAGAGCCATTCCTCCCACCTTGTATTGATAGTGGTCTTGCCAGACCCGGAGGCATGGATCCCACTCTGGATGGCCAGTGGTCTGGATGGGCACCAAACCATGGATCCCCTATCAATGGACACTTGTCTAGATGGACACCAGAGCCAGGGATTCCAGCTGGACACTGGTGTGGCTGGACACCAGAGCAATGGATGCCACTGTGGATGGATACTGGTTTGGATGGACATATGCGCCACGGATCTCAATCTTGATGGATGCTGCTGTGAATAGACACCATTGCCATGAATCCCACAGTGGATGGACACTGGTATGGATTGACATCAGAGTTTTGGATCCCAGCTTGACTGTGTTCTGGATGGAGAGCAGAGTCTTGGATTGGACTCTAGATGGATACTGCTCCAGATGGACAGCAGAGCCATGGATCCCACTGTAGATGGATCCCCGTCTTGATAGACTCCAGAGCCATGGATCAGTCTCTGAATGGATGCTGGTCTGGATGGACACCCGAGCCATGGATCCAAATTGGAGCCTGGTCTGGATGGATACAAGGGCCATGGATTCCACTCTTGATGGACACTTGTGGAGATAGCAACCAGAGGCATGGATTCGACTCGACATGGACACTGGTCCTGAAGGACAGTGGTCTAGATGGTGACCAGAGCCATTCCTCCCACCTTGTATTGACTCTTGCCAGAGCCCGAGGCATGGATCCCACTCTGGATGGCCAGTGGTCTGGATGGGCACCAGATCATGGCTCCCCTATCAATGGACACTGGTCTAGATGGACACCAGAGCCATGGATTCCAGCTGGACACTGGTGTGGATGGACACCAGAGCAATGGATGCCACTGGGGATGGATACTGGTTTGGATGGACATAAGCGCCACGGATCCCAATCTAGATGGACGCTGCTGTGAATAGACACCAGAGCCATGGATCCCACTGTGGATGGACACTGGTATGGATAGACATCAGAGCCTTGGATCCCAGCTTGACCTTGTTCTGGATGGAGAGCAGAGTCTTGGATTGGACTCTGGATGGATACTGCTCCAGATGGACAGCAGAGTCTTGGATTGGACTCTGGATGGATACTGCTCCAGATGGACAGCAGAGTCTTGGATTGGACTCTGGATGGATACTGCTCCAGATGGACACCAGACCCATGGATCCCACTGTTGGTGGACACTGGTCTGGATGGACTCCAGAGCCTTGGATCCGTCCCTCGATGGACACAGTTCTGGATGGCACCAGAGCCATAGATCCAAATTGGAGCCTGTTCTGGATGGATGCAAGGGCCATGGATTCCACTCTGGATGGATACTGCTCCAGTTAGCAACCAGAGTCATGGATCCGAATCCAGATGGAGACTGGTCCAGATGGACACTGGTCCAGATGGTGACCAGAGCCATTCCTCCCACCTTGTATTGATAGTGGTCTTGCCAGACCCTGAGGCATGGATCCCACTCTGGATGGCCAGTGGTCTTGATGGGCACCAGACCATGGCTCCCCTATGAATGGACACTGGTCTAGATGGACGCCAGAGCCATGGATTCCAGCTGGACACTGGTGTGGATGGACACCAGAGCCATGGATGCCACTGTGGATGGACACTGGTTTGGATGGACATAAGAGCCACGGATCCCAATCTGGATGGACGCTGCTGTGAATAGACACCAGAGCCATGGATCCCACAGTGGATTGACAGTGGTCACGATGGACACCAGAGCCATGGATGCCACTGTGGATGGATACTGGTTTGGATGGACATAAGAGCCACAGATCCCAATCTAGACTGACGCTGCTGTGATAGACACCAGTGCCATGGATCCCACTGTGGATGGACACTGGTATGGATAGACATCAGAGCCTTGGATCCCAGCTTGACTGAGTTCTGGATGGAGAGCAGAGTCTTGGATTGGACTCTGGATGGATACTGCTCCAGATGGACAGCAGAGTCTTGGATTGGACTCTGGATGGGTACTGCTCCAGATGGACACCAGACCCATGGATCCCACTGTTGGTGGATACTTGTCTGGATGGACTCCAGAGCCATGGATCCGTCTCTGGATGGACACAGTTCTGGATGGACACCAGAGCCATAGATCCAAATTGGAGCCTGTTCTGGATGTATGCAAGGGCCATGGATTCCACTCTGGATGGATACTGCTCCAGTTAGCAACCAGAGTCATGGATCCGAATCCAGATGGAGACTGGTCCAGATGGACACTGGGCCAGATGGTGACCAGAGCCATTCCTCCCACCTTGTATTGATAGTGGTCTTGCCAGACCCGGAGGCATGGATCCCACTCTGGATGGCCAGTGGTCTGGATGGGCACCAAACCATGGATCCCCTATCAATGGACACTGGTCTAGATGGACACCAGAGCCATGGATTCCAGCTGGACACTGGTGTGGATGGACACCAGAGCAATGGATGCCACTGGGGATGGATACTGGTTTGGATGGACATAAGCGCCACGGATCCCAATCTAGATGGACGCTGCTGTGAATAGACACCATTGCCATGAATCCCACTGTGGATGGACACTGGTATGGATAGACATCAGAGTTTTGGATCCCAGCTTGACTGTGTTCTGGATGGAGAGCAGAGTCTTGGATTGGACTCTAGATGGATACTGCTCCAGATGGACACCAGAACCATGGATCCCACTGTAGATGGATCCCTGTCTGGATAGACTCCAGAGCCATGGATCTGTCTCTGGATGGATGCTGGTCTGGATGGACACCCGAGCCATGGATCCAAATTTGAGCCTGGTCTGGATGGATACAAAGGCCATGGATTCCACTCTTGATGGACACTTGTGGAGATAGCAACCAGAGGCATGGATTAGACTCGACATGGACACTGGTCCTGAAGGACAGTGGTCTAGATGGTGACCAGAGCCATTCCTCCCACCTTGTATTGACTCTTGCCAGAGCCCGAGGCATGGATCCCACTCTGGATGGCCAGTGGTCTGGATGGGCACCAGACCATGGTTCCCCTATCAATGGACACTGGTCTAGATGGACACCAGAGCCATGGATTCCAGCTGGACACTGGTGTGGATGGACACCAGAGCAATGGATGCCACTGGGGATGGATACTGGTTTGGATGGACATAAGCGCCACAAATCCCAATCTAGATGGACGCTGCTGTGAATAGACACCAGAGCCATGGATCCCACTGTGGATTGACACTGGTATGGATGGACATCAGAGCCTTGGATCCCAGCTTGACTGAGTTCTGGATGGAGAGCAGAGTCTTGGATTGGACTCTGGATGGATACTGCTCCAGATGGACAGCAGAGTCTTGGATTGGACTCTGGATGGATACTGCTCCAGATGGACAGCAGAGTCTTGGATTGGACTCTGGATGGATACTGCTCCAGATGGACACCAGACCCATGGATCCCACTGTTGGTGGATACTGGTCTGGATGGACTCCAGAGCCATGGATCCGTCCCTCGATGGACACAGTTCTGGATGGACACCAGAGCCATAGATCCAAATTGGAGCCTGTTCTGGATGGATGCAAGGGCCATGGATTCCACTCTGGATGGATACTGCTCCAGTTAGCAACCAGAGTCATGGATCCGAATCCAGATGGAGACTGGTCCAGATGGACACTGGTCCAGATGGTGACCAGAGCCATTCCTCCCACCTTGTATTGATAGTGGTCTTGCCAGACCCGGAGGCATGGATCCCACTCTGGATGGCCAGTGGTCTGGATGGGCACCAAACCATGGATCCCCTATCAATGGACACTTGTCTAGATGGACACCAGAGCCAGGGATTCCAGCTGGACACTGGTGTGGATGGACACCAGAGCAATGGATGCCACTGTGGATGGATACTGGTTTGGATGGACATATGCGCCACGGATCTCAATCTTGATGGATGCTGCTGTGAATAGACACCATTGCCATGAATCCCACAGTGGATGGACACTGGTATGGATAGACATCAGAGTTTTGGATCCCAGCTTGACTGTGTTCTGGATGGAGAGCAGAGTCTTGGATTGGACTCTAGATGGATACTGCTCCAGATGGACAGCAGAGCCATGGATCCCACTGTAGATGGATCCCCGTCTTGATAGACTCAAAGCCATGGATCCGTCTCTGGATGGATGCTGGTCTGGATGGACACCCGAGCCATGGATCCAAATTGGAGCCTGGTCTGGATGGATACAAGGGCCATGGATTCCACTCTTGATGGACACTTTTGGAGATAGCAACCAGAGGCATGGATTCGACTCGACATGGACACTGGTCCTGAAGGACAGTGGTCTAGATGGTGACCAGAGCCATTCCTCCCACCTTGTATTGACTCTTGCCAGACCCCGAGGCATGGATCCCACTCTGGATGGCCAGTGGTCTGGATGGGCACCAGACCATGGCTCCCCTATCAATGGACACTGGTCTAGATGGACACCAGAGCCATGGATTCCAGCTGGACACTGGTGTGGATGGACACCAGAGCAATGGATGCCACTGGGGATGGACACAGGTAGAGATGCACACCAGAGTAATGGTGTCCGCTCTGGATGGACCCTGGTCAGGATAGACAGCAGAACCCTGGCTTCCACTCTGGATGGACGCTTGCCTGTATAGACAAAAGAGCTATGGATCCCAGCTTGACACTGGTCTGGATGGACACCAGAGCCATGGATCCCACAATGAATGCACACTACTCGTGATGGACACAAGAGCCATGCATCCCTCTGTGGATGGAGCCTGGTTTGAATGGACAGCACAGCCACGCATCCAGATGGACACCAGAGCCGTGGATCCCAACTGGACAGTGGTCTGGATGGACACCAGAGCCATGGATCCCACTGTGGATGGACCCTGGTACAGATGGACAGCATAGCCATGGATGCATAATGGACACTGCTCCAGATGGATAATGATCTGGATGGACGCCAATGCCATGGATCCCACTCTGGATGCACGCTGTTCTTGATGGACACAGGAGTCATGCATGGGTCTGTAGATGGAGCCTGGTATGAAAGGACAGCACAGTCACGTATCAAGATGGATACTTGTCCAGATGGACAGCAGAGCCGTGGATCCCAAGTAGAAAGTGGTCTGGATGAAATCCAAAGCGATGGATCCCACTGTGGATGGACACTGGTATGGATAGACCTCAGAGCCTTGGATCCGAGCTTTGCTCTGTTCTGGATAGACTCCAGAGCCATGGATCCGTCTCTGGATGGACGCTGGTCTGGATGGACACCCGAGCCATGGATCCAAATTGGAGCCTGGTCTGGATGGATACAAGGGCCATGGATTCCACTCTTGATGGACACTTGTGGAGATAGCAACCAGAGGCATGGATTCGACTCGACATGGACACTGGTCCTGAAGGACAGTGGTCTAGATGGTGACCAGAGCCATTCCTCCCACCTTGTATTGACTCTTGCCAGACCCCGAAGCATGGATCCCACTCTGGATGGCCAGTGGTCTGGATGGGCACCAGACCATGGCTCCCCTATCAATGGACACTGGTCTAGATGGACACCAGAGCCATGGATTCCAGCTGGACACTGGTGTGGATGGACACCAGAGCAATGGATGCCACTGGGGATGGATACTGGTTTGGATGGACATAAGCGCCACGGATCCCAATCTAGATGGACGCTGCTGTGAATAGACACCAGAGCCATGGATCCCACTGTGGATGGACACTGGTATGGATAGACATCAGAGCCTTGGATCCCAGCTTGACTGTGTTCTGGATGGAGAGCAGAGTCTTGGATTGGACTCTGGATGGATACTGCTCCAGATGGACAGCAGAGTCTTGGATTGGACTCTGGATGGATACTGCTCCAGATGGACAGCAGAGTCTTGGATTGGACTCTGGATGGATACTGCTCCAGATGGACACCAGACCCATGGATCCCACTGTTGGTGGACACTGGTCTGGATGGACTCCAGAGCCTTGGATCCGTCCCTCGAAGGACACAGTTCTGGATGGACACCAGAGCCATAGATCCAAATTGGAGCCTGTTCTGGATGGATGCAAGGGCCATGGATTCCACTCTGGATGGATACTGCTCCAGTTAGCAACCAGAGTCATGGATCCGAATCCAGATGGAGACTGGTCCAGATGGACACTGGTCCAGATGGTGACCAGAGCCATTCCTCCCACCTTGTATTGATAGTGGACTTGCCAGACCCTGAGGCATGGATCCCACTCTGGATGGCCAGTGGTCTGGATGGGCACCAGACCATGGATCCCCTATGAATGGAAAGTGGTCTAGATGGACGCCAGAGCCATGGATTCCAGCTGGACACTGGTGTGGATGGACACCAGAGCAATGGATGCCACTGTGGATGGACACTGGTTTGGATGGACATAAGAGCCACGGATCCCAATCTGGATGGACGCTGCTGTGAATAGACACCAGAGCCATGGATCCCACAGTGGATTGACAGTGGTCAGGATGGACACCAGAGCAATGGATGCCACTGTGGATGGATACTGTTTTGGATGGACATAAGAGCCACAGATCCCAATCTAGATGGACGCTGCTGTGATAGACACCAGTGCCATGGATCCCACTGTGGATGGACACTGGTATGGATAGACATCAGAGCCTTGGATCCCAGCTTGACTGAGTTCTGGATGGAGAGCAGAGTCTTGGATTGGACTCTGGATGGATACTGCTCCAGATGGACAGCAGAGTCTTGGATTGGACTCTGGATGGATACTGCTCCAGAAGCACACCAGACCCATGGATCCCACTGTTGGTGGATACTGGTCTGGATGGACTCCAGAGCCATGGATCCGTCCCTGGATGGACACAGTTCTGGATGGACACCAGAGCCATAGATCCAAATTGGAGCCTGGTCTGGATGGATGCAAGGGCCATGGATTCCACTCTGGATGGATACTGCTCCAGTTAGCAACCAGAGTCATAGATCCGAATCCAGATGGAGACTGGTCCAGATGGACACTGGGCCAGATGGTGACCAGAGCCATTCCTCCCACCTTGTATTGATAGTGGTCTTGCCAGACCCAGAGGCATGGATCCCACTCTGGATGGCCAGTGGTCTGGATGGGCACCAAACCATGGATCCCCTATCAATGGACACTGGTCTAGATGGACACCAGAGCCATGGATTCCAGCTGGACACTGGTGTGGATGGACACCAGAGCAATGGATGCCACTGTGGATGGATACTGGTCTGGATGGACATAAGAGCCACAGATCCCAATCTAGATGGATGCTGCTGTGAATAGACACCGGAGCCATGGATCCCACAGTGGATTGACAGTGGTCAGGATGGACACCAGAGCAATGGATGCCACTGTGGATGGACGCAGGTAGAGATGCACACCAGAGTAATGGTGTCCGCTCTGGATGGACATTTGTCTGGATAGACAGCAGAACCCTGGCTTCCACTCTGGATGGACGCTTGCCTGAATAGACAAAAGAGCTATGGATCCCAGCTTGACACTGGTCTGGATGGACACCAGAGCCATGGATCCCACTCTGAATGCACACTACTCGTGATGGACACAAGAGCCATGCATCCCTCTGTGGATGGAGCCTGGTTTGAATGGACAGCACAGCCACGCATCCAGATGGACACCAGAGCCGAGGATCCCAACTGGACAGTGGTCTGGATGGACACCAGAGCCATGGATCCCACTCTGGATGGACCCTGGTACAGATGGACAGCATAGCCATGGATGCATAATGGACACTGCTCCAGATGGATAATGATCTGGATGGACGCCAATGCCATGGATCCCACTCTGGATGCACGCTGTTCTTGATGGACACAGGCGTCATGCATGGGTCTGTAGATGGAGCCTGGTATGAATGGACAGCACAGCCACGTATCCAGATGGATACTTGTCCAGATGGACAGCAGAGCCGTGGATCTCAAGTGGACAGTGGTCTGGATGGAAACCAGAGCGATGGATCCCACTGTGGATCGACACTGGTATGGGTAGACCTCCGAGCCTTGGATCCGAGCTTTGCTCTGTTCTGGATAGACTCCAGAGCCATGGATCCGTCTCTGGATGGACGCTGGTCTGGATGGACACCAGAGCCATGGATCCAAATTGGAGCCTGGTCTGGATGGATACAAGGGCCATGGATTCCACTCTTGATGGACACTTGTGGAGATAGCAACCAGAGGCATGGATTCGACTCGACATGGACACTGGTCCTGAAGGACAGTGGTCTAGATGGCGACCAGAGCCATTCCTCCCACCTTGTATTGACTCTTGCCAGAGCCCGAGGCATGGATCCCACTCTGGATGGCCAGTGGTCTGGATGGGCACCAGACCATGGCTCCCCTATCAATGGACACTGGTCTAGATGGACACCAGAGCCATGGATTCCAGCTGGACACTGGTGTGGATGGACACCAGAGCAATGGATGCCACTGGGGATGGATACTGGTTTGGATGGACATAAGCGCCACGGATCCCAATCTAGATGGACGCTGCTGTGAATAGACACCAGAGCCATGGATCCCACTGTGGATGGACACTGGTATGGATAGACATCAGAGCCTTGGATCCCAGCTTGACTGTGTTCTGGATGGAGAGCAGAGTCTTGGATTGGACTCTGGATGGATACTGCTCCAGATGGACAGCAGAGTCTTGGATTGGACTCTGGATGGATACTGCTCCAGATGGACAGCAGAGTCTTGGATTGGACTCTGGATGGATACTGCTCCAGATGGACAGCAGACCCATGGATCCCACTGTTGGTGGACACTGGTCTGGATGGACTCCAGAGCCATGGATCCGTCCCTGGATGGACACAGTTCTGGATGGACACCAGAGCCATAGATCCAAATTGGAGCCTGTTCTGGATGGATGCAAGGGCCATGGATTCCACTCTGGATGGATACTGCTCCAGTTAGCAACCAGAGTCATGGATCCGAATCCAGATGGAGACTGGTCCAGATGGACACTGGTCCAGATGGTGACCAGAGCCATTCCTCCCACCTTGTATTGATAGTGGTCTTGCCAGACCCAGAGGCATGGATCCCACTCTGGATGGCCAGTGGTCTGGATGGGCACCAAACCATGGATCCCCTATCAATGGACACTGGTCTAGATGGACACCAGAGCCATGGATTCCAGCTGGACACTGGTGTGGATGGACACCAGAGCAATGTATGCCACTGTGGATGGATACTGGTTTGGATGGACATAAGCGCCACGGATCCCAATCTAGATGGACGCTGCTGTGAATAGACACCATTGCCATGAATCCCACTGTGGATGGACACTGGTATGGATAGACATCAGAGTTTTGGATCCCAGCTTGACTGTGTTCTGGATGGAGAGCAGAGTCTTGGATTGGACTTTAGATGGATACTGCTCCAGATGGACACCAGAGCCATGGATCCCACTGTAGATGGATCCCCGTCTGGATAGACTCCAGAGCCATGGATCCGTCTCTGGATGGATGCTGGTCTGGATGGACACCCGAGCCATGGATCCAAATTGGAGCCTGGTCTGGATGGATACAAAGGCCATGGATTCCACTCTTGATGGACACTTGTGGATATAGCAACCAGAGGCATGGATTCGACTCGACATGGACACTGGTCCTGAAGGACAGTGGTCTAGATGGTGACCAGAGCCATTCCTCCCACCTTGTATTGACTCTTGCCAGACCCCGAGGCATGGATCCCACTCTGGATGGCCAGTGGTCTGGATGGGCACCAGACCATGGATCCCCTATGAATGGACACTGGTCTAGATGGCCATCCAGAGCCATGGATTCCAGCTGGACACTGGTGTGGATGGACACCAGAGCAATGGATGCCAGTGTGGATGGATAGTGGTCTGGATGGACATAAGAGCCACAGATCCCAATCTAGATGGACGCTGCTGTGAATAGACACCAGAGCCATGGATCCCACAGTGGATTTTCAGTGGTCAGGATGGACACCAGAGCAATGGATGCCACTGTGGATGGACGCAGGTAGAGATGCACACCAGAGTAATGGTGTCCGCTCTGGATGGACACTGGTCTGGATAGACAGCAGAACCCTGGCTTCCACTCTGGATGGACGCTTGCCTGAATAGAAAAAAGAGCTATGGATCCCAGCTTGACACTGGTCTGGATGGACACCAGAGCCATGGATCCCACTCTGAATGCACACTACTCGTGATGGACACAAGAGCCATGCATCCCTCTGTGGATGGAGCCTGGTTTGAACGGACAGCACAGCCACGCATCCAGATGGACACCAGAGCCGTGGATCCCAACTGGACAGTGGTCTGGATGGACACCAGAGCCATGGATCCCACTGTGGATGGACACTGGTATGGATAGACATCAGAGCCTTGGATCCCAGCTTGACTGTGTTCTGGATGGAGAGCAGAGTCTTAGATTGGACTCTGGATGGATACTGCTCCAGATGGACAGCAGAGTCTTGGATTGGACTCTGGATGGATACTGCTCCAGATGGACAGCAGAGTCTTGGATTGGACTCTGGATGGATACTGCTCCAGATGGACACCAGACCCATGGATCCCACTGTTGGTGGACACTGGTCTGGATGGACTCCAGAGCCTTGGATCCGTCCCTCGATGGACACAGTTCTGGATGGACACCAGAGCCATAGATCCAAATTGGAGCCTGTTCTGGATGGATGCAAGGGCCATGGATTCCACTCTGGATGGATACTGCTCCAGTTAGCAACCAGAGTCATGGATCCGAATCCAGATGGAGACTGGTCCAGATGGACACTGGTCCAGATGGTGACCAGAGCCATTCCTCCCACCTTGTATTGATAGTGGTCTTGCCAGACCCCGAGGCATGGATCCCACTCTGGATGGCCAGTGGTCTGGATGGGCACCAGACCATGGATCCCCTATGAATGGACACTGGTCTAGATGGACGCCAGAGCCAGGGATTCCAGCTGGACACTGGTGTGGATGGACACCAGAGCCATGGATGCCACTGTGGATGGACACTGGTTTGGATGGACATAAGAGCCACGGATCCCAATCTGGATGGACGCTGCTGGGAATAGACACCAGAGCCATGGATCCCACAGTGGATTGACAGTGGTCAGGATGGACACCAGAGCCATGGATCCCACTGTGGATGGACGCAGGTAGAGATGCACACCAGAGTAATGGTGTCCGCTCTGGATGGACACTGGTCAGGATAGACACCAGAACCATGGCTTCCACTCTGGATGGACGCTTGCCTGAATAGACAAAAGAGCTATGGATCCCAGCTTGACACTGGTCTGGATGGACACCAGAGCCATGGACCCCACAGTGGATTGACAGTGGTCAGGATGGACACCAGAGCAATGGATGCCACTGTGGATGGACACAGGTAGAGATGCACACCAGAGTAATGGTGTCCGCTCTGGATGGATCCCGGTCAGGATAGACACCAGAACCCTGGCTTCCACTCTGGATGGACGCTTGCCTGTATAGACAAAAGAGCTATGGATCCCAGCTTGACACTGGTCTGGATGGACACCAGAGCCATGGATCCCATATTGAATGCACACTACTCGTGATGTACAAAAGAGCCATGCATCCCTTTGTGGAGGGAGCCTGGTTTGAATGGACAGCACAGCCACGCATCCAGATGGACACCAGAGCCGTGGATCCCAACTGGACAGTGGTCTGGATGGACACCAGAGCCATGGATCCCACTCTGGATGGACCCTGGTACAGATGGACAGCATAGCCATGGATGCAAAGTGGACACTGCTCCAGATGGATAATGATCTGGATGGACGCCAAAGCCATGGGTCCCACTCTGGATGCACGCTGTTCTTGATGGACACAGGAGTCATGCATGCGTCTGTAGATGGAGCCTGGTATGAATGGACAGCACAGCCACGTATTCAGATGGATACTTGTCCAGATGGACAGCAGAGCCGTGGATCTCAAGTGGACAGTGGTCTGGATGGAAACCAGAGCGATGGATCCCACTGTGGATGGACAATTGTATGGATAGACCTCAGAGCTTTGGATCCCAGCTTTACTCTGTTCTGGATAGACTCCAGATCCATGGATCCATCTCTGGATGGACGCTGGTCTGGATGGACACCAGAGCCATGGATCCAAATTGGAGCCTGGTCTGGATGGATACAAGGCCATGGATTCCACTCTTGATGGACACTTGTGGAGATAGCAACCAGAGGCATGGATCTGACTCGAGATGGACACTGGTCCTGAAGGACAGTGGTCTAGATGGTGACCAGAGCCATTCCTCCCACCTTATATTGACTCTTGCCAGACCCCGAGGCATGGATCCCACTCTAGATGGCCAGTGGTCTGGATGGGCACCAGACCATGGCTCCCCTATCAATGGACACTGGTCTAGATGGACACCAGAGCCATGGATTCCAGCTGGAACCTGGTGTGGATGGACACCAGAGCAATGGATGCCACTGTGGATGGATACTGGTCTGGATGGACATAAGAGCCACGGATCCCAATCTAGATGGACGCTGCTGTGAATAGACACCAGTGCCATGGATCCCACTGTGGATGGACACTGGTATGGATAGACATCAGAGCCTTGGATCCCAGCTTGACTGAGTTCTGGATGGAGAGCAGAGTCTTGGATTGGACTCTGGATGGATACTGCTCCAGATGGACAGCAGAGTCTTGGATTGGACTCTGGATGGATACTGCTCCAGATGGACACCAGACCCATGGGTCCCACTGTTGGTGGATACTGGTCTGGATGGACTCCAGAGCCATGGATCCGTTTCTGGATGGACACTGTTCTGGATGGACACCAGAGCCATAGATCCAAATTGGAGCCTGTTCTGGATGGATGCAAGGGCCATGGATTCCACTCTGGATGGATACTGCTCCAGTTACCAACCAGAGTCATGGATCCGAATCCAGATGGAGACTGGTCCAGATGGACACTGGTCCAGATGGTGACCAGAGCCATTCCTCCCACCTTGTATTGATAGTAGTCTTGCCAGACCCCGAGGCATGGATCCCACTCTGGATGGCCAGTGGTCTGGATGGGCACCAGACCATGGATCCCCTATCAATGGACACTGGTCTAGATGGACGCCAGAGCCATGGATTCCAGCTGGACACTGGTGTGGATGGACACCAGAGCAATGGATGCCACTGTGGATGGACACTGGTTTGGATGGACATAAGAGCCACGGATCCCAATCTGGATGGACGCTGCTGTGAATAGACACCAGAGCCATGGATCCCACAGTGGATTGACAGTGGTCTGGATGGACACCAGAGCAATGGATGCCACTGTGGATGGACACAGGTAGAGGTGCACACCAGAGTAATGGTGTCCGCTCTGGATGGACACTGGTCTGGATAGACAGCAGAACCATGGCTTCCACCATGGATGGATGCTTGCCTGAATAGACAAAAGAGTATGGATCCCAGCTTGACACTGGTCTGGATGGACACCAGCGCCATGGATCCCACTCTGAATGCACACTACTCGTGATGGACACAAGAGCCATGCATCCCTCTGTGGATGGAGCCTGGTTTGAAGGCACAGCACAGCCACGCATCCAGATGGACACCAGAGCCATGGATCCCAACTGGACAGTCGTCTGGATGGACACCAGAGCCATGGATCCCACTGTGGATGGACACTGGTGTGGATAGACATCAGAGCCTTGGATCCCAGCTGGACCCTGTTCTGGATGGACAGCAGAGTCTTGGATTGGACTCTGGATGGATACTGCTCCAGATGGACACCAGACCCATGGATCCCACTGTGGATGGATCCTGGTCTGGATGGATTCCAGAGCCATGGATCCGTTTCTGGATGGACGCCAAAGCCATGGATCCCACTCTGGATGCACGCTCTTCTCGATGGACACAAGAGTCATGCATGCGTCTGCAGATGGAGCCTGGTATGAATGGACAGCACAGCCACGTATCCAGATGGATACTTGTCCAGATGGACAGCAGAGCCGTGGCTCCCATGTGGACACTGGTCTGCATGGACACCAGCGCCATGGATCCCACTGTGGATGGACACTGGTATGGATAGACATCAGAGCCTTGGATCCCAGCTTGACTCTATTCTGGATGGACAGCAGAGTCTTGAATTGGACTCTGGATGGACACTGCTCCAGATGGACACCAGAGCCATGGATCCCACTTTGGACTGATCCTGGTCTAGATAGACTCCAGAGCCATGGATCCGTCTCAGGATGGACACAGTTCTGGATGGACACCAGAGCCATGGATCAAAATTGGAGCCTGGTCTGGATGGATATAAGGGCCATGGATTCCACTCTGGATGGACAGTGGTGGAGATAGCAACCAGAGCCATGGGTCCGACTCGAGATAGACACTGGTCCAGATGGTGACCAGAGCCATTCCTCCCACCGCGTATTGACTCTTGCCAGACCCCGAGGCATGGATCCCACTCTGGATGGCCAATGGTCTGGATGGGCACCAGACCATGGCTCCCTATGAATGGACACTGGTCTAGATGGACGCCAGAGCCATGGATTCCAGCTGGACACTGGTGTGGATGGACACCAGAGCCATGGATGCCACTGTGGAAGGATTCTGGTTTGGATGGACATAAGAGCCACGAATCCCAATCTAGATGGATGCTGCTGTGAATAGACACCAGAGCCATGGATCCCACAGTGGATTGACAGTGGTCAGGATGGACACCAGAGCAATGGATGCCACTGTGGATGGACACAGGTAGAGATGCACACCAGAGTAATGGTGTCCGCTCTGGATGGACACTGGTCTGGATAGACAGCAGAACCCTGGCTTCCACTCTGGATGGACGCTTGCCTGAATAGACAAAAGAGCTATGGATCCCAGCTTGACAGTGGTCTGGATGGACACCAGAGCCATGGATCCCACTCTGAATGCACACTACTCGTGATGGACACAAGAGCCATGCATCCCTCTGTGGATGGAGCCTGGTTTGAATGGACAGCACAGCCACGCATCCAGATGGACACCACAGCCATGGATCCCACCTGGACAATGGGCTGGATGGACACCAGAGCGATGGATGCCACTGTGGATGGACACTGGTTTGGATGGACATAAGAGCCACGGATCCCAATCTGGATGGACGCTGCTGTGAATAGACACCAGAGCCATGGATCCCACAGTGGATTGACAGTGGTCAGGATGGACACCAGAGCAATGGATCCCACTGTGGATGGACACAGGTAGGTAGAGATGCACACTAGAGTAATGGTGTCCGCTCTGGATGGACACTGGTCTGTATAGACACCACAACCCTGGCTTCCACTCTGGATAGACGCTTGCCTGTATAGACAAAAGAGCTATGGATCCCAGCTTGACACTGGTCTGGATGGACACCAGAGCCATGGATCCCACTCTGAATGCACACTACTCGTGATGAACACAAGAGCCATGCATCCCTCTGTTGATGGAGCCTGGTTTGAATGGACAGCACAGCCACACATCCAGATGGAATCTTTTCCCGATGGACACCAGAGCCGTGGATCTCAACAGGAGATGTTTGGATGGGTTTTTGGTTCCATGGTGATGGTGTCCATCCAGAAAAGTGTCAAGTTGGGTTCCTAGGTCTTTTGTCTATCAAGCAAGCGTCCATCCAGAGTGGAATCCATAGCTCTGGTGTCTATCCAGACCAGTGTCTTTCCAGCGTGAACACCAGTGCTCTGCTGTCCATGTGTACTAGTATCCATGTAGAGTGCGATCCATGGTTCTGGTGTCGATCTTGACCAGTGCCCATCAGGAGT
Organism: Chamaea fasciata; assembly: GCF_029207755.1. Classification (NCBI taxonomy): domain Eukaryota; kingdom Metazoa; phylum Chordata; class Aves; order Passeriformes; family Sylviidae; genus Chamaea; species Chamaea fasciata. The sequence goes on from NW_027094165.1 coordinate 246,718, forward strand.
GGAATCCACGGTCCGGGTGTCGATCCAGACCAGGTTCCACTTTGAAACCATGGCTCTGGTCTCCATCCACATCCGTGCGAATCCAGAATTGGATCCGCAGGTCTGGTGTCGTTCGAGACTAGTATCCATCTAAGGTGGGATTCATGGCTCTGCTGTACATCCAGAACAGTGTACAGTTTGTATCCATGGCCCTGGTGTCCATCCAGACCAGTGTCAAAATTGAATGGGATCCATGGCCCTGGTGTCCATCTAGACCAGATTCGAGATGTAACCCATGGCTCTGGTGCACCTCTAGGTTAGTGGCCATTTGTTCACGGTCCATGGTTTTGGGACTATCCATACCAGTGTCCATCCACAGGGGGATCCATGGCTCTGGTGTCCATCCAGATACGTGTCCAGTTGGGATCCATGGCTCTCGTTTCCATCTGGACCTGTGTCCATCTGGATACGTGTCTGTGGTGCCCATTCAAATCAGGCTCCATCCACAGGGGGATGCATGGCACTTGTGTCCATCAAGAGTAGTATGCATCCATAGTAGGATCAATGGCGCTGGTGTCTATCCGAACCAGTGACCATCCACACAGGGATCCATGGTGCTGGTGTCCTTTCAGACGAGTGTCAAGCTGGGATCAATAACTCTTTTGTCCATCCAGAGAAGTGTCCATCCACTGAGGGATCCGTGGTCTGATGTCCATCCAGAACAGTGTCTAGTTATGACCATGGCCTTGGTGTCCATCCAGACCAGTGTCCATCCAGAGTGGGATCCATGGTTCTGGTGACTATCTCCACCAGTGTCCATCAAGAGTGGAATGCACGGCCCTGGGACCTATCCAGACCAGGTTGCACTTTGAAACCATGGCTCTGCTATCCATCCACAACCATGCCAATCCAGAATTGGATCCACGGCTCTGGTGTCTTTCCAGACCAGTATCCATCCAAAGTGGGATCCATGCCTCTGGCAGCCATCCAGAACAGTGTCCATCCAGAGTCACATCCATGCCCTTTGTGTCCATCCAAAGCAGTGTCTGTCTGGACCAGTGTCCAGATGGGATCCATGGCGCTGATGTCTATCTAAAGCAGTGTCCATCCACAGTGGGATCCATGGCTCTGCTCTCCATCCAGACCCTTATCCATCTGGACCAGTTTCCAGTTTGCATCCATGGCAATGTGTCAATCTGGACCACTGTCCATCTGAAGTGGGATCCATGGCTCTGGTGTCCATCCAGACAATTGTCCAGCCACAGTTGTATCGAAGAATCTGGGGTCCATCCAGACCAGTGTCCAGTTTGGATCTATGGCCCTGGTGTCCATCCAGACCACTCTCCATCTACAGTGGGATCAATGGCGCAGGTGTCCATTCAGACCAGTGTTTTTTCACAATAGGATTCATGGCTCTGGTGTCCATTCCGACCAGTGTCCATCTGAAATGCATGGCTCTGGTGTCCGTCTACACCTGTTTCCATTCATAGGCAAATGTCCATCCAGAGTGGACACCATTGCTCCTGTGTCCATCGAGACCAGTGCCCATCCACAGTGGGATCCATGGCTCTGGTGTCTATTCAAAACAGCGTCCATCCAGAGTGGACACCATGGCTCTGATATCCATCTCTGCCAGTGTCCATCCACAGTGGCATCTATGGCTCAGGTGTCCATCCAAACCAGTGTCCATCCACACTGGCATCCATGGCGCTGGATTCTTTCCAGACCAGTGTCCAGCAAAGACACTTGGTCTTTTGTCGACCCAGACAAGTGTCCATACACAGTGGGATCCATGGTTCTGGTGTCTATCTCGACCAGTGTCCATCAAGAGTGGAATCCATGGCCCTGGTGTCGATCTAGACCAGTGTCGAGATGGAATCCATGGTTCTGGCATCCATCCACAACTGTGTCCATCCAGAGTCACTTCCATGCCTCTTGTGTCCATCCAGAGCAGTGTTCATCTGGACCAGTGTCCAGCTGGGATCTATGGCCATGGCATCAATCTGGAACAGTGTGCATCCACAGTTTGATCCATGGCGCTGGTGTCCATCCAGACCAGTGTCCAGCTTGGATGCACAGCTCTATTGTCTACTGTGACCAGTGGCCATCCACAGTGGGATCCATGGTGCTGGTATCCATCCAGACCAGTGTCCAGCTTGGAGCCACAGCTCCATTGTCTATTGTGACCAGTGGCCATTCACACTGAGATCCATGGTGCTGGTTTCTATACAGACCAGTGTCAAGCTTAGATCCACAGCTCTAATGTCTATCATGAGCAGTGTCCACCCATAGGGGATCCATAGCGCTGGCATCTATCCAGACCAGGATCAAGCTGGGATCCATACCTCTTTTGTCTATCCAGGCAAGTGTCCATCCAGAGTGGACACCATTGCTCTGCTGTCCATCTCTGCCAGTGCCCATCCAGAGTGGGATCCATGGCTCTAGTGTCTATCCAAAAAAGTGTTCATCCAGAGTGGGATCCATGACACTGGTGTCAATCCAGATTAGTGTCCATCTAGGATCCATGGCTCTGGCGTCCATCCAGAACAGTGTCCATCCAGAGCAGTGTTCATCTGGACCAGTGTCCAGCTGGGATCCATGGCCATGGCGTCCATCTGGAACAGTGTCCATTCACAGTTGAATCCATGGCGCTGGTGTCCATACAGACCACTGTTCAGCCACAGTTCTATTAAAGCTCGGGCGTCCATCCAGACCAGTGTCCAGTTTGGATCCATGGCTCTGGTGTCTATCCGGACCAGTTTCCGACCTGAGTGGAATCCATGGCCCTGGGGTCCATCTAGACCAGTGTCGAGATGGAATCCATGGCTCTGGTGTCCGTCTAGACCAGTGTCCATTTGTAGGGGATCCATGGTCTGGTGCCGGTCCAGACCAGTGCCCATCCAGAGTGGGATCTACTGATTGGTTTCTGACTAGACCACTATCAAGAGAAGGAGGGAGGCATGGCTCTGGTGTCCATCTGGACCACTGTCCATCTGGACCAGTGTCCATCCGGAGTCACATCCATGGCTCTGGTGTCTATACAGACTTATGTCCAGCAAGAGTGGAATCCATGGCATTTTTATCCATCCAGACCAGGTTACAGTTTGGATCCATGGCTCTAGTGTCCATCCAGAACAGTGTCCACCCAGGCACGGATCCATGGCTCTGGAATCCATTCAGACGAGGCTCCATCCAAGGTGGGACCCATGGCTCTGGTGTCCGTCTGGACAAGTGTCCAGCAGGGATTTATGGCTCTGATGTTTATCCTAAGCAGAGACCATCCCCTGTGGGATCCATTACGCTGATGTTCTTCCAGACCAGTGTCCAGCTGGCTATCATGGCTCTGATGTCTATCAAGAGCAGTGTCCATCCATAGCGGACCTATGGTTCTGGTGTCTATACAGACCCATGTCCAACCACAGTGGGATCAATGGCTCTGGTGTCCATCCAGACTATTATCCATCTGGACCAGTGTCCAGTTTGCATCCATGGCCATGGTGTTAAGCTGGACCAGGATCCATTCACAGTGGAACCCATGGCTCCGATGTCTTTCCAGACCAGTGTCCATTCACAGTGGGATCTATGGCTCTGGGGTCCATCCAGACCACTGTCCAACCACAGTTCTATTGAATGCTCTGGGGTCTGTCCAGACCAGTGTCCAGTTTGGATCCTTGGCTCTGGAGTCCATACAGAGACACATGCATGGCTCTGATGTCTATCCAAACCACTCACAATCCCCAGTGGGATCCATGGTGCTGGTGTCCCTCCAGATCAGTGTCCAGCTGAAATCCATGGCTCTGATGTCTATCCAGACCAGTGTCCATCTGTAGCGGATCAATGGCTCTGGTTTCTATTCAGACCAGTGTCCATCCACAGTGGGATCCATGGCTCTGATGTTCATCCAGAGATGTGTCCAGTTGGGTTCCACACCTCTGGTGTCCATCTGGACAAGTGTTCAGTTTGCATCCATGGCCATGGTGTCAATCTTGACCAGGGTCCATCCACAGTGGGATCCATGGCTCTGGTGTCCATCCAGACCATTGTTCAGCCACAGTTGTATCGAAGAGTCTGGGGTCCATCCAGACCAGTGGCCAGTTTGGATCCATGGCCCTGGTTTCCATCCAAAGTTGGATCCATGCACCTGGTGTCCATCCAGAGCACTCTCCATCTACAGTGGGTTCAATAATGCTGGTGTACATCAAGAACACTGACCATCCACATAAGGATCCATGGCTCTGGTGTCCAGCCAGACCAGTGTCCAGCTGGAATCCATAGCTCTGGCGTCCGTCTAGAAAAATGTCCATTCGTAGGTGATCCATGGTCCGGTGCCTATCCAGACCACTATCCTTCTGGAGTGGGATCCATGGCTCGGTGTCTTACCAGACACTATCAATAAAATGCTGGGCGCATGGCTCTGGTGTCCATCTGGACCAGAGTCCATCCAGAGTTGGATCCAGGGCTCTGGTGTGCATCCAGACCACTGTCAATCCACAGGTGTTTTGAAGAATCTGGGGTCCATCCAGAATTATATCCAGTTTGGATCCATGGCTCTGGTGTCCATCCAGACCAGTGTCCATCCACAGTGTGATCAATGGCTCTGGTGTCCATCCCGACCAGTGTCCAGTTGGGATCCATGGCGCTGGTGTCCGTCTGGAAAAGTGTCCATCTGGATACGTGGTTGTGCTGTCCATTCAATCAACGGTCCATCCACAGAGGGATGCATGGCTCTTGTGTCCATCATGAGTAGTGTGAATTCAGACTGGGATCCATGGCGCTGGTCTCTATCCAAACCAGTCACTTCCACAGAGGGATCCATAGTGCTGGTGTCCATCCAGACCAGTGTCAAGCTGGGATCCATAGCTCTTTTGTCTATCAAGACAAGTGTCCATCCAAAGTGGGATCCATGGCTCTGGGGTCTATCTAGACCAGTGTCCATCCAGATTTGATATCATTGCACAGGTATTCATCTAAACGAGTGTCCATCCACTGTGGGATTCATGGTTCTGGTGTCTATCTCGACCAGTGTCCATCAAGAGCGGAATCCAACGGCCCTGGTGCCTATCCAGACCAGGTTCCACTTTGAAACCATGGCTCTGCTATCCATCCACAACCGTGCCAATCCAGAATTGGATCCGTGGCTCTGTTGTCTATCCAGACCAGTATTCATCCGAGGTGGGATCCATGCCTCTGGCGTCCATCCAGAACAGTGTCCATCCAGAGCTGTGTCCATCTTGACCAGTGTCCAGCTAAGATCCATGGCGCTAATATCTATCCAAACCAGCAACCATTCACAGTGGGATCCATGGCTCTGCAGTCCATCCAAAAACGTGTCCAGTTGCGATCCACGGCTCTGGTGTCCATCTGGACAAGTGTCCCACTGGATAGGTGGCTGTGCGGTCCATTCAAACCAGGCTCCATCCACAGAGGGATGCATGGCTCTTGTGTCCATCAAGTGCAGTGTGCATCCAGAGTGAGATCCATGGTGCTGGCATCCATCCAGACAAGTGTCAAGCTGGGATCCATAGCTCTTTTGTCTATTCAGGCAAGCGTCCATCCAGAGTGGAATCCATAACTCTGGTGTCTATCCAGACCAGTGTCCATCCAGAGTGGACACCATTGCTCTGGTGTTCATCTGTACCAGTATCCATCCCGAGTGCGATTAGTGGCTCTGGTGTCCATCCAGACAAGTGTCCAGCTTGGATCCATAGCTCTAATGTCTATCATGACCACAGTCCATCCGTAGGGGATCTATGGCTCTGGTGGCTATCCAGACGAGTGTCCATCAAATACACTTGGTCTTTTGTCCATGCAGACCTGAGTCCACCAAGAGTGGGATCCATGGCTCCGGTGTCCATCCAGACCAGTGTCTAGTTTTGATCAACGGCCCTGGTGGCCATCCAGACCAGCGTCCATGCAAAGTGGGATCCATGGTTCTAGTGTCTATCTTGATCAGTGTCCATCAAGAGTGGAATCCACGGCCCTGGTGCCTATCCAGACCAGGTTCAACTTTGAAATCATGGCTCTGGTGTCCATCCACAACAGTGCCCATCCGAAAGTGGATTGAAGGCTCTGGTGTCCTTCCACACCAGTACCCATCCAAGGTGGGATCCATGCCTCTGGCGTCCATTCAGAACAGTGTCCGTCTGGACCAGTGTCCAGCTGGAATCCATGCCTATGATGTCTATCCAGACCAGTGTCCATCCATAGCAGACCTATTCCTAGGGTGTCCATCCAGTCCAGTGTCCAGCTAAAATCCATGGCTCTGGTGTCCCTCTAACTTAGAGGCCATTAGTACAGGATCCATGGTTTTGGTCCTATTCAGACCAGTGTCCATTAAAAGTGGGATCCATGGCTCAGTTTCTGACCAGATCACTATCAAGAAAAGGTGGGAGGCATGGCTCTGGTGTCCATCTGGACGAGTGTCCATCTGGACCAGTGTCCATCCAGAGTCGCATCCATGGCTCTGGTGTCTATACAGACCAGTGTCCATCAAGAGTGGAATCCATGGCACTTTTATCCATCCAGACCAGGTTCCAATTTGGATCCATGGCTCCCGTGTCCATCCAGACACGGATCCATGGCTGTGGAGTCTATCCAGACCAGAATCCATCCAAGGTGGGATCCATGGCCCTGGTGTCCGATTGGACCGGTGTCCAGCAGGGATCCATGGCTCTGATGTCTATCCCAATCAGTGACCATCCACAGTGGGATCCATGCCGCTGGTGTCCCTCCAGACCAGTGTCCAGCCGGGATCCACAGCTCTAATGTTTATCATGACCAGTGTCCATCCATAGGGGATCCATGGCTCTGGTGTCTATCCAAGCCAGTGTCAAGATGGGATCCATAGATCTTTTGTCTATCCAGGCAAGTGTCCATCCAGATTGGAATCCACAGCTCTGGTGTCTTTTCAGACCAGTGTCCATCCACAGTGAGATCCATGGCACTCGTGTCTATCCAGACTGGTGTCCATCCAGAGTGGGATCCATGGATCTGGTGTCTATCCAGAGCACTGTCCATCTACAGAGGGATCAATAACGCTGGTGTACTTCCAGACCAATGTCCATCCAGAGTGGGATCCATGGCTCGGTGTCTGACCAGACCACTATCAATTAAAGGTGGGAGGCATGGCTCTAGTGTCCCTTTGGACCAGTGTCCATCTGGACCAGTGTCCATCCAGAGACGGATCCATGGCACTGCTGTCTATCTCAACCAGTGTCCATCCAGAGTTGGATACATGGCTCTGGTGTCCATCTCGATCAGTGCCCATCAAGAGGGGAATCCATGGCACTTTTATCCATCCAGACCAGGTTCCAGTTTGGATCCAGGGCTCTGGTGTCCATCCAGACCAGTGCCCATCCAGAGACGGATCCATGCCTCTGGTGTCCATCCAGAGCAGTGTCCAGCTGGACCAGTGTCCAGCTGGGATCCATGACTCTGATGTCTATCCAAACCAGTGTCCATCCACAGTGGGATCCATGGCTCTGCTGTCCATCCAGAGACGTGTCCAGTTGCGATCCACGGCTCTGGTGTCCATCTGGACAAGTGTCCATCTGGATACGTGGCTGTGATGTCCATTCAAACCAGGCTCTATCCACAGAGGGATGGATGGCTCTTATGTCCATCAAGAGTAGTGTGCATTCAGAGTAAGACCCATAGTGCTGGCATCCATGCAGACCAGTGTCAAGCTGGGATCCATAGCTCTTTAGTCTATCCAGGCAAGCTTCCATCCAGAGTGGAATCCATGGCTCTGGTGTCTATCCAGACCAGTGTCGATCCAGAGCGGACACCATGGCCCTGATGTCCATCTCTACCAGTGTCCACCCACAGTGGGATCAATGGCTCTGGTGTCCATCCAGACCAGTGTCCAACCACTGTGGGATTCATGGGTCTGGGGCATATTCACAGCAGTGTCCATCCAGAGTGGGATCCGGGGATCCTATGTCCATCCAAACCATTGACCATCCACACTGGCATCCATGGCACTGGACTCTTTCCAGACCAGTGTCCAGCAAAGACACGTGGTCTTTTGTCCATCCAGACAAGTGTCCATCCACTGTGGGATCCATGCTCTGCTGTCCATCCAGACAAGTGTCCATACACACTGGGATCCATGGTTCTGCTGTCTATCTCGACCCGTGTCCATCACGAGTGGAATCCACGGCCCTGGTGTCCATCCAGACCAGTGTCCAACCTGAGTGGGATCCATTGCCCTGGTGTCCATCTAGACCAGTGTCGAGATGGAATCCATGACACTGGTGTCCATCCAGAACAGTGTCCATCTACAGTCTCATCCATGCCTCTTGTGTCCATCCAGAGCAGTGTTCATCTGGACCAGTGTCCAGCTGGGATCTATGGCCATGGCGTCAATCTGGAACAGTGTCCAGTTTGAATCCATGGCTCTGGTGTCCATCCAGAGACAGATTCATGGCTCTGATGTCTACCCAAACCAGTGACCATCTGTCTTAGTTTGGGAAGACAGGTATCTGCCCGGTAAAATTACAATCAGAGGCTCTTTGGCAAAGATTTGGGAAATAGGAACAGCAGTTCTTTACTAGTATGTAATACAAAGCAAACAAACACAAAAAAAACCCCTCCACCAAACAACTACAGAATTAATAACAAACGACAACAGTACTAAGAACTTTGAGGGCTTTGTTTCACAAAACCCAGGGCAGTTTGGTTTCGGTGTCCCTGCAGGATCCTCAGAGCACCAAGCTGAAACAGTGGAAAAGTCCCGGGCTGGTCGCTGGGATGGCAGGGTGTCCCGGCAGGCAGGGGCAGGATGTCCCGGCAGCGCAGGGGGTGCAGGGTCACGATGCAGCAAGAGGAGCAGCGCCGAAGAAGCCGAAGGCGAGGCAGTGCCTGGACCGGCTCCCGCGGGTGGCAGGGAAAACTCAGGGTTCAGGCCGAACCGGTGATAGTAGATTTCTCAGGACTGGATCCTTTTGCACACAGTGAAACTCTTCTAGCCAGCAACAGCCGTTCTCTCTCTCCCCGAAGGCCGGAAAAAGAAAAGCCCGCAGCTGCCTCAAGCTCTGTCTTTTACCTACGTTATCTCCCCCTTCCACCTTTGTCCACCTCTTTGTTTCGGTTAAGTACTCTCAAGTATCCAACACTTGGTCTCCTTGATAACTTGTGGGGAAAATATTCTTTAGAGAAAGAAGGAACAAACCTAACCCCCAACACCATCCACAGAGGGATCCATGGTGCTTGTGTCCATCCAGACCAGTGTCAAGATGGGATCCATAGCTCTTTTGTCTATCAAGACAAGTATCCATCCAAAGTGGAATCCATGGCTCTGGTGTCTATCTCGACCAGTGTCCATCAAGAGCGGAATCCAACGGCCCTGGTGCCTATCCAGACCAGGTTCCACTTTGAAACCATGGCTCTGGTCTCCATCCACAGCAGAGCCAATCCAGAATTGCATCCGCGGCTCTGATGTCCCTCCAGACCAGTATCCATCCAAGGTGGCATCCATGCCTCTGGTGTCCATCCAGAACAGTCTCCATCCAGATCTGTGCCCATCTGGACCAGTGTCCACCTGGGATCCATGGTGCCAATTTCTATCCAAATCAGTGTTTATTCACAGTGGGATCCATGGCTCTGGTGTCCATCCAGACCATTATCCATCTGGACCAGTGTCCAGTTTGCATCCATGGCCATGGTGTCAATCTGGACCAGTGTCCATCCACAGTTTGGATCCATGGCCCTGGTGTCCATTCAGAGAGGGATCCATGCATCTGGTGTCCATCCAGAGCACTGTCCACCTACAGAGGGATCAATAACGCTGGTGTACATCAAGACCAGTGACCATCCAGACTAGGATCCATGGCTCTGGTGTCCATCCACAGCAGTGTCCAGCCGGAATCCATAGCTCTGGAGTCCTTCTAGACCAGTGTCCATTCGTAGGGGATCCATGGTCCTGTGGCTATCCAGATCACTGGCCATCCAGAGTGGGATCCATGGCTCGGTGTCTGACCAGACCACTATCAATACAAGATGGGAGGCATGGCTCTGGTGTCCATCTGAACTAATGTCCATCCAGAGCTGGATACATGGCTCTGGTGTCTTTTTCAACCAGTGCCCATCGAGAATGGAATCCATGGCCCTGGTGTCCATCCAGACCAGGTTCCAAGTTGGATCCAGGGCTCTGGTGTCCATCCAGACCACTGTCCAGCCACAGGTGTTTTGAAGAGTCTGGGGTCCATCCAGAATTTTGTCCAGTTTGGATCCATGGCTCTGGTGTCCATCCAGACCAGTGTCCATCCAGAGACGGATCGAAGCTTCTGGTGTCCATCCAGAGCAGTGTCCAGCTGGACCAGTGTCCAGCTGGGATCCATGTCTCTGATGTCTATCCAAACCAGTGTCCATCCACAGTGGGATCCGTGGCGCTGGTGTCCCTCCAGATCAGTGTCCAGCTGGGATCCATGGCGCTGATGTCCATCCAGACCGGTGTCCATCCAGAGACGGATCCATGCCTCTGGTGTCCATCCAGAGCAGTGTCCAGCAGGACCAGTGTCCAGCTGGGATTCATGGCTCTGATGTCTATCCAAACCAGTGTCAGTCCACAGTGGGATCCATGGCACTGGTGTCCCTCCAGACTAGTTTCAGCTGGCATCCATGGCTCTGATGTCTTTCCAGACCAGGTTCCACTTTGAAACCATGGCTCTGGTGTCCATCCAGACCAGTGCCTATCCTGAGTCACATCCATGCCTCTTGTGTCCATCCAGAGCAGTGTCCATCTGGACCAGTGTACAGCTGGAATCAATGGCACTGATGTCTATCCAAACCAGCCTCCATCCACACTGGGATCCATGGCTCTTTTGTCCATCTCGACCATTATCCATCTGGACCAGTGTCCCATTTGCATCCATGGCCATGGTGTCAATCTGGACTAGCGTCCATCCACAGTTGGATACATGGCTCTGGTGTCCAACCAGAGCAGTGTCCATCCGTGGAGGTGCCCAGCTGGGATCCATGGCTCTGATGTCTCTCCAGAACAGTGTCCATCCATAGTGGATCTATGGCTCTGGTGTCTATTCAAACCAGAGTCCAACCACAGTGGGACTTGTTGCTCTTGTTTCCATCCAGACCAGTGTCGAGCTAAAATCCATGGCTCTGGTGCCCCTCTAGGTTAGTGGCCATTTGTTCAGGGTCCATGGTTTTGTGACTATCCAGACCAGTGTCCATCCACAGTGGGATCCATGGCTCTGATGTTCATCCAGGGACATGTCCAGTTGGGTTCCACGGCTCTGGTGTCCATCTGGACAAGTGTCCAGTTTGCATCCATGGCCATGGTGTCAATCTGGACCAGTGTCCATCCACAGTGAGATCAACTGCTCTAGTGTCCATCTAGACCACTGTTGAGGCATGCTTGTATCAAAGAATCTGGAGTCCATCCAGACTAGTGTCCAGTTTGGAACCATGGCCCTGGTGTCCATTCAGAGCAGTGTCCATCCAGAGTGTGATCAATGGATCTGATGTCCATCCAGACCACTATCCATCTACAGTGGGATCAATGGCACTGGTGTACATCCAGACCAGTGTCCATCCACAATAGGATCCATGGCTCTGGTGTCCATCCAGACCAGTGTCCATCACCTACTCGACTTGGAGGTCAAGAGATGCTTTTGTAGCCACATTTTTGCCATATCACACGGTACACATCAATTTTGTTCACTCTTCCATGCAGTGACAGCCACCCCTCTGAATCTGCCATTACCAGAAAATGTGAAGATCAAAGAGATGAACCACACTGCTGTAAAATGACCTTCAATTTACTATTAGATGCATAAAGAGCAGGGTGCATAGGCAGGCATATTTTTCAGGAGGAAGAGAGGCTGTTTCTTCCCCCCAGACCAAATCATAGTAAGAAATTCTATATTCACTGGATTACCAAAAATTAAAAATTTCAGACAGAGCATCATAAAATAATGCTGCTTGAATGATCCAACTGTACTAGGTTCAATATCTGTAAATTTTTAGAGATCCCCCTCCTGACAAGAATGTCAGCTGCGTTCTCACCCAATCTGACAGGGACTCCAAAAAAAAAATCTTACCCTCCCCTCCAAGAAGAATTTTACTGGAAGAAACAAACTCAATATTGAAAACCTAAAGTGTTTGCTGCATGTTGCTGTCTTAGCTCTATGAAAAATTATTAACCAACTGGAAGTGCTAAAGAGGAATAATTTTTTTTTTCCCTTAAATTACGACTATTAAAAGGTCACTAGTGGCACACAACAGATCAGGACACAGGAAAGAGATTTTGTATCAGGTTATCATCCCACTGTTAGGACCATACAAGGCAGTCTATCTGGGTACCTTGCCAGGGAGTTGGCATTTTCTGTTTCAAGCAGCACAGAGAGGCAGCACTGTGAGCAACACCTAGGCCAGTGCCTGGGGTCATTTCCCAGTGCCTGGCAGCCTCAAGACAAAGCTTCATCCAAGAGTTGCCTTTCACAGAGCTCCAGGAGCAGCTCAGTGGGGTTAGCAGAGAGACAGCAAACCCATGGGAGGATTATTGCCGCTGTCTCCTGCACACATTACATTACATACACAAGGCTGACATCTGGCAAGACAGTGTTACTTCTTGGATGCTTCTGATTTGGTCTGGGGCTGGAAGAAAGCCATTTCCAAGACAGCACTGTACCAGTATTCCAAGAGACACTGACTACTGTACGTGCCTAGCAGAGACCCAGAAACAACAGCTGCTAGAATAGGATGACTAAAGAATTTACAGCAGCTTAAATTTCAAGCCATCAACAGCACTAGGTGAGGTCAACCCCTTTCTGAATATGTGATTGCCCCTCCTACTCACCCTAGTTTACAAGGCCAGTGAAATACGGGGTCTACCCATAGACCTTAGAAGTTTAGACCTTAGAAGTTTCAATTGATACATTTTCTGCTTCAAGTTACACACTGCCAACAGCATTGATGCAAAAAACAATAGCTTCACTTTGGCTTGTGACACTCACAGGGCAATGAAATGATTTGACTAAAATGGAGTTTACAGGGGGAAAAAGGCCTCAGGATAAAACGTGACAGAAACCTCAGCCAAAAGGCTGCTCACCTTAAACAGCCACGTGTGAAAAGCTAATCAGAATCAAAACCTCCACACACAATAGCAGGTTTTGAGTGCTGCCACTAGGATTCAAAACATGCTGGAATAGAGGAAAAACAGTCTTTCCCTTGTGGTGTATATGAGTCCTTCTCAATAACCACCTGGCCTAAAGACCAGGTAACGTGTGGGGAGAAAAAGCTTCCCACTGGATCAAGGTACAAGTTGCCTATGCCAAGTCATGCATCAGTACTCCCTCAACATTTATTTTTATCAAAAGTATCCCATTCTCCTTTCTCTCAACGCTATCAAGAGAGACAATAAATTATCCCAGAAAGCTGAGAAGTTAAAAGCTTTTCCTTTCTGTGCTCTGAAATCCTCTCTCTTACAGAGGCATCAGCACAACTTTTATGATAGTCTAGCAGTATAAAAAGCTGTCCCAAATTCTTCTGTTATTGCTTAATTGAGTACAGCAGCATAATTGTGCAAGGGCAGCTACAGAAAGTGTTAAACTCTCTCTAAAAACTATGCTATTTAAACTATAGTCTTCATGAAAGATAGCTGTCAGTCCACTAGCTTTTTCCATGGTAAAATTCAATTTACATTCAAAATACCATTGTACCATTTCAGAGCTAGAAATGCAGCAGAACAGGCATTTTGCATCAGCTCATGGCTTACTGCTCAGTTAAAAAAAAAAAAAGAACAGATTTCCATCAACAGTTATAACTAATGTGAAATTTTTAAACAGTAACAGTAGAGCAAGTATGCAAAGCATCCCATAGAGTTAGAAATCTGTAAGAACTAATAGTTTTTTAAAAACACCCCCTTAACTTCTCTATAGCCCAAATTCAAACAGCAAATCAAATCCAGTTACAGACACATAAGAACCAGAGAAATAAGGACATGAAACAGTTCATAAAAGCAAAGTGATGCCTTCCAAGAAGATGAGCAGTACAGGGGGCAGCTAAAAGGTAAAAACATTTTTAAAACCACTGTATTTGAATCCTGCAGTGGTCTTGCCAGTAGCACGTTTCAAGCAGCTGCATTAAAGACCAGAACACAGGCAGCACATCAGGCACAAGGTTAAAAAAAAAGCCTCAGCGAGCCAAAAAGCAACTTGTTACACCCTCGAATTCAATTCCTGCTAGTGGCAACTGATCCACTGTTCCAATTTACCATCATTTGGAAACTAATACTAAAATACCTTTTAGTATTCCCCGAGTCCATCACTGTTGATTCGAAATTGGGTTGCTTCTATGCTGAAGAAAGTACAAGACATTTTAATATCCTCTGGAAAATCTGCTGTAATCAGGAGCCCAAGAGAGTAATTTTTGTCAGTTTAAACCATTCCTTCCCTTCTGAATTTTACTTTGATTTAATTCCTCTTGGTGTTCTACATCATCACTGCCCAATTCTTCAGAGATCGTTAGCCACAGAACAAGTGAGGACTAATTTTGGACTCATTAAAAAATAAAAATCAACCAACACTCTACTGGTACTGTTTGCTGGTTTTGGTTTGGGGTTTTCCACCAAATTTTAATTACTAAGGAACCCTAGAAGCATCTATCATTGCATACCAACCCTCTCAAAGAGTTCACGTACGAGTCACAGTGGATGCTGTCAGTGTTTTAGGCACTTAAAAAACTGGAAGTGATTATTGATTGGGCAAAAGCCATGTCTTCCAGGACTCTAAATAGGATAACATGAACCAGGCCACAGAGAAGAAAAATTAATCTTTTCACAGTGGCGTTTTCTGCAAGCAGAATTGCAGTATTTAACAGCAGCCCTTTTAAAAACAGAGTAATTCAGGACTGCATGGAAAAGGTTTTTAAGGAGATTGGTAATTGGATGCAAAGCATTAGATCATGAGTGATTCATGCATAATCCAGCACAGTACTGACCTCTAGTGGTTACTATTCAAAAGCCTAAGAAAATATGGTGATGCTCTCATTCCTGTCTTTAGCAAGAAGGTACCAATTTCACAAAAGCACAGACACAGCTGGAGTTAATTGTCACTCCTGCTGCCAGTCACCAAGGAGATCATGGATCCTCTCAGGCTTCAGCCTATTCAGACATTGTCTAGACTTTAAAAATGCACATTTTTCTACTTTAAAACTACAACCTATGAACCCTTCCTCAGACACAAAGACAGCAAGGTGGAGATACTAACATTATCATTCATACAGTCTGGACAAACTTAGAATCATTGAGGAAGACTTCTCACAGAAATGGACCCATAAATGCAAGATTTACAGGAGTCACAAGCAACAACAAAACTAAATTTTACAAAGTGTCTGGATTATATTTTAAGGCTACCAATCAGACAACAAAACCAATTCTGTGTTACCGTAAACAATTAAGCAAAGTTTATCTACCAGTCAGAATTAGAATCAATTGAGTGATTCCAAATTATGAAAAAATAGTTCTGTAGTTGCTCATAGGGGTCTTTTGTTCTTGACTGTGGCTCAATCAAGATCAGCTGAACACTTACTAATGCTCTGCTTCTTCAGCTCTAACTCTAAAACCACCTGTACGCATTTATCCTTAAACCAGATACACTGCCAAAGAAAAGTCTGACTGATTACAAGTTTAGGTTAAGTCATTAGTACCAGCTGGATAAATAGCTTGTGTATATGCTTTTAATGATTAGAAGAAAATATCACTCAGCTTCAAAGATATAGCACATAATGATCTGCATTTCTGGATTCTGTCTACAAACTAATTATTTGTTTGGTGCTCTAAGCAATTAGTCCTTGTTACTGGAAACGCCATTCTACATGGGGGAATTCTTCGTCCTAATATTTTCACCCCTTTGATGGGAGGCTTCTATTTATAGGTTTTTGGGGGTTTTTTATAAAAGTACATGGAGTTTGCTTGTTTGGATAGGTTTTGTTATTTTTGTGTACTTAAGAGCAATTTTAAAACATTTCCATCCAAAGAAGTGTCATACAACAAAATAGGATGTGAAAGGTTACAAGATCCTCTGTTCTGACTATTACTTTCTGAAACTATTCCAGTAGTGCTTTCACTTGAATATTTCCTTAGTACTGATAGTGTTCTTGTGGCTATTAAAGCACACAGAATACAGTGCCTTCCCATCATTCATGATGTTCAGTCATCCTCTAAACATTCCTGCCCATCCACAAGGCTCTCACAACCCACAGGGACATCTCCCACTGCTCCTTACTTACCCCTGATGCCTTCATGTCTTCTAAATGCTCCCAACATTTAATGCTTTTTACTGCACTTCTGTCAACATCCAAGTTCCATATTTGTATTTAAAGTCATTTTCAACTTCCTTAATATGGAGTTTTCCAGCTGACACGTCTGTAAGTGCACAGTCTCCTGTTTAACTACTGGTCACCACAAATATTTAAAGGAATTCAGGCACGCTTTCTTCAGCAATCCCTTGAAAATAAGAACCCTGGATTATCAATCACAGGCTACAAAATGGCACTGATGATCTGGCTCAGCACTGTGCCCTGAAGGCTGTTGCAGGCAGAGTAGTTTAGCAGCAAGATCATTGCCCCTTTCTACATTATCTGGAAATATTTCTTTCCCTCAACAGGAAGACAAGCTACACCAAAAATCCACACCTTATTGCCTATTTTCATTGTTTGTCTAACAGTTCTTTTGGTGGCTCTTCCCCAGCATAACACTTAAATTCCACAAATACGGAAATAACATTTCAAACTGCACCCACTTCTCCTCATACCACATTGCTCCATATTCAGTAAAGCAAATGAAGTTCTGATGTATTTGAAACAAGACCACTGCCTGCAGGAGCTGTACTAGGGTACTACTGCTGCCTAAGAGAATCCAAAACTCCCTCAGAATAATGTCACTGCCCAAAAATACCTGGATTCCACTCAAATCTACCCTAACACGTTACCAAGCCCTACAAGATCAGATGCTACTTAGACGTGAACATTCCAATGTGTTACTCATTGCTCAAATTGTGACTGAACTTCAATCACAATTGAATCGGAGTGTTTTCAAGCCTCAATTTCCTCACTCGTATTTCCATAGAGAAATTCAACTTCTGCCGGAATCTACTACATTTTTTCCAAAGGCAGATAGAATACTGGTTCCAACCAACTTGGAGCTGCAGTAAAGAAAAACACTGGAAATACTTTAAGCAACTGCAGATGGCCTTCAGGACTTGTGTACAAATACTCCTGAATCATTCAAGGAAGTATATTAACTCAAGACCTGTGGAAAAAGGTACCAGTTAAAATGTCTGCCACCTCTCCTTGCAGTCACCAGGTGTATGTTTGGTGGCTGCTCGCTTGACTTCAGCACAAGGAAGAGTTGGCATTTTTAATTTACAAGCTGCAGGTAAACTTTGAAGACGTTACTTGCTGTTGGCAATATTGGCTGTTCAATTTGCTCTCTTCATATCTGCTTCTTTCTTCACCACCTTGCCCCGCACAGGGAAAAAAACAAAAACCAAAAAAACTACCTAAGTGCTCTTCAGAGAGGAGAGACTAAATCACAAACACTTCAGGGCAGGAAGCTTGAACAGCTTAAGCTCTTATTTGCAAGTTCTGTAAATGCCATTTCATACAACTCATCATATTCGCCACCCCACCTTTTCCACAGGCAAACACTGTATCCATCCATCCACCCCTGAAGCCCACCAGGGGCACTCTGGTATCTCTGCCATCATCCTGAGGAGCAATAGACTCTGAAACATTGTTTTTAAGGAAACTGACAATTATACCCACAGCATATGCTGTTTGCCTCTGCAAGTTATAGCCAACATTTCTATTCTTTCCTCTTAAAATAAATTTAAAGTGTGTACTACATATATAAGAAGAATATAAAACCCAGGAGTGCAAGCTGCAGCCCCACAAAGCCACCAAAGGTTTATTTGTCTCACAAAAGAAAGCAAGCACCTTTCAGAGGCACCACCATTTCCTTCTCTCCTGGATACAGATCCCTTCAGGCAGATTTGGCACACACGCTTGCAGTAAGAGGACAAGATGGAGCAATTCTGTCACTGCAGCAGATTAAAAAAACCTGCCACCAAGAGGCTTTATTCCAAAGGCAATTCTCCTCTGATTCACAAAAGGTCTGCCTACCATACAGCCAAGCAGAGGCTCCCAGATGGTGCTGGCAAAGCAATCTCCACTTTCCCCCAACAGCACAGCAGCATGTTAATCTCTAGTAAAAAATATTTCCAGTCCTGATCCCTTTGCTATCAGTTCTGTAACATGCACTGCCCTGATTAAATAAATAAAAGCCTATCAACCACCAGCAGTTTCAATACTTACCTGAAGCTCTCCTACTCTTAGGGAAAAAACCCCATGAAGTCAGCATTTAAAACCAAGAGAAAGTGCTTGGAATTATATCTCTTTCTTAATGACAGTCCCACTATTCCCTAAAGTTTGGGGAAGTTCTTTAAAGCAGCAACAGTTTAGGCCAGATGATCAATAGTTTGCAACAGTACAAGACAGGACTAACACTGGACAGGTACCTCTAAAGTCACCAGAAACCAGCAGATTGCAGTTGGCTTCTCTCACAGACACACCTCTAAGCGATCTTGGCTCCCAGTTCCAGTCTCCTCCACCCTGGGATCCACACATGAACAAATGGACTAAGCAGCATTGCTCAAATCCTGCTGCACTTGCTTAACCTCCATAAGATTTCCCAAGAGAGCTTTACTTTGTGTCACTTCTGCTCTCCTTCAATCCTGCAGCTCTTCTGCAAGTTTCTGCTCAAGACTTAGCACAGACTACTCAAAAAATCAGAACACAGGAACTCAGAAATATTTCAACAATTAAGCTTTCTTCTGGAGTAGAACCAACCATATAAATCATACAATTAGAATATTTCCCTGATTCTTATTTTAAACTTCAAAAAAATCCACACTAATAAAAGGACCTTAATACATTGATAAAGTATTCAGCGGGTCAATGAATAGAAAGGTTGAAGTTTCTCTCAAAGGAAAAAAAAAAAAAAAAAAAAAAAAACCAAAAAAAAAAAAAAAAAAAAAACCCAAACAAGTCTAGATGGGAGATAATAGGCACAGCACCCTGTGTCACATTTTATGTCTTGAAGAAAAAATAATGGGAATGTTTGGACAAGTATTTATCAGAACAAAGCCTACAGTGGCCCCTGAGGATAAAGTCAATTTTTTTTTCAATGCCAGCTAGTCAGTA
Source organism: Chamaea fasciata (assembly GCF_029207755.1). Classification (NCBI taxonomy): domain Eukaryota; kingdom Metazoa; phylum Chordata; class Aves; order Passeriformes; family Sylviidae; genus Chamaea; species Chamaea fasciata. The sequence continues at coordinate 265,918 of NW_027094165.1, forward strand.
ACTCATTGTGACTGTTAAAAAACTGAACTCAAGGACACTGGCAAAAGCAAGATTGGAGAACTGTAGATACACTATCAAATTTCTACCATGTGAAACCTATTTTGATGGCCACAACCAGCAAAACACTTTCCCTAATGCACACATTTGTCATACTCAGGTTTGTTACACTGGGTGATTTAAAGTGACCCTGCAGAAAAACTGGTTTGCAAAGACAGCAGACAAGAAAAACTTAGAGGCCACAAAGAGTAGAAGAGGAAAAACTGAACCACCACTTGCTAATGATAGTTCAGTTCATGCACTTGTGTATGCAGACCCAGCCAAGCCACCAGAAGGTGAATGAAAAATCTGAAAGCACAATTGAGCAAACCTTCAAAAAATATCTATCACTAAAGAGACCAATTTCATATGCACGTGATGCTGAAAATTTAGAAGAATCAAAATAATTGAATACTGAAGCAGGAGGATAAGAGTCCATACTACTGACACAAGATCATTTTTCCCTCTTAGAAAAATGGGAGAAATGTCTTGTATTAAAACAATTGTTTTCTTTAGGACTTCTAAATTGCACTAAATATTAACCTTCCTAAAACTGCAATGGCAAACCCAAATTAAAAAAAAAAAACCTTGGGACAAGAAGAAACAGTGATATATATGAACACAGTTCAACAGATCTCCATAGACACTCTTACGTTTCAGAATTGAGTTCATATTGACTATCCACACACATTAATTTGAAATCCCAGCTTTAGTCTTTCATACAAGTTCTACTTCTCAGCATTTTTAATGAGGAACTAAGATCTTGATAAAGCCATTCATTTCATTGTATCCGAAAGTCCTTTGCCTGCTGTACATTTTCTCTGCAGCTGTAGGCATGCATGAGTATGCCTAGCACGTGCATTGTGTATTTCTATTTACACTAGGAGTGCTTCAATATTCATCTGCAGTTATGTATTTATGTACACAGCTAAAACCACACAGCTATGTTAGATCTGATGTATTTTAATGGGGGTCAAATCTTCAATCCATGCTGGGATTTTCTGCTATTTAAGAGAAACAGGCTGTGGAGCATTTGACCTTTTTCTCCAAGAGCAAGATAAAATGTCCCAGATGTGCCCAATTCTCAAATGCATTGTTTCTATCTCTTGTAAGAACAAGTCTCCAGGCACCTGAGCAAAGATAACCCACGTTACATGGATACCTCACAGACTGGCAGCAAAGTGCTGTCATCTTACCAACCAACCAATATTAAAAGCAGGCTACTGCATGAGGCTGCCAGAGAGGCTTAGGCAGTGCTGTTACATCTCACATTTCACACTTGGTTTGCTACAAGAAGCAGCAAAAAATAGTTTCTTTGGCTCACCAATATCAACAGGAAAAGAGCAAGTGCTTTCCGTAAAGAAGGATTCTCACCTGACACCAGGAGCCCCCTGAAATCTTGGATACAATCAAGCTCTATGAAATACACTGCTGATATACCTTGCAGATAAGACAGAATTTTACACCAATCTCAGTTTCCCATCTTAATATATTCTCTTTGCTGTGACAGGTAATTATGCAGAGCAGGACAGCCCTCTGAATTCCTGTCTTGTGAAACAAAGATCGCCTTAATTAACATAACCAGTACAACAAAACACTTTCTAAACTTGCACTCAAGAGAAAAGATTCCCTTCACAAAGATGGCCGATTAAGGGCATTGAGAGGATTTTTTGGACTTGGGGGACAGGGACAGAGCAACATTACTTGTTTCTTTTCAGTTTTGTGCAGCTCCTCATCTGCTTCACCAGCTATTGAGAACTGACAGAAATGCCACCTATCTTATCTAAACAGTTCTTATCTGACCTTTTTTGGCTTCTCTTGAGACAGACAGCAGGACTCTGTTACTGCTAAAGGAAAAAGTACTGCCTGGTATCTCTAAAAACACAGATTCTCGGAAAGAAAACAGTTTAATGCATCAAACAATAACACTTTCTTCCCTCAATAATGCTTACATATTTTCACCTTTTCAAAGTCTCCAAATAAAGCTTAGAAATTAAACACGTCAATGCTACATTCAAATATTTCTCTCTTCTAACCTAAGCCAGAAAAAAAAAGAAAACCAAATCAGGAAAAGAAATCCTTCTTTTTACTACAAGAAGTCTCGGTTTTCCACATGAGAAGCCACATTCTCAACAAACCGATGCCAGAAGAGTCAACATTATTGAAGAGGGTTGAAGTGACCTGTCAAATTACCTTCCGTCCTCTGAGGATGTGCACTACACTGCCAGCATGTTTCCAGCTCTCACATTCAGAGTAGGAGAGCCAGGACTAAAACATCTGCTGGGCCTAACAAGGTCCCTGTCACATCTCTGTGATAACACGTTGCTCATGTCTATCACGTAACACAGGCAGAACATATTCTCCTGGTTTTAGTCCCCTAGATTCCTCGGTCTAAGCAAGAAATTGGCAGCCTGCCAGGCTTCCTATGGACCATTCTGGGGTGGGACCACCAGGTAAATCTCCCCGAGTCAGGGCATGATATCCTAAAGAGAGACACTGCCCTCCTTCCCCACGGATAAATGGGATGATGAGCAGTGCAGCAGGAGCAGGAAGCTCTGCTAAGTTTCCACCACTGCCATGCATTTTCTCTTCACTAAACATCCATTTACTTGCAGGAAGAAAGGCTCCCCTAATAGAACCTGTTCTTTTGATGGCAACCAAGAGGAAAATGGGCAAAAAATAGCTTGAAACTATACCAGTTTCAAGCTATTATTAACTGGCAGGCATACACTGACAGTAGGAGAGATGAGGTGGCAAGAGGACTTTCAATAGCCAAAGAGCCCTTTCATCATCTGACCAGCTTCATCTATTGTATTCAAATAAGTGTTAAAATACAGAGAAATCACACATATCTAGTGCCTTTACAACGAGTATCCAGGTGCAGATTTCTTTCTGCACGTGACTAAATTTAATGCATCCTTGCCGTGTACAAAAAAAAACGCCTTGTGAAATGAGAGGTGCTAACATTTTCTAACAAATGCGATGACATTACAGAACAGGATCCTTTTTGTTACTGGGGAAAAGAACACGCTCTTGGTGCAATTGATTTCACACATAAACGGCAACAGTTTCAAAGCCCAACATCGCTATTTTGGGCCAGTTAGTAGAAACCCATTTCTAAAGCTGATAGCAGCTCTGACAATTAATTACAAGCTCAAGATCAAGCAGGTCAAATCCTTGTGAAATCCCTAGACATCAATCAGAATGACTCCTGAGGGCCTCCACAGAGTTCAGAGCAAGTATTCCCTCTTTTGGCAGATCATCTTTCAGTGCCTCTGAGCTGCGCAGATTATCAGCAGGAATATTTTATGGAATAAGATCAAGGTAAATAGGGCCAGGAGGTGTACAATTTCCTGAGTTTAGGTTCAACAGACTTGCCACAGGTAAATAACTGCTCACTTAGGCACTTATACATGTTACAGCCAGGTGAGGGGTGGGGAAACACTCACAAAGGAGACTAAAACACACCGCAGGGCAAACTGCAATTCCACCAATCCACACCTGCAAAACTCATTTTCCACAACCGTGCTCAGCACTCCACAGAGACTCCGAATGAATTTATGCAGCAGTAGTACAAGTTGACAAATACATGAAAAACATTTTTAAAAAAATAACTATAATGTCATGATGTTCCTTATGCTGATTTGAGTCAGGGTAAGAGCTGAAGGGAATTTCCTTGTGAGCTGACAGGCCCACAGAAATAACCCAGCCATGACTGTCCCCAAGGACAACAAATGGGGCAGACCCCACTCTTCCAACAGGCTGCGCTAATCAACAGATCTGCACAGCTACTGCAGAATCTGCATAAGAAATCGATTGAAACCATTGGTTGGTATGGATTCATTCTGCCAAAAAATTAACTGTGACGGGTTGGCACGGTAATGACTTGAACTTTCCCACAATACCATGAAGTACTGATGCTTCTGGAAAAACAAAGTAGATTCTGATGTACCATTTAGCCTTCCTGGAAAGAAACCACGCCAACAAGATGAGGTAATCTTGAAATTGCCATCTCCAAGCTTCCTAAAACTGGAGAGAAGGTTCGTAATCTATTCGGACTCTGATTAAACTCAGCAATCAACACGGTAAAAAATATATTAAATAGAGCTTTTAAATAGACAAACTGCAACAGTATTTACTTATTTTCTTCTATTTCTCCTCCCTGGAATCCAGTACTCAGGCAAATTTCTCACTTCTACAACAGCATATTGACTTTTTGACACTATGATCATTAAAGTCAACGTGGAAAATACATGCCCAAATAGAAAATCTAGATGCTGAAAGGAATATCAACCACGTCAAATCCAACTTCTAAAAATAAAAACCTCAAGAAGTGAGTCACCCACCCCCAAAACTGTACCACTTATAGCTACGTTATAACAGAAATACAGGAAATATCAGATGCCTTTTTCCACTTTGGAGGTTTATGCACAAAGCTGAAGTCCAGCACACGTTTGTTTGTTAATGGTTGAGACCTCAAGCAGAAAAAAAACCCACAAATAATCCCCAGCCAACAGTATAAATCAACCTAAAGAAAGCTCATCATTTACTGAGTATCATGGCCATACAGCTGCCCAACAAAGAGAGGGCAAGACAAACTCCATACTTGTATAGCAATCTAAACTGAAAAGCATCAAAATATACCACGTGGAATCACTAGTACGACAACCAAGCCAAAAAAAATCTCTGCTCTCAATCTTCAGCAGCCAGCTCCCACTTTTTTACCCTGTTTTATAAACCATTTCTTCTTACAGAGTCACTGCCAGGCCCTCACTTTGAGTCTACTGTGTTTGACAGATCAGCTACAACGTTTTTCTTCTGTAAAACAACAGAACTTAGACTAGATTTTACTCAGCCACAGACTCTGCAAGCTCAGGTGTCATTGCTTTACACTCACTGTGTCAGGTTCTCCTACCACCAAGCCCGAAGGTGCCACAGTGAAGGAGCTCTGGAACTTGCTGCTCTGATGAAGGCACTTGGTCCAGCTGCAGAGTTTCCACTCTGTCTAACTGAAACCTTGACTGATGCCAGCTGCACCTCATTTGTTCCATCACCAGGTTTTCCTGAAGAGCAGCACTCACCCTCCAAATTTTAGCCCTGTAGGGGACAAAATTAAATTATATAAAAATATACAATGAACATCTATATTATTTATAAACTGAAGCATTTGTGATTTATTTAATGAAACTGTAAAGTTTAGCCCTCTAGGGGCTAAAATTAAGGGGACAACAAGTAGAAAGACAAGAGAAGCACGGTCTGTCCAAGAAGTAAAAATCACTCAAGGCCCATCAGGAGTTTCAAAGTTTCCCTCAAATAGTAAAGATCACACAAGCAAAACAGAAGTCTCCAAAGTATCTAACAGAATCATTTTGTAGAGATTACATCAGTACATCCACCATTTAATTAATTCATTAACAGGTGCTAAAACCCCTCCTTTATCTGTCCAAAGACCAATCATGCACAGAAAAGAGGAACATATGGAAATGAAATAGAGTCTTGCAACATGCAGGCATGTGGGAGACAGACCTTTTGGGGATCCCGAAGGTGGCAGCACAATTACTAAATTACCTAAGCAAGAGTCAGCCGCCAAAACCTCCTGGGGAAGCGCCACGGCCCAGAGCTGCCCCTGCCAGTGTCGTATGGGACAGCTGCAGCTTGTTTGGAGGAATACCTAAAGGTGATCCACCCAGAAGGAAAGGGATCCTGCTTTAAGAGAAGTCTCTAGTTCTTAAAGGATTGCTGAAAGTCAGAGTACGTTTATTTGTATGTTTTACGCTTAATACTTGCTTGAATACCCCTCCAAAAATGTTGTTAATCTGATAACTAAGAACGTGCCATTTAAAAAATGGCATGTTTTTGTCTCTTTCTTTCAAAAGTCAAATATTCCTTGTTGTTTAATGGAAAAGCTGGCTCCTCTCCAAACACATCCTGTGAGGCCTTTTCCAGTGAAGCAGTGTGCATAATGATAAATGAAAAAGGGAAAGGTTCTTGCAAGTATTTTTATCTGTAGTATGCAGGGGTTGATCTGTTACACCCAAAAATTATTTTCAACTTAAACAATTCACCTTTGCCAAATCCCTAACTCACTCTAAAACTCTAATAGGTACACACAACATTTCTTGTGAATAAATTTGCAACAAATCCTACAAGTTCACCCTCAGGAAAGGTGGCAAACACCCCAAGGGAGTATACAACACACAATATACACTCCTTGGAAGTGGAGGGAGTGAGATTTGTCCTTCCTCCTTGTCTTGGTTTGGGAAGACAGGTATCTGCCAGGTAAAATTACAATCAGAGGCTCTTTGGCAAAGATTTGGGAAATAGGAATAGCAGTTCTCTACTAGTATGTAATACAAAGCAAACAAACACAAAAAACTCCCCCCCCACCAAACAACTACAGCGTTAATGACAAACGACAACAGTACCAAGAACCTTGAGGGCTTTTTTTCACAAAACCCAGGGCAGTTTGGTTTCGCTGTCCCTGCAGGATCCTCAGAGCACCAAGCTGAAACAGTGGAAAAGTCCCGGGCTGGTCGCTGGGATGGCAGGGTGTCCCGGCAGGCAGGGGCAGGATGTCCCGGCAGCGCAGGGGGTGCAGGGTCATGCTGCAGCAAGAGGAGCAGCGCCGAAGGAGCCGAAGGCAAGGCAGGGCCTGGACCAGCTCCCGCAGGTGGCCGGGAAAACTCTGGATTTAGGTCGAACCGGTGATAGTAGATTTCCCAGGACTGGATCCCTTTGGCCACAGTGAAACTCCTCCAGCCAGCAACAGCCGTTCTCTGCTCGGCGTGCTCTGCGGTGGCTGAGATCCTCGAGGAGCAGCAGACACGTGTCTCCCCGAACGCCGGAGAAAGAAAAGCACGCAGCTGCCTCAAGCTTTGTCTTTTACCTGCGTTATCTCCCCCTTCCACCTTTGTCCACCTCTTTGTTTCGGTTAAGTACTCTCAAGTATCCAACACTTGGTCTCCTTGGTAACGTGTCGGGAAAAATTCTTTAGAGAAAGAAGGAACAAACCCAACCCCCAACACTCCTCCTACTTTTTTTGCCAAGAGTGAGGGAGTCCCAAGGAACCATTTCAACACTTCAAGGAATGTCTCACATGCCAGGAAAGGCTCTGACACACTGACTGAAAACACTGGGAGGAGGGAGGACACACAACACATCAGCCAACGCAGATTTTCGGCTGCCTTGGATATTATTCCTTCACAACAGCCACAATCTTTTTCCATAGACATTCTCCCCAGGTAAAAATCCAGCGTGATGGTGAAGGGGCTAATTCTTTACCCTGTTTAGAATTAGTCAGAGAACTTCACTGTGTTTGTGACTCGTGCTCTCTTCACTTGAAACAGCTCCCACAAGACCTTGAGGGACAACTTGCTTCAACTGCCGGGAGGTCAAACTTGATAAAATCTTCAATATTGTCCTTTCCGGTGTATTTCCTTATCCTCCTACCCTTATGAGATCTGCCTGTACTGCAGGACCAGCTATCTGCTCTAACAACATGGTTCTTGTATGAAAAATACAAGCCAAAATAGAAAATCTAGATGCTGAAAGGAATATCAACCAAGTCAAATCCAACTTTTAAAAACAGAATCCTCAAGAAATGATTCACCCACCCCAAAACAAATGCAGCAGTTGAGGCAACTTATTCATCTCACAGAGATCATTCTCCTATCTCTCCATGCTCTGCTCCAAAGTGTGTTCAAATCAAAGGTTCTCATTTTTTTCCTCTTCCCCTCAATTGTATTTAATTAGGTTGGTTTTTTTTTTTCCTTTGAAGTCAAGGGAAAGAGACCTATTTATTTCAAGGAATATTTAGCCTGGCCTTTTCCTTCCAGTGTTCTACCTCACTGCATCTTCAACCCCATTGTTCCATAGGGACAGGGAGGCATCCAAATAAAGATTAATAAAAAGGCAATTCCTGTGGTGTTATCAATTGAAGAAACAGGATCACTTTTCCCAGTGTCAATGAACTTCAATACACTAATAAAATTAACAAATATCAAAGTGGTTTGGGTCTGAAATAGAAACATTTCCACTAAATCTGAGTAGCTTTTCCAAATACTGGGCAAATAGTTTGATACACTTTGAAATACTAAAATATCTCCAGTGCTCCAAGATGAAGCTGAGCAAATTTCACTGAGTGAAATGAGACTAGACATTGTTTGCACCTTCTAAGCATGCATTATATTTTCATCTTGGTGTTTAAAACAAGGCCACTGCAAGGAGAATTTCCACTGTCCCAGCTGTCAGTAACTGGGGCACAAATGAGGAGCCAGTCTGCAAAGCCTTGGGCTTTCATCTCACACTGCTACACTGAAGCAAATGGACAGGAAAATAGAAGAAGCCTGAATACACCTCTGCTGATAAAGATCTCTATGTTAATACCATTAACATTGACTACATCGAATTTAAAGCTGATATCTGCCTGCATATCACATCCAAGTCTCTTTTCAGGTGTACAAAAAATGTGTCTATTTCACAGCATTTCTTCCTTTACTTCTCCACCTGGATCATACAGAAAATACATTTCTTGGCCACCAGCAAATCATTACCCCTTATGGGGACTGTTCCCTAAAGAGTTTAAGTACCAGAACAATGGACTACTGCACAGCACCAAATTTCAATTGTGACTTAACTATTCCACAAAGGGGATTTACTGTAGTGACACCTCTCAGGAATACACAATTATTTTAAATTTCACTGACATTTTCCACTAACAAAACAGCACTTCTACTTTAGCAGTGATTCGAAGATGGAAACTTTCCATTAAGCCTTTTCTTTCCTCTGGGTGTCAGAGTTGTCCTCAAAGTCCTTCTGTGTTAAAAATTAATTGTCTGGTTTGGTCTAACACACCCAATGTATTCGTTAGGGAGTACACGCACAGTAATACCTCAGAAAGGTTACAACTCTCCTCCCCAAGATCTTGGATGGCAATTTTGGGTTACTCTGAACCTCTCTCCAGCTTTGGCTTCTGAACTTTTACTTTAATCTACTTTTTCATTCACTTCGTGTATACCGATACAGTAGTTTTCCTCTTTTTGTAATCTGGTGTCCAAATACCAGAACGACCGCTTGACCATTTCCATAAGCAAACCATCCTCTGTAAAAGCCTTTAGTCAGAATCTTATTATTAAAGCAACTTTTTCCAAACAGTTTCTGCCGCAGAGCCAAAGGGCCCTCTGCTCAGAATCCTTTTCCTTAAAAGCATGGGGATATGGATGATTTCTGTGCCCCGTAAAGGTCCAGTGCCATTCACCTCTGGATACCAACCTGTTCTTCCATCTGACTGGGGATGGAGTCGCGGAAGATGAGAGGATTTCTCTCCAGCAATGATATCCTGCCCCTTGGCAGATATCAGGCAGTTCAAATCAAATTTCAGGTTTAGCTCACAACACTCAGGATGCTGACAGATGATGGAAGCACTGTCACAGCAGCTCTAGCTTGACTTTCCGCCTACACTACTGTACATTTTAAACCACTTCTGAACAGGATCACTAGAAATGGGCAGCCATCCCTAAATCATCCCTGAAAACACAATGGCATCCAACAGGTGTTTGCTTGAGTTATGCCCCTAAGGGAAGGCAGTACTTAAACAGGCATAGAGAGGATAAAAGGAATAATTCTGTTCCTAAGAGCTGCCTCCTTCCCCTGTCTCCTCATTTGCCAAGGCCACGCACGAGGCCGATCAGCGCCGCCGGCGCCTCCGGAACCACCTGCAGCTGGCGGCCAAAGGTGACCAAAAAAACCCCCCCAAAAAAACCCCCAAAAAATTTGGGGGGAGGGGGAATCCCTCCCCAGAATGATATTTTTACATTTTTATTTATTTGGGGGTTTTTTTGTTTGTTTAATCAGGCCCTCTCCGGCAAACCTTCGCTCCAAACCCGCTGAGCTCCCCCGGGGCCGCTCCAGCCGCGCCCTCAGACACCCCGAAAAGACCCTGGAAAGACACGTTGGGCTGAGGGGGGATCCTAAAAAATTCAAAAGAATTAAAAAACGGAAATATCCGACTCGTTTTTAGGGGCAAAAAACGGATAAAATCGGGAGGTTTTGGGGCGGTTTGGCCTCCGGGGCTTGCCGTACAAAATGGCGGCGCGGTGTGAGGGCGACAAAATGGCGGCTCGGAGATTTCGCCGTACAGAATAGAGAAAACAGGGATTTGGCAGGAAAAAAGGGGATTTCGGGGAAAAAGGGGGATTTTAGAGATAAAAATTGGATTTTCCGATTCTAAATTTGGAGAAAAATCGGATAAAATCGGGAGGTTTTGGGGCGGTTTGGCCACTGGGGGTTGCCGTAAAAAATGGCGGCGCTGTTTGAGGGAGACGTGAGGGCGACAGAATGGCGGCGTCTTGAGGATCGTGCCGTACAAAATGGAGAAAACGGAGATTTGGGTGGAAAAAGGGGGATTTGGGGGAAAAAGTGGATTTTAGAGATAAAAATGGAAATCTCCGACTCTAAATTTGGGGGGGAAAGGGCAAAATTTAGGGAGTTTTGGGGTGGTTTGACCGCTGGGGGTTGCCGTACAAAATGGCGGCGCGGTGTGAGGGGTGAGGAGCGGGCGGCAAAATGGCGGTGCCCTGAGGATCTTGCCGTACAAGATGGCGGCGCGCATGTTTTATTTGCCGTACAAAAACGAAGAAAATAGAGATTTGGGGAAAAAAAATGGGATTTAAGGGAAAAAAAAGAAATTTTAGAGAGAATAATGGAGATTTTGGTTGGGAAACGGGAAAATTTGTCGGGTTTGGGGTGGTTTGGCCGCTCGGGGTTGCCGTACAAGATGGCGGCGCGCGGGGGGTTTTGCCGGATAAGACGGATATTTGGGGGGAAAATGGAGATTTTAGGGAAAAAAGGGAGATTTTAGGGGGGAAAATGGGGATTTTAGAGGAAAAAACAAAATTTTTTGGGGAAAAAAATCGCTTTAAAAAGAAAAAAAATCCCCAAATCGGCAAAACCTGAGGGGAAAAATTTTCCCAAAAACCGCCTCGAACTCCCACAAACAAACAAACAACAACAAAAAAAAAACCGGTGACAGCAAAACAACAACAACAAAAACCGGCGAGCTGAAAATGTATTGAAATTTAATTTTATTTTAATTTTAATTAAAACAATTAAATAATTAATTATTTAATTGTTTTAATTAAAATTTTTCGATCCCAAAAAATCCCAAAAATTCACCCCCAAATTTCCACCCAAAATCCCCAAAAATGACCCGAAAATTTCCACTGAAAACTGAAAATTTTTAAGCCTCAAAATCCCTCAATTTTACCCCAAAATTCCCGCTGAAAATTGGGATTTTTAGAGCCTCAAAAATCCCCAAAATTCACCCCAAAATTGGAATTTTCGAAGTTCCAAAACCCCCAAAATTTCCACCCAAAATCCCAAAAATTCACCCCAAAACTCCCACCTAAAATCCCTCAAAAAACCCCAAAATTCCCACTAAAACTTGTGATTTTCAGAGCCCCAAAATCCCCAAAAATTCACCCCAAAATTTCCACCCAAAATCCCAAAAATTTACACCAAAATTCCCTCCCAAAATTGAGATTTTTAAAGCCCCAAAATCCCCCAAAATTCACCCCAAAATTCCCACTAAAAATTGGAACTTTTAGAGCCCCGAAATCCCCCAAAATTCACCGAAAATGCCCTAAAAATGACCCAAAAAGTCCCACTAAAAATCAGGATTTCAGAGCCCCAAAATCCCAAAAAATGACCCCAAAATTCCGACTGAAAAATGGGTTTTTTTGAAACCCCAAAATCCCTCAAATTCTCCCCAAAATTTCACCCAAAACACCAAAAATTCACTCCAAAAATTCCCAATAAAAATCAGGATTTCAGAGCCCCAAAATCCCAGAAATCGACCCCAAAATTCCCACGAAAAATTGGAATTTTTGGATCCCCAAAATCCCCCAAATTCTCCCCAAAAATCCCAAAAAACCCCCCAAACCCCCTCCCAGTACAAACCAGTACAAACCAGTAAAGAAAAACCCCAAACCAGTATAAACCAGTATAAACCAGTACAAACCAGTCACCCCAAATCCCTTCCCAGTTCATCCCAGTTCATCCCAGTGACCCATAAAGCCCCTCCCAGTACAAACCAGTAAGGAAAACCCCCAAACCGGTACAAACCAGTATAACCCAGTACAAACCAGTACAAACCAGTATAAACCAGTAACTCCCAGTATCCCCCAGCGCCGGGCCCTGGCCCTGAGCGGCTCCCTGGAGGCCGCCGAGCGTCGAGAGATCCCAGTTCAAACCAGTACGGTCAGGTGAGGGCACTGGAATGGGGACTGGAGGGCACTGGTTTATACTGGGATGGACTGGGAGTGGGTTTAGGGGTCACTGGTTTGTACTGGGATGGACTGGGAGTGGGTTTGGGGTCACTGGTTTGATACTGGGATGGACTGGGAGTGGGTTTGGGGTCACTGGTTTATACTGGGATGGACTGGGAGTGGGTTTGGGGTCACTGGTTTATACTGGGATGGACTGAGAGTGGGTTTGGGGGTTACTGGTTTGTACTGGGATGGACTGGGAGTGGGTTTGGGGTCACTGGTTTATACTGGGATGGACTGGGAGTGGGTTTGGGGGTCACTGGTTTGATACTGGGATGGACTGGGAGTGGGTTTGGGGGTTACTGGTTTATACTGGTTTAAACTGGTTTCGGGGTTTCTGGGCGTGGTTTAACCTTTGCCCCTCCCCCACATGTGAACCGACCATGCCCCTCATCAGGCCACGCCCCCTTCCCTTATATGGAGCGACAACAAGGGCGGGGCAAACTGGGCGGGGCCTGGGGGTTACTGGGTTCTACTGGGAGGAAGTGGGAGGGGCCAACGCGGCTGTGACCCCGCCCACCGCGCCGATATGCAAACTTATGTAAATGAGAGCACAAATAAACGCGAATGACGTCACTGACCACGGGGACTGGGAGTTACTGGTTTGTACTGGGAGGGGCCTGGGCGTGACTCAGACCCCGCCCACCTCACCGAGGCGCCAGCCTTATGTAAACTTATGCAAATGAGAGGCGAAATAAACGCCGGTGACGTCATTTGTACGCAGAGGAGCAAACCGGCGGCGCGGGGCATGACGGGATACACCGGGGCGCAGAGCGGCACCGCAGGGAATGACGGGATACACCGAGGCGCAAAGCGGCGCCGCAGGGCATGACGGGATACACCGAGGCGCAAAGCGGCGCCGCGGAGCATGACGGGATACACCGAGGCGCAAAGCGGCGCCGCGGAGCATGACGGGATACACCGAGGCGCAAAGCGGCGCGGGGAATGACGGGATACCTGCAGTTCCTCTCCTAAAGGAAGGCTCAGTCTGGGACTCATTCCTCTCTCTTCCAAGACACTACTTTAGAAAACTGCAGGATTCCAACCTAACCCTTCCTCCAACACAGGGACTGGAAGAAAAGATTCAGAATTTCTGTCCACCCCCATAGGTTCAGCCATACAGCTATGGCAAAATGCATCTCTTCTCTGCACTCTTCTCACATAAGATTTGTTTCTTTAATAAACCTTTCCTCGGAGGAGCAGTCTTACATCAGTATGAGATTTGTAATGTTTTAAGAAAATTTATAAACCAAGGGTTTGCAGTTGCACATACAGCAGAGATTCCAGATGAGAGCAGAGCAGACCAAATGCAGCCAGACTGGTGTTTTAAAACTGAGGTCATCGACTGATCCCTGTGATCCACAATCCCAACACCAGGCCACACCTGGTGTTCTTGCCTCTAGAGAAAAGCACACAACCTATTATCTCTGCTAAGCTCATTTGGTACCATTTAATACATATTTATTACACACTCACAAAATGGCAAGTGTGGTTGCATCACTACCACAAAATGTTCTTGGGGATTTACTCAATCATTGATGATTACAGAAATGGTAAGAAGAGAGGCCAAACAATAGGGGGAAAAGGTGGATTTACCCTACACAGCATCCAAATTCTTAACAACAGGATGGACTTTGCCACTTATTGCTAATGCTAACTCACATAGAAGGAGTTAGAAGTTTGATCTGCAAGACAGTTCACACAAGGCCACAAAGGAAAACAAGCACTTTACATGTTGAATTTCACCCCTGTTTATGAGGTTTTCTCATGATATTTAACTTCAATTATCAAACACAAATTTTCAAACATACTAGTGAACATCCCTCAGTCCATAGTCTGTGCCTATTTCTTGCTCTAAGTTAGATGAGCAAACAGATAAAATTGTATCAGCTCCTTTGAACCGACCAATTTCAATTCAGCTGTGGTTACAGCATTTCAACGGCGAACAAAAAGCATGCACAGCTGAGTTTCAGAAAATACAAATACTCACACAAAGCAACATTTTCATCTCCAAGAGTGTTTAGTATGACACACTTAACTACCTCCAGCACCTAAGAGATCTGTATTGAAAAATCTGGGCCACGTTCCTAATTTTAAGTGGACACTAAAAAACCAAACCCAAACATTAACATGCCACATGTCCTGGCTCTCTTAGCACTGCACTGGCCATAAACACACAATAATTTTGATTCCAAAGATTTCTCAAGGTTTCCTGGGTTTTTGTTGTTCCTACAAGTATCCCAGCTTGTTTTTACTCACTGTACCAGTCTCAGGTTGTAAACACAAGTGGGCTGTGACTCTCCCATAAGCAAGTTTTTTCATGTGTTTGCAAAACTGACCGCACGAACGTGGTTACAGCTGCTCACATGCTCTACTGCCTACACACACTGAAATGCCAAACAATTAAGGAAGGCTCCAATGAATTCTCAAGATTTGGGATTTTTTTAAGAGCTATTTCAAAAAATAACTAAAACCAGTATTTGTTGATGCATTTACTACCACATAATTGTACTGGAGCCCGTTGAAGAGACAAATTTGAGCTTTTTTTTTTTTAAATGCCTTTAGAAAGTATCTTTACCGAACACAAGAATTGGTTTACACTAGCAAATCATCAGCCCAGGTCCTGCATTTCATCAGTGCTTGGACAGACAAAATGAATTTTGTACATCTATCTGCCAAAGGATTGCTATTCTTGGCAGTTTATTATCCTGACTGGATCAATTAATTCCTTGCACTGGGGCAACAGGATGATGCACAGATAGACACAGAAGCTCAGAAAACCCTTAGAAATACCTAGTGACTGACCATGAGACTCTGGCCAACCTCAGCCCAAGCATTTTCTCAATATCCTCTGTACACTAATCTAGGGGAGCTATGAAACACAAGAAATCTCCCCTAACACAAATTACCACTCACCAGTGGCCAATATTACAGCCCTGACCTGATAAAAATATCTAGGAATCATCCGAATCAGATTTTTCTCCCTATCCCATCCGCTGGCAAAATTACACAAAGCAAAGTGTTTAAACTGCCATTATGTACCAAGACGGATGAAGATGCACAAGATCCTGTATTTGGTAACTGAAGTTTCCTCATGCAGCAAGGGGAGGACAAACTGGGGGAAGCAATCTCTTTGTCCTAGCATGGACACAGAAGAAAACCATTTAGTCTGAGACTAAATTCATGTCATAATGAACTTGTACCTTTGTTTGTTCCCACCGCTTTCAAAATATTCCTCTCTTAAAATAACAATCCTTTTGTTCAGGCTGCATTTTCACTTTCTGTGTTAAACACTTCCAAAACAACTTTGAATATCTGAGGAATTCAAGTTGTTGAAAACAGGGGCTGGGAGGAAAACAAATTAAACAGATTTGTTTAAGCCCAGTGTGCTTATATGAAAATCTTTCATTTGGCTTTCCACAGCTCCATCTGCATGGCGATCTCTCTAGACTCACGGACAGATTTAAACTTGACATTATCTAATGGACCTTGGGAAAAATCCTGCACAGCAAATTGAATTTTTAAAAGTGGTACTGCGCATTCAATGAGCAACTAATACATTACATTTACTTGAACTGCAGCAGAGGAACATTAAGGATAAGAAGCCCATTTGGAACTTACGTTCTTTAGCCTCCATTTGAATATACATTTCAGGTGTAGATGTTACAGTATTACGGGGCGGTTTTGAGTCTAGGCTTTGTGCAGAAATTAACAACTCCAGTATATTTGGTGAGGGGAAGCAGCAAAAAAATCCCATAAACACACTGTGCACAACCTGTGCCAATCCCACATGTGACTTGTGGCCTGACAGTGTTGTCAGCTCTCCATCTTAAAACAGCTTGGTTTTCCATTCCACTGAAACCAAACCTTTTCCACAGCATCGACACATTCCCTGCTTATGGCCAGCCTGTTGTGACCCAGCACCTTCACAGCTGGTTGTTGGGTGGGTGGGTTTTTTTGTTTTGAACCTTCTCCTTCACAACAATTCTCACTAGCACATGAACTTCACTCCACGTTACTCAACTGTGCCCTGCTTTACATTCCAGGCTGTCGAGACCATCCAGTTCTTCCAGGAATTATCTGCTCCTCCAGCCTACCAAAGTCTCTTAATCCTGTGCCATGGCATTTAGTTCATCCTGAAGAACGGTCTCAAGACAAACCCTGAGGATCTGTATTAACAGACCAATTCTTCCCTTCCAAGTACAGCTTCTTGCTCTCCCCTTCAGTCATTCCCTGTCCAGTTTACCAACCACCATTTTAACACCTTATTTTGTAATTTCCCATAGAGTACTACACAGACATGTTTCTTAAGTGTAGATAATGAACTTCCTACACCTAAACTATTATTTTATCAAGTTAAAGGACGGGCTACATCTGGCACCAATTACTTTGGACAAAAACCTCTCATCCATGTGTTATTTGCTGTTGAATCTGTCAATATTTTTTCAAGACAGGCTCTAGAAAGTCATCCATCCTCTTCAGACCAGAATAATTCTCTTGCCCATCTCCCTTCCCCATTTTTTTTCTTCCTTTTACACATTTCTTGTCTCTCAAAATGTAGTCATGATGTTTGCCAATAGATTTCACAAATCTCTAAAGGCCTAGTTCTTGAGTAAAAACAAATTAGAGATAGATGTTGATATTTGTCACAAATACATTTAATTCCTCATTTTAGACAGAGCCCTTATTTGGTTTGTTTAATCTCTGCAGTTCAGGCAAGCTCTTGCACATATATCGACTCACTTAATCCCTGCCTTCTTCCCTTTCTCTGCCCTCTTCTCACCCCCACACACAAGCACATGCCTCTACAGACCTGATAAAAAATTAACTTTCATCAGCAAGCTACTTTAGTCTGCAAATCACCCTGAGCAAAATATTGCCAAGTAAGGGACACACTACAGTTAAACATTAAGAAAAAGCTGCCCTAAAAAAGTGAAAAATGCTTCTTAGAAAGGATAGACAGGAGTCAGGAAAAACTAAACTTATAGCAAAATCTGGTTTCTTAAAATAATTCAATTTGAAGCAATACAAAAAGAAAAAAAAACCTATTTCTGTGTTTCCATCTGTCTTCGTATTTGTCCAATTACTAACCCAGATATGGAAACAAACCAATGTAATGCACTTCAACTTTATCCCTGGAGATGCCTCCTTGAAATAAGATTCAGAACCACAACTTCTCAATTCCTGTTAAAAATTCATTTCTTCGGAAGACTGTTAGGCAGAACAGTGAGACAAAAACCTCTGAAAAAGAATGCACCACCAGAGACAGAAAATTATTTTGAATCTATTGAAAGCATTGATGTTAAATCTCGTTACAAGCTGAAGTCTGTAACAAAAAGTGCTATTTCCTACAGGACACTGAAGGACTGTAGGACACCATGTCTCCATAGGCCTGGGAAATGTGTTTTTAAAGATACTCCTTCAAAGGCTTCATCCAGAGTTTGGACAAAACTAGATGTCCAAGTTTCCTGTCTCTTGAAGTAACAAGTAAAAACAATGTTTTGAAGACTGTCAGGACAATCCTGGAAACATAAGAGCAGTCCACACAACCTCAAATCGTTCTCTTTAAGGAAAATGCTGGAACTGCAAGTTGGCACAAGGCAAATTTGCAAAACTTAAACATTTCCACAAGTTTTCTCAGCTGTTCTGCAGGGTTGCTGCAGTGTCCTCTGCTCCCAAAAAAACCAGGTTTTCCACTGTTTTTAGCTGCAGCTTAGCAGTGGTGGGAAAAACTGTGTTTTTGCAGACAGAGCCATCAGCTGGAAGATCTGAAATACTTTTCAAGACAAAGTTCCTCCTCTCTCATTCCCCAAAAGCAGTGTTATAGAGAACCTACGTTCTGGAAAACTCTCCACATACAAACCTCTGCACGTTAACAGGGAAAGAAAACAAGATTAAGAGAACACTGCAAGGACTGTAAAGTAAGAGGAGTTCCCCTACAAATTGTTTTGGTTCTAATACTACTTCTAGTATGAACAGTTTCTCACTTCTATGATAATATCTTGCTTCATCCCCGAGTTCCCCAAAGCATAACAACAACTTCAGAAAAATAAAACAAGCATTGGGTTTTGTTTTGGTGTTTTGGTTTTTTTTGTTGTTTCAAAACACAGCAGAACACAGCAATATTTTCCCAACTGAGCAAGACAAAGTCACATTGTTCATTGCCACTCTGCCTTTTCTAATTTCCTGGTGTAAGCAAAAGAGATTGCTCTAGCCTGAAAACAGGAGTTATCATCCACCATCAAACTCAGCCTAAGGTATTAGCTCACATCTGTAATGATGATTCAAAGCTGCAGTGATCAATATCACATCACAAGTGTCCAATCCAGAGGGCATTAAAGGATCCTGTTACTGCCTATCTGAAGGATCACACCGGAGTTTCAGATGATATCAATGCAAAGGTAGAGAAAAGAGAAAATTCTCACCCCACAGAAGCAGCAAATTAAACTCTCTTTAGGAAGCTTCAAGCTTCTACTTCATGTGGAAACTATTTTACTTCAATTTGTCATTTCCATGTTAAGACACAAGTTTGTCCCATGGAAGAGAACCCCTTCACAACCATCCACCACTACCTGAGGGTTTTTTTTTTTTCAGATGAGTGTCTAAATATTACACACACAAACAGCTGCAGGTAAACAGAACTTTGTCAACCCAGCTCAACACGGAATGGAAAAGGAAAAGCAGACACAGGGAAGTCAAAAGTCAACTAACAAAACTCAAAGCACATTGAAGAGAGCTGTATTTAAGCCAACACAGCTAAGAACTGCCAGCGGCACAAGATACAGGATTTTGTTCAGTGTTACAAAATGCCAGGTTTTTTTCTGCTGATTTACTAGATTTTGTGCAATTCTCTATTTTTAATAGAAAGATAAAGCTCATGAGTCACCCTGAAATCTGCAGCCAGGTTCTTTCACTCTCTCCTTTCCAAAGTGGCAAACATTTCAAATTAAGCTCTAATACAAAGAATACAAATGCACTAAAAGCTGTCTGTTCTTGTGTCCTGTATCAAGGTATGAAAATGGCACAACAGTGTTAAAAAAAAAGGGTTCTCTGGTACACAAAAAATGAGAATAGGCTAATTTTTACTACAGTGACTTTGCCACAAATCACTTTTTGCCCAATGCAAAGTTAAAACGCAAAGGGCAAAAAACGGTTCCCTGTAACTAGAGCAAGATCTACTTGACAAGTCAGTCACATTAGTGATCTTCTAGTCAAAAAAGGAACTTTTACCAAAACACAATATTCCCGCCCTGTTACACAGAGGGACTATTTGTAGATCTTCCACTGTAGTGCAGTCTGAAAACTTTTAATTTCCATTTCTGGCTAAAATTATTTTTTTTATCTTGACGTATGTTTGACATCAGAGAAATATTGGATGAGTTTAAAGTACAAGTAGGGCTTGTCTGCCCTCCTTTTCCTAAATTTATTCAGCCTTTTCCTTTGAAAGCAAACACCATTCTACATCTACAAATTCTACAAATCCTGCATCATAAGTCCCACACCTACAACTTCCCCACAATTCCTATGCAGCTCCATCCTCTACTGCCACAAGTACCTGGCAGCTCACTGAAGGAAACCATCACTTTTTTGGTTCTCCAGTTACTGTCAATCTTTCACTCCCTGTTCCGATTTAGTGGCACTACCCTGCTAAACTCCTATTTGGTTTGTGCCAGTTCTGCCCACTCCTTTTTCCTACCACCTTGTCTTGTCAGGCTCTTGCTGCTTTCTCTCTCCCCAGTCTAGCATGCATGAGGACCCTTTATGCCCAAGATACAACTCAGAGAAGCTTCCTGTCACCACATTTCAGAACCTCCAGAAAACTCACCTGTCATTAGGTGTAGCAGACTTATTCCAAGAGCAAAATGAAATCAGAGTTCGTTATTTCTTAATATACTTGTGATAGCTTTGATGGTTTTTTCCACCTCATTCCTCTCCTTACAGTCTAAAACATGAAGGTCTTAACCTTCTTTGTTTAGTAGAGAGTCAAGTTCTTGACTACAAGCACAATCAAGAGGGCAAAATTTTCCACAGCACATCACTGACAATCAGCGGAAACACACTGTGCATGTACAACATCAGAACTGTAGGCAATTTCAAACCTTATTCTGCATCCCGACATACCAGAGACACTATACACAGGGCATGAAATGAAAAAATGGCAAGAACTTTGTACACAAAACGTAGAAGGCCTTTGCCAGGAGTGAAGAGCAAAACTTTGTACAATACAAGCCTCAAATGTAATGATATTTACATGCTAAAACAATGACAGCCACAAATGACATAACCTTGCTTTTCTGTATTACAGAAACAAGGGTCGCTATTCCAAGTGGAACGTGAGGGCGGTCTGGCTGAAAAATCCATCACCTCACTGACCTCCACGGTCGATTGAACTGATTTGGAAGGCTAGATGAGTGCCCCATACAACATCAAGTCTGAGGGCATCCATCCTAAAGCTGTTTGCTCGCAGAGAACAACCCCCCTGAGCAGACGAAACCATCCATGTGTCAACAGTACATGGTACCTGCACTCCCCAAATACAGCAGCCAACGAGGCCCAGGTGGATTTGGAAGAGAACGTGAGTAGTCCAGCTTCCAGGACTGCAGGACACATGGAAGTGAGACCACCCCCAAACAAGCTCAAAACCAATTTCTAAGAGAAAAACGGGTAGTCTGTCTTCCAGGATTGCAGACACATGAAAGGGAGAGCCCCTAAACAAGCTCAAGATCCAGTTTTTGGAGAAAACAGGGTACTCAAACCACCATGACTGCAGACATACATTAGTGAGACCACCCCAAACCAATTCCAGTTTTATCTGCAGAAGAATATCAGGTGGTCAAGCTTCCAGGAGCAGAGACACATGAAAGTGAGATGCCAACAAACAAGCTCAGGGTCCAAATGTAGGAGAAAAAAGGGCAGTCAAGCTACCTAGACAGCAGATATATCAAAGTGGGACCACCCCCAACAAGCTCAAAGTTTAATTCTAGGAGAAAAAAGGGTAGCCAACATTCTAGAACTGCAGACACATGAAAGTGAGACCACCATGAAACAACCTCAAGGTCCAAATGAGGCAGAAAAAGGATTAGTCAAGCTTCCAGGACTGCAGGCACATCCAAGTGAGACCACACCTGTTATGAGTGGGCCAGGAGACAAATCTCCCTTTAAATGCCTGTATTAGGACAGCTTTGGGCGGGGAACCCAAGGGGTCACACACACCGCCACTGCTCCCTGGAGCGATGAGGACGAGGAGGTGAAACAGCTTTGCCAGGTGCCCGACAGAGCCGGGGCTTGCGTCCCCACGAGAGCCGCAGGAAAGCACAGGCTCGTTGACAAGCCGAGGGCAGTCACGCAGAGAGGGCACTATCTGACTTATGGCGACAAGACACGGAGCCCCAGCAAGCAGCCCCATGTTCTCCCTGCTCACTGGGGTAGTTTGGAGTCCTGTCTGGCTAATGGCTCACCGGCCCTAGGGGTTTTTAGGCGTCCACTCCACCTCCTGTGGGCACTGCAGTCCCAGGGAGTTCTCTGGTTTGCGTGTCGCCATCAGGGCTGTGAGGGGAGCAGCGGGAGCACGGCCCCACGGGAAGGAGACAGTTTCAAAATGGACACCGGCTCGAAATGGGGGGTGAGGGAGAGCGGAAAAGGTACACAAATGAACTTATTCACATGCAAACTTGTCACGATCCGCTCACACAAGCGGGGTTCGTGATGGTTCGTTTTAGGGATCTCAGAGCGCAAAAGACACAGCGGGGGACAAACTCAGTTTACTCAATCACAAATGCACCTTTATTTAGTGCCAACAAATGCGATAGTGGGGAGAGAAAAGGAGAATAGTAAGAAAGACAGAAAAAGAGGGGAAGGGGATTATAGCTACCAACATGGAGGGTCGAGTCCTCGAGGCTTTTGAAGATGCCTATAGACGCGATCTTCTCCAGTGGGGAGATCTCAAAAGTGAGCGGGAGTCTCCAGGGTTTTTATAGTCCTCTCCGAAGCGACAGGCAGTTGGCCAAACAGCTGGGGGAAATCATTGCAGTGTGTTCATTCAGAGAACCCAGAACAAGTTGGTCATCAGCAGGTACAGTGTCAACCAGTCCAAGTCAGCAGGTGCAGTGTCAGCAGGCGCGGTCACTTCACCGTGACTTGCCCATTGTTTCTGCTCAGGTTCTGATGTTCCCATATGGGTGCTGGGTGTTTTCCATCAAACACACCTGCAGGCAGCACTTGGCCAACATCCCACCTCAGCCAGGCCAGAACTCCTGTGTTGAGATTTTCAAGTCCCTTTTAGGGGTTTCAGTCTCTGTCCTTGACGATGGTCGTGAGGCAGATGAGGGATCTTCGGACCGTCTCTTACACAAGGGTCGGCAGGGGAGAAGATCCCACTTCAGGCTTCCACAACCCATCTCCAGGTTTCTCTCTAAGCCCTCCCGGTGTAGCAATGTATCTGAATAACTTGGGCCATTTCCTGTATCAGCCAAACTGTTTGTAGTGAAGATGACACCTGCAGTCTTCTTTTCCAGAGTTCGCAGGAATTCATCAAGGCTACAGGAACAACAACAGCTCTGAAAATAAGAGCCTAGGAAAGCCTCTCCAAGAAATGCAGAACTCAGATAGGAGACACATAGCACGGTGATGGACACTTAACCAATTAAGTGCCCTGAAAGATGCGTGCGTGCGTTCCTGCCTTCCTGCCTGCCTGCGTGATGGAGAAATAACTTAGCCGACTGAGAGAGACACCTGTACCCATGAAGAGTAGTGCTAGAAACTGGAACTGTAGCTTTATGTACACAAGAAAGTAGCTGCTGTTAGAAGCATATTGTTTCCTTCATTTCAGCAGCCCATTTTCCCCCTGTATCCCTGTGGCTACCTGCTCCCACTGCAGAACAGAAGCAGCACCCAGCCAGCAGCTCCTCAGTCCTGGCAGGTCAGCGGCACTTCCAGGAGCACACCAGGCTGGCAGCAAACTGCCCAAAGGGCACTCAGCCCTAGACCCTTCAAACCCTCCAAAGTAACTTGGCCAGGGGGCAGGGTCAGCACCAAAGACACAGACACCAACCTCAGGAGCTCAGGGTCATTGGCGACAGCTCAGAGCAGCCAAGAACCTCCCAAGGAGAAGCTCAGCAATGCTCCCCAGCACTGCTACCCAAGGTGACCTACAGGGACTGAGATCCAGCACCAGGGACCCTGAGCCTCACCCCCAGCAGCTGGGAATCCCCTGTCACAACCCAGCCCTGGAGAGCCCCCCCAGAACTGGCAATTCCTGCGGGTGCGTCCGCCTGCAGGCCAAGAGGCTCCGGCTGTGCCGGGACAGGGCCCAGGTCGGGCAAATGCTGCAATAAACAGGCGCACACAACTCCCACGGCGGGAACAGCTGGGCTCAGCCTCCTCCGGCGTCACCCCAAAGCCTGGCCAGGGCTTCAGGAGCAATGCAGGAGCTGCCTTTGGCCCCGCTCCTCCCAACAAGGCCACAGGACTCATCTCAGGGCCCTGTCCGGCCTCTGAACACAGAAAGGTCAAGCCATGTTTCACTAATGAGCACGGACCTAGCCCAGAACACTAATGATCCTGGCTACCGCACTGCCGACAGGATACAAACACAACATCTGGGTTGAAGGCTCACCCAGAGGTCAGCTTTGCCTCAAGACTCTGCTTCAGGCCTCAGGCCTTCAGGAAGTCCCAAGCTGCTTGAACCTCTGCGCAAAGCCTGCTCCCATCTCCTGTGGAACCTCACAGATCAGGCAGCACTTCCTCTGCCCACTCCTGAGGCTATTTAGCCTGCCAGCAAAGAGCAGGGGCTGACCTGGGAATGACAGAAGGCAGGGAGGGGAAAGGACCCTTTTGCTTCCATCCAGAAAGCCAAAGGCCGTCAAAAAACCCTCTGGTGAACACCTGAGCAATTACCTGAGCAGCACCGGGAGATGAGAGGCCTGGCACTCCTGACTCCCAGAGCTCCCAGGCCTGCCTTGCCACTCACCTTCATCCCCCGTCTTGGACAGCAAGGCAATCCCAGGGATGGAAATCCAGGCTCCTGCTGCTCCTGGAAGGAGGCACCCAACAGCTCCGTGCTGTTTTGTTTACTCTTTTATTTACTGCTGAAGTGATTCACATTACTTGACATACTGAAAGTTTCTTATATACATAAGGGTATCAGGCCCTTATGATGTACCGGTCTGAGATGGCTGCAAGTTCCTACGGAAGATGGAGCAGGGCAGAAAGGGGAAATAGGGAATAACATCAGTGACATAAGCTGGACGTAAGAAGGACTTCTGGGGGGGAAACATGAGGTGCAGCTGTGCACTTCAGTTACAAAAGATGCTGATGTCGACTGGGGTTCTGAAACAACTTGAGTATGACAATATCAGCTGCTAAGTCTGATGAAAACAAGCGGGCAGATGGCAGATATTATTCTAAGGCCTTGTCTCAAGATGGTGCTACTGTGTGCTGGAAGAGGACAAACAGGGATAAACCGTGTAAGAAGTGGAAAAGTTGATGTAAAGATGGAAACCATTTCAGGGATTTTTTTTTTTTTTTTAATCAGGGAAGGATGTAATGGGTTAAGAAGCCAGAGAAAGGCAGTTAAATGCACTGAGCTAGGTGGCAGCAACTTCTGAGAAATGCAATGCAAGGTAAAGTAAGGCTGGAGAATACTAGATGCTAGCTATTGGACAAGGATTTGGTAATATATCCCAGATTAAGAATCTATTACAAAATGAAGGTTAAAGAAGCATTTGTAAAACTTTGGGGTCGATTCTGGGCCATTCTTTTAGTCAGCTACAGAGAAGATGTCTCAGAAGAGAGACCAGGATGAAAGGAATGAACAAGTGCAGAGATGGCAGCTAGGGCTTATCCAGCATTCTTTGTCAACTTGGATATTTCATGTCATGTTCTTTTCCAAGAATTGGTAATAGCTGCGAAGTAAAAGTCTTCTCTGCAGCCTACCTTTTTGTAGGTTCTATTTTTCTAAAAGAGATCTGTGTTAGGTGTGATTCAGTTACATTTTATTGGTGGCTGTTAGATCTCATTTTGCTCAAATACTGTATTTAATAGACTGTTTAAATTGCAAAACAAAAGTTGCCTTCCTGGGGACTCTGACTTGCGTTACTCAGTGAAATAATTTAGACTATTTTACAGACTGCAGGTATTCGGCAGGCTGGGGAATGCCAGGATAGTGAGGCACAAGAGCACCTGGAAGTGAGCTTAGGGGAAATGAAGGGAAATTAACTTGTATTTTTCTCAAGGTTAATAATAAAACCAGCAACAGCAACAACAACAAAAAAAATCACCAAAAACCTGAACTGTGACTCTTCATTAAAACACATTTTCTCATCCCAGTGGCTGGAATATGAGCCTTGTTGCTGAAGCTAACTGGACTTTTATCACTGTTTCTCTGAGGCCATTAGCGAAGGTTTCTAAGGTCAATTTCTAAGCCAGTAGCTAGAAACAGTAGCTAGACCATTTGTAAAGTTGCCATTTACAAAACCCCTTTGAGAGAGTAATGGCCATCTTGCCAAATCTCTGTTTCTATACCTGCTTAGATTCTTTATCTGAGTAGTTATTGTACAACTACTTAGTATCTGAGCTTATCAGAGAGCTCCTTAAAAACACTGGGAGTAAACGTTTCGAGTTACAATGTTTTGAATTTCCCAAATACAACAGGCTAGTTTTCTAGCTAGAAATTCATGCTAGAACTGAACTCCTTTTGTACCCTCAGTACAAGCGTTTCCTTTTGTAAAGTAGTAGTTACACCTGTTTTCTCTTTACAAAGCAATGGGACAAAAGAGAAGCTCTCAGAGAGGCTTCTCTCTTAGGATGTGCATAGATGGCACTTAGCATCATGTGGCAGCTGCAGTGCAAGGAAGTAACGCTGTTTACTGGGATTCTGGTTCATGGTGACTTGGTTGTACCCTGTCCCATCTTCTGTTAAAGGACAAAGGCAGCCTTGTGATATCTGACTTGGCCTTTACTGGTGGATATAAATCTAGCAGGCACTTAAAACAGCTGCCAATACACTTGTCCTTTTGTTTTGCCCTGCTGCGCAGAAGATACACCTTTTGCATCATATCAGATGATAATGCATAGAAATTTAATAGTCAGAAATATGCATTGATTCTGTGGTAGATCAGGCTGGTGTTAAATTTTTTACACATTCCATTACCAGGAGCAAAACCAAGTGAAGGAATAAAATGTCCTAATAAGCACGCCATCCTGGATTTGCTCAGAGAGTTTAAGCTTAAACTCAGTTAATTGGTTCCAAGCTGAAGAAACAAGTAGTATAGTATTCTGGAAATAAGCAGCCCATGCCTACGGCTTTTGTTCTTTCTACTGGAAATAAACTTAAATTAGCGAAGTCAAATGGTATAAGGACAGAGCTTAATGTCTTCAATTGCACAGTCAAATAAGGAGGAAGATGAAGTTTTCAGGAAATTAAATATCCCCTTCAGTTCACACACATTCCTAAAACAATACAGCTGCTGAAGAGATGCATGATGTTCTCTCTTGGTTTATTCACTCAGGGCCAGAATTAATTTTTATTGTACTTATGTGATTTGATGCAAGGTGAAAGTTTGGTGTTGTTGGGGAAAAAGATGATTAGCTTCTAATAACCTGTAATAAGGAAAGGAGAGCATTTTAAGAACATGACCTTCCCACACACTGCAGTTTGTCTTCCTGTTTTACTACAAGTAATAAGCATCCGGATGAATGGGAAGCCCTGTCAGCAAACTTAAAGCACCCAGAAGGAAGCTGTGAGGGCATGGCCGCAAGACTGCAAAGGTTTCATCTTTCTTTCTTTCTTTCTTTCTCAGAGTTTCATGGTGTCCTGAATCCAGTCAAGATAACGACTCACATTTGTATAAACACCAGGTATGTCTTTGCGGCCACAGCCTATTCCCCAGCTGATGATTCCAATCACATCCATACGATCGTCCTTCACACAGACCAGAGGCCCTCCAGAGTCGCCCTACAGGGAAGTAGCAGATTAGTAACAATCTCTTTGTTTGGTTTGGCATTGCTTTTCCCACCTCCACTGGCTTTAAGGGTTCACTAGTGTTTACAGAAATACCCCATGCAGTATGCTCACAAATCAAGAGCTCTTAGTACTTTTACCTAAGTCACTTTCATGTTTCAGACTGCCTCAATGCTCATCTTATGAGGAGAGATACAGAAAAATATAACACCAAGGTGTCTAACTTTGTATGGAGCTCATTTATGAAATGCAGGTAAAATGCTGAAAAGAACAAAGAGAGGAAGGCCTTTATTCAAGCTATAAAGATACAAGGGGTTTTAGACTGTGGTGTGTAACAGTAAGGCAAAATTATTAACTAGCTGTTTAAACAGAAAGGATGTGGATTGAATGCATGCCTTCCTTTTTCCTCATGTCATAGCTGTTTGTTCTCTACCATCTTTCAGCCTTTATCCTTCTTTGCACTACTTTTCAGTAGAGGAGCACCCCCTTCCTTCTACAGAACCTCCTGCTGAGTTTTGCATGCTCACAAAACAGAAGATACTAGGAAATGATGGGGTGGGTTTTCCTGTTCAGTTTTGTGGTATTTCCTGTATTTGGGATCTTCGGTCTGTGTTGCTCTGGTTTGACTGCTTAAGTGTTCCCTGCCTTCCCCTCCATGAGGGGTGGGGGAAGAGAAATTAAAGAGGAGCCACCAGTTCTATTCTGTTCATCAAAAGCCTACTAGGACTGCCATGTAGGCAAAAAAACTTCTTTAAACAATTTTCTGAAGCTTTTTGTTTAGTTAGCTCAAAGTACAGAGGAAAGAAAAGAGACAAGGAAAAGAAAAAAGAAGAACAGAATAGGGTTTACCTTGCAGGCATCATCAAGGTTCCTTGTGTCTCCTGCACATAACATACTGTCCGTTACTGTCCGGTTCTCTAGATACTGTGCTGTGCACCGACTGGCTGGGAACAATCTGACATGGCCTTCCTTCAGGTGCTCTGAATAGAACGGAGAAACTGGAAGGAAAATGACAACATATATACATACATATGTCTCTGTATGTGCATATATATGTTTTCTAAAAGTTGCAGTTCAGTTTCCATAGTTTAGGGGAGAGTGAACTGAAGTAGCTCTGTGGCTAAACTAAAATTTCCTTGCAAAAGGATTTTTTTTATATCTTGCGTGTTCCACTTCAATAATCAGAACCACTTAAATCTCGTTGAGAAAGAATATTGTCTCTTCAGCAAGCTAGAGAGGTTTTATGCAGGCTCCAAATTAAAGACTGCTGGGTTTCTTGGTGGATAAGTGATCTTCACAGAGTTACATCAATCAAAATGAAGTAACAGGAAATGTCTATGAAAATGCCTTAACCGTATGAAACAGGATCCTAACTTTTTAACATTAGACTTGTACTGACAAAAGTTAGATGCTTTGTCATACATAATACTGAGTAACTGCTACACTTACGTTGGAATGGAAGAGATTTGCATGGTTGATTTGGACGTGGGTTTTATTCTCCTGTACAGCTACAATTTCACAAAACTGGAAGTTGGCAGGATTGTTGCTATTCAGTAGAGTTTTGAATTACAGTTGCAGCATCTTTTCCCTTTCAGAATTTATCCTGTACTCCCTGTAAGCAATGCTGAGGACAAGCTTTAAAAGCACCTTAAAAACACTTAATGCCACACTTACATGCTACATCTTTAGGTCTGTTCCAAAACCCCTGTGGGTCCAAACTGTGATTAGGTCTTGTATGATGGATGCTTCACAGTTTTTCTCTTACTAAGTTTACAAGTTAATGAACTTAAAGAAAACGGAAAAGGAAGAAAGTAAAATAAGAACTGGGGTTTTTTTTGTTTGCTTTAAATACAGGTCCAGCTGTGTACACTTTCACACACCTTTTATTTCTGTTTGTTACAGCTCACTTGAAAAGCAATTTAACCAGCCTTTTAATGTATATCTGGGATTGTTATTTCTTTAGCCTTTTTTTTTGCTACTCTCTGCATCTCTTAGAATAATGCGTCAATCTGCAACTGTATGGTATATCAAGGCTTGAGAGAAATGAATTTCTGTCCAAATTACAGTATCTAAATGTATTGAGTACAGCAGATGTGGCAGCCCTGATTGCAAATCTTATGTCTTTCCTACCTTACTCATTGTGCCTTTCTTTTTTAGTTTTGTACTGTGGAGAGTATCGGGGAAGACTCTACTAGCCCATAGGGCTGACAGAACTCAGATGAATAACTTACAGTAAAACTTGTTTTTGAGTAATTCCTACATACATTTTGTAGTGCTCATATAAGCCATTATGATACATTACACATTCAGTGGTGCTAAAGGCTTGAATTCTTTGAGGGCAGAGGACTCAAGGTCTGGATGTATAGACATGTATCTTCTACTTACATTCTTCATTTTTGCCATAACCAGAGATCTCACATTCAGTCCAGTCAGGCAGCTGCAGCTCTGGCATGGGGAGGCAGGCAGCACGTACAGTGCCTGTTTCAACAGCACAGTCTTCTGCATCTGACTTCAACTGCAACAGAGCTGAACATGGAAAAATATCCCCATTTCATTAACCACAAATTTGAGCCAATCATGACCTTCCAGTCACAATGTCAGAAAAGTTTCTTACCAATATCATTGTTGAAATTTTCTGAGTCAAATCTCTGATGCACAGTGTAGTTCTTTACTTGAAACTTCTGTTCATTTTCCTCGGGAGTTGCTCGGGAAGTCCTACCCAGTACAATCTTCAGCTGATTTGTACTAAAGCTGAAGAACAAGAGAGTCTGTATTCCTGTGTTAACTAGAGCGCACCTTTCCCTTGAAGATGTGCTGTTGGAAAGTCTGCTCTTTATTTATTTATTTATTTATTTATTTATTTATTTATTTTTAGCTCTATTACTACTTCGTTACCCAGGCAGTTTGACTGCAAAGTGACCTATTTGCCTTCTTTTTTGCTCTATATGCTTACAGCCATCAGGGCAAAGTTCCTCTGCCAGCCCCTTGCTGTTCTCAAGTTTCAGATGGTTCTGCATGTGTATTGACAACTGTGTTCTTAAGGTAACTGATACTTTCCTGTGGTACCTTAATGCCATCCTGCTAGTTTGCCTAATTAAATGCCTCTCTGTAATGCTCAGCACAATTAACTATAATCTTTAGTGCAGACTTACTGGGATAAAGAGGGGTTTTTCCAAGTCTTATACCCTTCCAGTAAAGCTATACTGGATGCTTCTATTTTCCAGACCTTTTACCCCCAGTCCTCAACTTACCCTTCCTCAAAACAGTGAGCTGCTGACAAAGCCCAGCAGGAACTGATCAGAATTCCTCCACAGAGAAAATGCTCTCCAGGCACTTGGTGATACTTCACAAAGATGGCAGCTCGCCATGGGTGAGCTGCAATGTCTGCGTAGGAACCACCTTTAATCCTGTACCGGCGTACTCTGCACTGCCGTAATCCACAGGTTGCTGTGGATGACAAACCCAGAAAAAGGCTTTTTGTTTGGGCACTCTTGCTTTGAGTTAAGGTTAAGAGCCTGCTAGTCACCAGTCCATGTTGAGGCAGCTGGCCACCAACTGTTTAGTATTTGACTCACCGCTGTT
Source organism: Chamaea fasciata (assembly GCF_029207755.1). Classification (NCBI taxonomy): domain Eukaryota; kingdom Metazoa; phylum Chordata; class Aves; order Passeriformes; family Sylviidae; genus Chamaea; species Chamaea fasciata. The sequence goes on from NW_027094165.1 coordinate 296,818, forward strand.
TCCTAGGAAACTTGTATTCTGATTTGAGAAATACAGTAAGGAAACCCTGCCTTTTCCTGTCCTCCATTTCTGTAATCTTCCCTTCTGGCAGAGCAAGAGGCATTTCCATGAGAGTGGAGCTACAGAATCTCTTTTTGCTCCAAACAACTTTGTTTGTTTGTTTGTTTAACTCCAGCCCTTTTTTTTGCTGGAAGATGCTTGAGTGTAATACAGCTTTTTTTCTCCAGATCTTATTTTAATACAGATGACATGCAGGACTGTAATGCTTCAAAGAAAGAGTAGAACCAGGAGTGCTGGTATCCTTACAGCAAGTAGGCCCATTGCAGTACTCCCATGGGAGCTGATTTCCTTTCAGGACATGGCACCAGGGCTTGCTGTCATTATCCGGATTCCTGCAGCATAGGAAAGAGAAGAGCTATTTGTATGATCAGATCTGCAGAGAGTTTGCAGACACCTCAAGGTGTCAGACTGTGACCCGAGTGCATTTTTTTTGATATGGGGGGCCATAAGGGGGCACTCCCTAAGTGCAAATTTCATTTGCACTTGCAGAGCCTGATCTTAGGGAAGTATAAATAGGCCAGGTGGAATAAAATTACTATTGGAAGTGAGTTTCATTGCCACCAGTAATGTGCTTTATTAATCTGTGTATAAGATTAGAGCCTTGCCTTAACAGTACTGCAAGACAGTTTGGTGGGTTGGTTTTTTTTTTGTTATTCTATCAACAACTACATACCTACAGAAATTGTGACTACCAAGGCCCAGCTGGTAAGCATTTCTTCTCCAAGCAGTATATAGCTTGTTGACAAGGATTCGAGAATTCCACTTCAAACAGGTAGCTCCAGAACTGGTAACACTGCGGCTGCCGCGGTAATCTGTGCCTCTTCCAGATCTGCAGTTGATGTTCCTAACTTCAGTAAGAAAGCTGCACGTTAACTGATTGATGCAAAACTGTCGGTTGTTCCTAGGTGTGATTTCTGTCAAGGCATCTATATATTACCTCTATGTATCTCATTCTCTCAGTGTCTTAAATACTAAAAGCCTAAATATGGTATAACATGAGAGTTTCAACTTTTTAGGCTACAAAAATAGCCCAAGTTCACAGAGAACCCTTATATATGCAGCAAATAATGGAAATTCCAATGTCCATTTCCTGTCCCCTGCATATACCTTTAGAACAGGAGGGCACACTGCAGTGTTCCCAGGTGTACCTTCCCCCTTTGTAGATATAGCACCAAGGTCTGGAATCCTCATCTGGGTTTCTGAAAGAGTTACAATATTATGCATCATTTTAAAGCTATTGCCAGTAGTGTCATGTAGGCCATCTAATTCGCTTAGTCCTGCTCTGCAGTGAAGATGTGGACTGAACCATCAGAAGTTTCTAGAATTCCTATTTTAATTATAAAACTGTGGAGTACACTGGTGTGAAGATGAGATGGCCAGTAGCTAGCAGGAGTGGACAGCATGTTTGTGCAGTTTAGGTCATGGACAGAAAACACTATACAGTTTTGATCAGAATTTGAAGCTGTAGAAAGCTGAATCAGAAGTGGAGTTTAGGAAGGACTGAGAAGGGGCAAGAGAAAGACTCTGGGGTGAGACACACTTGCATTTTGTAGTCCGCCACAGACATCAGTCTAGGAAGACCTGAAGTGCAGACACGTCTACAGACATGGCAATTACTGCTCACGGGCTGCACAGTATCTGCACCTGTGCAGAGTATTCCCTGCTTGGTATCAGACTACAGCACGCAGCCATTCTTTTGCTCCAGGCTCTTAGAATGGGCTAATTCCTGTGGCTCTGACCCTGTGCGCCATCAGCCCCTCACCTGCAGTAGTTGTGATTGCCCAATCCCAGTTCAGCAGCATCCTCTCTTTGGCCACTGTACAACCAGTCCACCAGGCCATTGCTATTCCAATTAAACATTCAGTTCCACTCTCTGCCGTGCTCCAGATACCCCTATATGTTACTCCAGTGTCTTTGTAGCATTTAACTTCAGTATCTGAAAACAAGGTAAGATCTGAAAATCTAAGGACAGCATACCAATTCTTTTCCCTGACAGTTTCCCCAGTCTCTGTTCTGTTTAAACTTGGCTCTCAAATGTCTTGTCTAGTAAGTCAGTGAAAATGCCCTGTCAGGCAGTCTGCAAGTGTATATGAAGGTCTTCAGTTACAAAATTTTAGAGTTTTATTAAGAGACACCTAGAACAACCAAGATGTGCTTAAAAGTTCTTTGTAGTATTAGCTTTCGAATAAAAAAAGACAACTTACTAGAGAGCCTAGCCTACAGCAGGAGCTTCTGGGTATCTCATCCTTGTGTACTGCACAGCTAACCCCAATAGCATTGTTCACAGCAGTTGATGCGGTATACTCACCTATTTCACACTGCTTCCCTGAGAAACCTTGGTGGCACTGGCAGATGAAGAGCTGTGGGGAATAATATGCCTGTGAACACTGGCCCCCATTGTAGCATTTATTTCTGGTGCAGGCTGTGGAATAAGCAAAAGCCAGGAAATACTGTTAGATTTCACAGAAGCAAGAAGCTGGAAATGTATACACACCTTTCATTTTCCTATCAGTCTCTTTTAGCCTGTTCTGTTTTTCCCTACCCACCTGTTATTGCCATGTGCTTACAGCCTTTTTGTGTAGTGCTTCAATTTTTTCTCTGTTTCATTCTCTCCACATATTCTGTCAGACTTTTTCAGCTCCATGCCCACTCCCACTTAGTCCCGCCCATGACAGTGTATACTGGTATTTTCTTTTCTATCCTCTTCTATTCCCAGACAAATTTTCTGTGCAGTAACTCCGGCCCTGACAATGGACGATTAGATGGACAAGCTCTCACCATTTCCTTTTCCTTTGTCATACTTACCTCTGACAGGCACAGTGTGGCAGTGACTCCGACCACTGTCACACCTACAGTATTCGATTCTGCTCCCTGAAAGCCTCAGCCAGGTCCCCCTGTATCGGTAAATTTCTGCAGATGAATTATCTGTGCAAATGGCTGTAATCGGAGAAAGGAAATCCTCTTTCAGTTCAGGGAAAAGACCTGGCTGAGCAAAAGGACTCCCTTCTATTTCCAGGAGAAAAGCATCTGTGATGGGAGCATCTGTCTAATGGGTTGCCCTTTTTCCTTCTCAGACCACAACTGTCCCATCTCTCTCGCTGCTGTGCTGCCAAATGTACTGTTCCACTATTGACTCGTCTCTCTTCCTTTCAAGAAGAGCAGAGGGAGGGGAAAACTTTGTTGTGGATGGTATTAATGCACTGGTATTTTGCCTTCTGAATCTCTCATCCACATAACCATGACAAAAAGCTCTCAGGCTCTGTTTCCTCAGCATGATTTGCTTTCCCCTCCCATGTTCATAATGCTCCAGCTAACATGGTTTTAGTTAGCCTGGCTTACCTCTAGATCTGGCTCCTCATTTGAAACGCATGTGTAAGCCCTGCAAGCAAAGGAGGTTAATTCTGTGAGTAACTGCTCTCTTAAAAAAGATGAGAGAACAAGTACCTTCAAAGAGTCAGTCCTTTTCTTAAGGGCATGTAAATCAGGAAGCTCTGAGGAATTGTCTGCCCTCTTGTCAGACAGTACAATGAAAAGTGCCTCTAGTACCTCAGTATGGGTTCCTAAGAATTGTAAATCATTTTGTTCCACAGATTACCAGGTGATTGCTTGTCATCTGAGTGAGGTGAATTTGGGATATGCTGTACTCACATTGTGTGTGAAGTCATTATGTGTTCTTGGGGCATTGCAAATGCTAACTAAAGCTTGCCAGCTTTCTGCTCTTTGAAGGAGGTTCAAGCAAATAATTTCCAAGGTAGGTACAGTCAACAAGCAGTTACTTTTGCTCACTGACATGCAGTTTCCCCATGAGACTTTGTAGCTTGATTATCTTTAAGAGATATGTCTCTTGCAGCCAGTTAAATGAAATATTTTGGATAAAGTTTAATGGAGGAAACCAATTTAGAAAGCTGCTTTGATTAGGCCACAAGAGAAAGAAGATAAGAAGGAGGAAAGGTGGGATAGCAATTTTTTGAGAAAGGGAGTAAACGTTCTGGAATTGTGTAGCATTTACTCAAGCTGTGTGTGGTGTGAGGCTTAAAGTGAGGGGACAAGGGAACCACTGACGTGCAGTTTTAAGTGAGAATAGTGATGAAGATGATGACCATAGAAAACGGAAGGCTGGTTACAATGGAGTTCTTATTAACAGTGAAAGGTGACAGTGAACAGATACACCAAGAATACCCGGAGAAGACTTGTTTACTTGCAAGTCTTGAAATGAAAACGAGCCAGGATAACACATAACGCATCCACAATGATAGACTACTTTGTAACATTTTTCTTCCTCTGGTTTGTAGTGAGCTAAGCAGATTCTCATTCTGCCTGATGCAGACAGCTGCAGCCAATGGCAAAGGAATGCTGCTGAAAATACAGGAAGATGGCAAGAGAATTATTTGATGCATTAGCCTCTTACCTGGCACTGGGCAGTCATGATTGCTCCTACCAGCACAAGGAGACATGGGAGCTTGCCTTCCATTCTGAGTGTTTTTCACATCAGCTCTAAATATCAAATTATCTGTAGAGACAAAAAATACGATGTTGAACAAAGGAAGTTTACAGTGTGAATGGAGTTCAAGGTGTAACTTTAAATTAAAGTTTTAAATTATGAAAATTCTTTTTATACAGTTTTTCAACCCATCACTTCTCAGCTGTCTGGTCTAACTGTCCTGGTCTTCCTAGGGAAACTGCCAGGCTGGATCCAGATGTGCTTTTGCTTGATAAACTTAGAAACTTGATAAGCTAAAGCACACTCATTTACATCTGGAGGAAACTGAGAGAATGCTTCCTGGGAAATAATACAGAAGTAAATTCCAAGTACTTTTTCCCTAAATTGTAGGATGCCAACAGTAGTACCACGTGCACAATTAGAGAGATGGGCTTATCTGATGATGCAGTGCAATGGTGATTTAAATGCGTTAATTGAGATTCTGATTACTGACACCTACGTAAGAGATCTCTTGCAGAGGGTCTGCTGAAGGGTCAGTTTGTGTTAACAGTGGTTTAAGAGGATCTGCATTTCTTGTAGACTGCTACTTTGGGTGAGAGTGAAGATTCTCTCTTGTGTAGAGAATGTGTAGGCAAAATGACTTTGCTTGATGATAGGTGAGGAGTTATTTTCAATATTTCTACCGATCCTTCCCAACTAAGCCTTTAGTTTTTACTAGTATCATACGCTTTTGCTAAAAAGGCAGAGTTATGGCAATGGTCTGGCAGGCTAGCTTTTATTCTGATAGTCTCATTTATTTGTTGCAGCATCTTTCTCTATGTCACTTCTATGCAGTCACAACTATACATTATTCCCTCTAACCTCTTCAGCAGCTTTACACTTCAAAGCCCTCTTCAATTCACCAAGAAGAGTTTCTGCTTTCTCCAAATCGATTTACATAGTCTGACTCGTCTATCAGTACTCTTGGGAGAGAACTTTCATTGATCCCTAGTGGAAGATTGTAAGGTGTAATGTAGATGTGGTGGACCCTGCCTGCTTTGAACAAGTCCTGCACCACGAGTCCATTTTCTCTCTTCCTTTTAAAATATAATACCTCCTATACAAACCAAGAGCTGGGAGCAAGATAAAGTAGCAGGCACAAGATACAGGCAAGAAGACAGATTTTAATTTCCAGTCTCTAGGATTGCCCTGAAGTTCCAAATACTTGAAATAATATTCAGGCAGCGTTGCCCACACTATCACCTTTTTATCATCTATGTTATATGCAGAAAGCTAACTCAATTATTTGAAAAAAACTACTACTTCCGGAAATCATGAGCTCAGACTCTGTTTATATAAAGCCAAAGAAGGCAGCTGAATAACAGCTGGTGAAACTGGAGTATGATAGATGAGTCATAAATTTGGATTCAGGGCTAATATGGAGAAAGACTCTGGGTTTTTAGTAGTCTTGTCATTGGGGCTTTTTTGTTTGTCTGTTTGTTTGTTTGTTTGTTTGTTTGTTTGTTTGTTTTAAAATTTGTTCAAAGCAAAAGGTATAAATAGTCCAGTTTCTGAAGCAGAACCAGAAGTACAGCAGGATAATTTAGGATGTGATTTCTCATCATTAGGCTGCAAAAAGAAGGGACTTAGGTTGCAAGTCAGACTGAAAAGATTCACAAGAACATCTTCTGAGAACCTTAATTACTCCATGCTTTATCTTTAGGTCACATCTTGACGATAAAATGCTTAAAATTCGGAGCATCTCTCAGTGACTTGTATTGGTCCATAGATTTCACAGGACACTTTTTATATACTTTCAAGTCATTTTTCACCTCTTAGGAAACACTGTATAGTGAGCCTTTTTAAAAAAAAGTGGTACAAGCGATTCCCAAATAGACATTAACTTCAATTGCATCTGAACTATATCAGCAGCGTTCCCAAAGCCGAAGTGAATGATCTGAACCGCTGTCCAGTCGGTTGGTTTCTGCTGTAACCCTGTGTTATAGTATCCTTACTCCCCGCAGCTGTGGCTCATTATTACAGCTATGCAGGCTTGTGTTCTGAATCCCACAGTGGCAATGTTTTAACTTGCTAATTGTTGGTATCACTGGTGATCTTTGTTGTTATCTGCAGAGAAGGCTTGAAGTTCTTAAAACTGTTAGAAACAAGATCCCGGTAGCTAAGACGTTTTCAAAGAAAGCTTTGTTCAGTGAAACTACTTAGATGTGAGTTGAGCTGCCTGGTTAGAATTTCTGCCTGGGAAGCTCGGTAAAGAACTGTTGAGGTCTTATTTCTGAGGTATCTGCTAAGATGCCCCCAAAACAAGGCAACGCCAGTGATTTTTTTTTTTTCCCCCTGGCCTAACTGATATCTTGGAAGAAATCTTAGCTACCTGAAACCAGCAGGAAACTGCAGACCATTTTCAGGGGGTAGTTGAATGTCTTTTTATTTTTTCTTTGCCTGGAAGACTGACATGAGGAGTCTCTATTTTAAAAGCACCTGCATGGCTTAATCAAGTTTATCTCATATATTCATCTGTACAAGTAGATTCTAGCCTTACACAGCATGTGTTTATACTGCAAATGCTGTAGATAGTCTCTCTAAAGTTTTTTTGCATCAGATGCCACACCCTGCCTTCCATGGATTTCTGTTGCCCCTCTTCAGGCTATCTTAGCTTATAATGCTGCAGCCTTTCCCCCACCTCTCCCCAGCTCCCCGTGGGATACCTGTCCATCCACTGATGGCTGCTGTCCCACTATGCATGGAAAACTGATAACAGATGTTACCCTATGTTTATTTTCAGTTTTGGGAAGGTACAACTTAAGCCAGCCAATTGGAATGTCTTGAATGATAAGCCTCGTCAAATTGGAATTTTATGTCTGTTTGAAAAGTGTATTTACAAAGCTCCAAGTAGAAACCTGCAAGCAATGCGCATCTGGCAGGGCTCTCATAAACACGTGCGCCTTCTGATCTCAGGCTGTACTTCCTTTACATCAAAAATACTAGACAATAAGTCAAAGACCTAGATGCAATGTTCTGTCATTTTGATTCTACACTTTCAAGTACATTAGGACATAACAATGTGCGATTCCCTACATTTGTCTCTTTTTGCTGAAGCATCATCAACGGGAATGCTTAAAATCCCACGTATTAACCTTATTATTACTAACAGCCTTTCTAAGCAGTAATGATGTGTGCATTATCTTACTAATGTGGAGTAAGACCTAAAAAAAGAGCTGTAACTTATCAAGTGTGAACAAAAAGTTCTTAATCATAAAATCATTTAGGTTGGAAAAGACCTTTATGAGCATTGAGTCCAACTTAAAACTAACATTGCCAAATCCACCAGACCATGTCCCTAAGTGTGACATCTATAGATGCAGAAATTAAAAGTAGCTCTCCTTCCTCCCAATGACACAATGCATCCATTCCAACATACATTGTTTCTGAATCTATAGCACTAATAGCTTTCTTGGTGATGATCAGCTATCTTGACTTAGTTGAAGCAACTGACTGCCTTCTGGATAAAGTGTTTCTGCATCCCCTTTCTGAACTGAGCAGATGAATAGCACAATTGAACTATTTCTCCTTAAAAATATAACAAACAGACCTCTGTTTTGGGGGGAAAGAGCTAAAAACCCAAAAGGAAACAAAAGCAAGATGCTGTAGTCTTTTAGGACATTGGATGAAATGAGTATTTCAAAGTCTTTGTTTTTGGAGTCATTCTCGGTATTTCCTGTGGGTTTGGCCACATTTAAGGAGAAGCATATTTAGGGAGAACTGAAGATGACCCATCCTCCTCCTCCTCCCTGTCCCTCCATTATCATGCTTTGGAACCTGGAGTGAAAGGCATAGTCTGATCTCCTGGGAAGATCAGATAAATTCTCCTTTTGCAGCTAGTTCTCTGTGTCTCCTTACCTTACCATCAAGATATTGGTCAACAACTCTCCCTTTAAGTTCTTCTGCTAATGTCCTTTGTGTGGGGGACTCCTCCTTGCTTAACTGGTCAGAGCCCAAGGCTGTCAGCCCTCTCCCTGGAAAGCTTCAGCTTTCCTGAAACTACTGAAAGTTAGCAGCTTTACCCACACTATGAATCTCTTCAAAAACTGGAAGGCAATAGCTCAGTTAGTTAACTATCATGGTGCTTCAGTGGGATTTATTAAATAATAATATTTAATAGTACTTAATGACAATGCCAGTCATGTTGAAAACAGGAAATGCCAGTTTTGAAACAGGTGCAGAGTCGTGCCTACCTTTTTGCTTCTTCTCTTCTGTATTCTCTTGATGATTTGCTTTCCAGACCAGGCTGGGTTTGTGTTTCCTGCGTCTCTGCTCTGATCTCTGTCCTACTTGTAGCGCCACTCGAGGGGGTGGAGACTCCCTGGGCCGTGGGGCGTGCTGTCCACATCCCACCCCTTCCCGAGCATCTAGGGGATGGTCCAGGCAGGCGGCTGGCTGGGGGGGAGCCTGTGAGGGACGGGAGGAAAGCTCCTTGCTGGCATGCTGCTGGATTTTACGGCCAGTTTGTTTTGTTCTCTCTCTTTTCCAGTCAGAGAGCAGATTCAGCCTTCGTAACAATTTTTTTTCCCCACTGAATACCTTACTGTTCAATGACAGAATAGTACTTGTCTCTTACAGTGAACTGTCCTGTCCCATTATGCTTCTGGGTGTGTGAGTGAATGAATGCACAGCTGTATTATTTTCTAATATAATCAGAAGTCTGCAGTATGTAGACTTAGTAGTAATAACGAGAAACTCCTGTTTCATGCACGAGTGTAGTGTGCTGTACTCCTAATTAAGATGTTTGGCAGAGAGGCCCTGACCCGCATGTAGAGCAAAGCATGCCCTGAACAGAGCCATGGGAGAAGAAACAGTCAGGGGAGCTTGCAAGTTAAATGAACAAAACTTCTAATGAACTTTGGATATAAATAAGGAACAGCATGTTGAGGACCAGAGCTAAATGTTCACTGATGCTACTCATCCTAGAAAACTGAGATCTACTCACTGGGGTGTGGTCACGAGGTATTCAGTTATCAAAGTGTGGCAGACAAATGCGATGATTAGTTTTAGAGCTGATCTTTGGGCACTGTTATGAAAACAGTCAGTGGTGCAATTGTTACAGCGATGAATGTGTCCTACCTACTTGGGACTGAGTCACTAGCAGTCAGGCTCCTGACAGAATTTAGTGTAAGGCATAAGAACTAGTATGTGAGTGACTTCATTTTCAGGAAGCAGCTGTATGGAGTCCTCATTTGGAAAGCACGGCACTGGCTATTTTGCATAATGGTAAAGATGAAACACTGCGTACTCTATATGTTTAGCTCTTCTCTGCACAGAGATCTATGTCAAGATTATCAAATGTATTTCCCCAAGAGTCATGGTGCTGGTGATAACATTACTGCCATAAATCTGATTTAAGTGTAGCTGCATTTGACCCTTTCCAGAAAGGACTTCCAGTTACTGAGATTAAACACTGCTGAGTGAACAGGGGCTAATTTATTTTATTTTTAAAGATAACAGCCTAGATTAAAGATGTTAACAAACTAATGGCCTTGGGGGAAGATTTCAAAAATTATTTTTCTGACTTTTCACAGCTTAAGGACAACCATAATTGTCTACGGAGTGCAGTGCCATTTGTAGGGCTTAACATATTTTAGGAAAACCAGCAATAAGTGTCTGCTCTCTCAAGCACCATCTACTGGCTTTTCTCTAAGCTGATCCTCAGGATAATTTCAGCAGGACTGTTTAATGTCAGTGACGAAGTGTGACATCATGACATCCCACAGCCGCCCCATGTCACCCAGACGGGACCCTCTGTGCTCGGTGGCTTTGGCAGGTCCAGTGCAGGCGACTGGAGTTGCGGTAAGTCTTGAAGTGTATTTTCCATCCCCGTACCATTGCGCGTCTTTGCAGTGGCATTAAAGCACCTCATGCCAAGCCAGGCCAGGAGGAAGAACTATCCAAACCCAATGTAATGCCCAGAAGAGCGCTTTGGTTCGAGCGGTGCGGTGGGAAACGCAAACGGCGCATCCCGGATTGGCAAGTTTGGGAGATGCTGTGGGAAGAAGACGGCAACTCTGCAATTTTACTTACGCAGCCCACGAGCTGTACTCTCCTGTCATTCCGAGCCCATGACTTCACGCGGTGTGGCGGCCACGAAGATGGCGGCTCCTGCGCTCCTCGCCGGGGCGGCCGTGACCGGGCCCAGCGCCGGCCCCGCGCGGCCCGTTTAAGGGCGGGCGGGCGGGCAGTCGCGCCGGAGCCGGAAGCGCAGGTCCCGCGGAGCGGAGCCGGGCCCGCCGTGAGTCGCCCGCCCGCGCTGCAGGCGCTGACCTGCGGGCCCTGGGAGATGCGGGAGCGCCTCGGCACCGGCGGCTTCGGCAACGTCATCCGTTGGCACAACAAGGCAGGAGGCGGCCGGGCCCGCGGCGCCTCGACTCGGGACCCGCGCTTAGCCCAGCCCTTGCCGCGTCCGCAGGAAACCGGCGAGCAGGCGGCCATCGAGCAGTGCCGGCAGGAGCTGAGCCCGCGCAACCGCGAGCGCTGGGCGCTGGAAATACAGATCATGAAGAGGTGAGGCGGGGAGGCGGCGGCGCCGGGCCGAGCCCGGTGCCCGCTTGCGGCCGGGCCGGGCGGAGGGCTCGCTGCGCGGTGTGGCGGCAGTGCCCCGGGACGCTTGGCCAAGACGGCCCTGGAGCGCGGATCTGACGGGTGCGCTGAGGGAAATGGGGGGGAGAGGCTTTCGGCCGCCGGCCGCCGAGGATTTCTCTTCCGGGAGGTGCCCAGTCGGCTGCGGCGGCAAGTGCGTGGCAGTTCACGCCTAAGAAAGCTTCGCCTTGTGCTGCGTGAGACTCTTGGGTCTCACACTGCCGTCTTCGGCTCGTCTGCCATGCCCTCAGCGCTACAACAACGCTGCTACCTAGAGCCGCCGCTTTGCCTGACTTAACGTCTGTGCTGCGGCAGTCCCTTGGGGTGTTGGATTAACATTTTCGGCTGCAGCAGTCTCATTGCAGTTTGGGTCTTTTCTGGACGGTAGCAACAGACTCCCTTGCACTCCTGTGCAGGGCTCATTGCTGTACCTTCTAGACAGATCTGTAATGCGTACATGTTGAAGAAACACACTGTCTTCCATATGAAGTGCCAGGAGTTAAAATGAGTCCAGATCTGTGAAAGATGGAAACCTTTAGAATTCACTAACTCAATTTCTCAAAGCATTTGTGACCATGTTGGGCTTTGCGTGGTGACCACGAGCACATGAAAGCGTATAGCAGTTTCAGAACATCATGTATACTTGCCTAATTTTTGTTCCACAGACTGAACCATCCCAATGTGGTGGCTGCCCGCGATGTCCCTGAAGGGATGCAGAAGCTCGCACCAAATGACTTGCCATTGTTGGCCATGGAGTACTGCCAAGGTGGAGACCTCCGCAAGGTGGGGCCCCTAGGATGGTAACCTAGGAATGGATCACCTTCTGATCTGGTCCTAGGTTTTCTGCTGAAGTTTTCCCTTCAAACCTTTGCTTTCATACCCTGATGTTTCCTATTTCTAGTCATGGCATCAACAAGTGTTGGTGGCTTGGTCCTTGGTATTATGTTCAGCTTTTGAAGACTTAAGTGCTTTGTATTTTTTTAGGTGCAAGTGACACTGTGAGGAGTTTGCACCTAGAGAATGAGGGCAAGCATAGGGGACGTGCAAGAGTATTTGAGTATGGCCAAGACCATTGTGGGGTAGGTGCATCTGTAGGCTGTACCCTTCCTGAAAGTGATGAACTCTTGTCTGTCATAGGAAGAGATAACACATGGTAGTTCTAATCCTAAGGCTTTTCTGACCTTTGCTATAATCTGCCCATAGCTAAAACACGGCCTCAGATTGGAATTGATAGTGTCAGGCAAAGAGGGATGGAACAAATAGAAGGATGAAAACGGGATGACAGTGACTTCTTTCATCTTCTTACCCATGCAATTAAACCAAGGCACAAAGCTGTAATTGCTGCTACCGCAGGTCACAGTCCATAGAGTTTTGTGCTTCTGGAGAATTTAATTGCTGTTGCTGAAACTTCTTGCATCCCTGAGAATTTGTGGAACTCTGGAGTTCCCTCAGGATAGAGAAGGGAAAGACTACATTCTGTGTTCCTTACTTGCAGTACCTGGACCAGCTGGAGAATTGCTGTGGCTTGCGGGAAGAAGCTATTCTTATCTTGTTATCTGACATTGGTAAGTGGTGGCAGTACCTTCAGTTGTCTGAATTATGGAAACCCTTTTAGTCCTGAGTCCACTCTCCAAATATACAGTAGTGACCTTAGTGACTCCATTTCAGACTGACCTTTTATGATCTTGATCATCTCCCAAAAGTGTTGGGAGTCTGGGGAGGTTCTTGCCTACTGGAAGCTAGCCAGCATTACTACAGTTTACAGGAAGGATGTGAGGGAACATCCAGAGAGAGAACTCAATTTGTGTCCAGAGTTCTATGATGCTGACTTTACCCCTTACACTCAGTGTTTCATTGTATGTTTGATTGTACAAGGTCTGATGTGAAAGCCATGCTTATTACTAGATAGAATAGATGAATCCTTACTGAGCTCATGCTCGGTACTGTTACTTAGCTCTAACAACTGGCTTTTTCTGTCTCAGCTTCTGCTCTCAGATACCTTCATGAGAACAGGATCACCCATAGAGACTTGAAGCCAGAGAACATTGTGCTGCAGCAAGGAGAGCAAAGGGTAAGCAGGAAGCAGTCGTCTCTACCTGCACAGACAAGTAAACTTACAAGGAACCTGCATGTGCTTCATGCAGTTACATGGTCCCTCTGCAAGAGCACTCAGCCCAGGATAACACCTGTCTCAGGTCACTGTCACATAGTATTCTGTGTGCAGCTGAGGTGAGACATTGTATTAGACGTCTGTTAACACCTGACATTTTGACTTTCAACTATTAAGGAAAGAAGCAGACTGTACTGATTGACCAAAGATCGGAAGGAGCTAGAGGCGTAACTGCTAAGTGTGCTACAACACCTTCAAATTCATTGTGGTTTTAGAAATCTACAGTAGCCTCCCATTTCTGCTTCTATCTCTTCACTGGCACCTTTCCTGCATAGCTTTGAAGAGCCAGACCTTTTCTTTCTGCTGTATGATGTGCTTTTAACAGGACTTCAGTCTGGCATTCTTATTCTCTGTTGTGTGTTTCAGTTAATACACAAAATCATTGACCTTGGTTATGCTAAGGAGTTGGATCAGGGGAGCCTGTGCACATCCTTTGTTGGGACTCTGCAGTACTTGGTAAGAAAGGAATTCAGCTAGAAGAGCAGCTACTGCTTTCTAGTGGGATAGAATTAACTGTTACCAAGCTTTGGGCTGGGATTAGGTACTTGCACGGTATGGGGTGCGTTTGTGGTGCTGAAGCTAGCAAAGGTGACTGCTTTTTTGCTGACGCTGGGTTTTGCTGAGACTGGGTTTTGTGCTACCTGCATCTGTTATAAATAAGCAGGAGTGCCAGTAACCTATGCTACTCACTCCAGGAGGGTCTTAAAGCACGTGAGAGGCAGCGTTCAGTAATGTCTTTAATTATTTGTACAAATGTTAATGAGATGTTAAGGGATAGAGAAAGCTAAGAGCTTTCTGGCCAAAGCCATCTGGCTTTGTCTCACGCGTGTAAACTGTATCAGGCTCCAGAGCTGCTGGAACAGCAGAAGTATACGGTGACAGTGGATTCCTGGAGCTTTGGCACGCTTGCCTTTGAGTGCATTGCAGGCTTCCGACCATTCCTACCCAACTGGCAGCCAGTGCAATGGTGAGTGAACCGTGGCTGGGTGGTAAGTGGGCATGATGTGACTTTCTTGTTTTTAGGAAGCAGAAGTGTGGTCCCTTGATTCTGAGGATAATATCCCTATGTTTCTTGCCCTTTTGGAAAGTGACCCCTTTCACAGGGGCTTGACTCACCTGAGCAAGTTCAGCATTCCTGATACTTGCTCTATGGGATAAGGGCTGACTCCTGCAGGGCAGGTAACAGAAACCAAAGTGGCATCTGTATTATATGTCAAGAGTAGCTTTCAAGAGCCTACTAGCATGCAGGCTGGGAAAGGCGGGCAATTTTTTCACCATTGTACTCGCTTACATTAGGCATACAAAAGTGCGTCAGAAGAGTGAGCTGGATATTGTTGTTTCAGAAGACTTATCCGGAGAAGTCAAGTTTTCTAGCAGTTTGCCCTGCCCCAACAATCTAAACAGGTGAGTACTAGAAATTGCTGTGCTGAGATAAACTGATTCTTCTGCAAAAGGACCAAGTTTGTGTTATATGCCTTACTGTGTTAATCTGTGAATACATTGAGTGCGTGACACAGGCAGTACTACTGTCGCTTGTCAGACTTGTGTAGTCTTGGTTTCTGCCTTCTAAACGCTGCGTTTGTGATGGGGAGAGGTGGAGTGCTGGAGGGCGAAGGAGGGAGGCAGTTTTGTCAGTCCTCCCACACAGAACAGGCCGTATCTTTACTGCAAATGCCCTTTCACCTTTTCTGATCTCCTGGTTTTTGTTGCTCAGTGTTTTGTCTGGGAGGCTGGAGAAATGGCCGCAACTCATGTTAATGTGGCACCCACGTCAGAGAGGTACAGATCCTACCTATGGACCCAATGGGTGTTTCAAAGCATTGGATGACATTTTGAACTTGAAGGTAAGCAATATGTCTGTATTAGCCTAAAAAGTTTTCCAGAGAGCAGTTTCCTGAGCCTCTGAATCCTAGACTTAGGAGGAAGAGTGAGGCAGAAACTCATAGAACTGTCTCCTGACCGTTAGTGGCAGGTGCTTTCCTCTTGCTTCTTTGAGGACAAATACTCCCTGAGCTTGTTGGGAGTAGTGAAGAGCTTCTGTGCATGCTTGGTTCCATATTCTGAGAGAGGATTCTACAGGTATTTAACTGCCATGTGGCCTCTCTTCCACTTGATGGAGGACAAGAACTTTGCCATAATGTTAGGAAGTAGCTGTAAAGTGACTTCTTGATTCTGCCAAGTGCTTTGAACAGTTTCTTGGTGGTCATTTTTTAGGTCCCTCAATCTCTGCTCTAAGATGACCAATGTATCTTCAGCCTTTCTCATGCCACGCTACTCTTCTGGTAGTTGCTTCACGTTTTGAACATGGTTACGGGAACTGTGCACACCTACCCTGTGACAGAGGAAGAGACTCTGCAGAGTGTGAAGGCCAGGATTCAGTCAGATACAGGAATTCCAGAACAGGACCAGGAACTACTGCAGGAAGCAGGACTTGAATTGTTTTCTCAGAAGTTGGTCACTAAACATACAGCTGATGGCAAGGTGAGTCTCAGTATTCCCTTTCTTAAGTTTGAGTGAATCAGAAGTCACTGCACTCGCTTTGGGATCACAGCACTCCCTGCTGTTGTGGCATGCTTTTGTCATGGTAACCTCACAGACCTAACAGCCACTGTAGCGTAGGCACCCTGTTGCCTTTGGTGCTCTGTGTTTGGTTGAGGAGGACTCTTCTGTTTGTGGTGTTAGCAAGGCTTGCTCTTCCCAAGAAAACCTGGTTGGGTCTTTTGTCTTCTGCAGGTGAATGATACTGCAGCAGCAGACACAGACCTTCTCTTCCTCTTTGATAACAAGCAAGTTTCCTGAGGCTCAGGTGGCCTTGCGTCCTCATCCAGAAAGTGTTGGCTGCATCCGTAAGGACTCCTCTGGCATGAATATGAAGGGCGGGGCGGGGTCAGTGTTGAGAGGGGCGTCTGTGTTTCGTGGTCTGTATCATGCACAAAGAGTAGAGGGAGCTTTTGCGTATTGGGACTGAAGAAGCAGTAAAATGGACTGTCATTCATTCAGTTTATCAGAATAACTAAAAAAGGGAGGTGTTTGATTTTGACATGCTAGGGGAGCTGCACAGGGGTTATCCAGCTCTAGGCTTTGCAGGCAGTAGCATGCCCCTCAAAGGAGCAATGTTTTGGTCTGTTTTGTGATAACACACTATTCCTGCTTCACGCTGATATGTCCATTTCCCTTTCTCCCACCTCCTCTGTTTTCAGTTCAGGATCCAAAGAAGGATCTCCACTTTTTCCAGTTGCGGAAAGTGTGGGGTCAGATCTGGCACACGATGCGGATGCTGAAAGAGGACTGTAATCGGCTTCAGCAGGTGCAGCGAGCAGCCATGTATGGTGGCCGTTTCTCCACAATACTTATCTCTGTCTTTGTGCGCTGGTGGAAGGGAAGACAGAAATGGGACCCTGTTGGAATGGGAAAGCCCGTGATTGGAGCTGTATGCAATTCATGAAAAGTGGAGAGTTAGCCCTTTGGCACAACTGCATTTGTCCTCACCGCTGTCTCAAGTATCTGTTTTGGATGTAAATGAAAGCCTGGTGGATTTCTACTTTCAGAGGCTAATAGGACCTTCTCGTCCTTGCAGGATGAATCTGTTGCGTTACAATAGTACCCTCTGGAAGATGAAGGATTCTATGGCCTCCCTTTCTCAGCAGCTGGAAGCAAAGCTGGACTTCTTTAAAACAAGCATCCAAATTGACCTGGAAAAGTATAAAGAGCAGATTGAGTTTGGAATTAGTGAGTATAGCATCTGGCAAACGGGTCTTTTCATGACTCTTATCCTCACAAAAACACCTGCCTCCTTCTCTGTGAACCTGAGAAAGCCAGTCACTCTTCTTTGATTCCTCTAGCTTCTGAGAAGCTGCTGTTTGCCTGGAAAGAGATGGAGCAAGCTGTGGAACTTTGTGGGCGGGTATGTTTCTAAATCTAACTGCTAGTCATAAAGAGGTTTGTTTTTGTTATCTCTCCCCTCCTCCCCCTTTAGCTTCATTGTCCCTGCCTTAAATAGAAGCCCCTTGTATCTGCACTGATGTCAGATTTCACATTGCCTTGGTTTGTGTGGCACAATTTTTGTGCATTATTAGTACTACATGAAGCTCGTTCTGTTGTAAGGCTTAGGGGGAAACGGGAGATCTTGGCGAAGCCCCAGAAACGTCTTGGAATTTCCTTGAATTGAAACGACTCGTTTGTCTTTGGCCAAGGCTGCTGTTTGCATCTTGTTGGTTTGTTTAGAAATAAGAATGAGAAAGGAAGAACCAGTTTGAGTGTGAGTGGTAGTGTCTCTAGGTATGAGACTGTTGTGTTGCTTATGTTCTACCCTGCTTTCAGGAAGATGATGTGGAGCAGGTGGTGAAGAGGATGATGGCCCTGCAGACAGACATCGTGGACCTGCAGAGAAGCCCGCTAGGTCGTAAACAAGGAGGAACACTGGAGGATTTGTGAGTTGAACTACCTTGAGCTTCAGATGCAGGAGTGTTTCTGGCTAAGCTTACTCGCTAGAGGACAGTGAAAGGGCTGTTTCTTCCACCCAAATTGTGGGGGACTGGGAGCACTTTAACACTAAAGATGTTTTTTGACTCATCTGTCATTGTTCTGAAATGGCAGACAGGTATAGAAAAGATTTGAGTTCTCAAACTATTTGTTGCATGTTTTGGTTCTTTGGAAATCCTTTTCTTTCCTGCTTTTTTTCTTCTAGAGAAGAACAAGCCAGAGGGCTGTACCGAAGACTCGGAGAGAAGCCAAGAGGTAAAAGACGCTTTAGCTCAAGGTCAGCTTGCTTTGTGTGTAACTTTGGAGGTGTAGTAAGGATCACTGAGAAAACTATCTGACTTCTAGGCCTGCCCAGACACTAGCAGCACATGGGCTCTCCTGGATTGCCTTTTTTCGAGAGGGAAGTCAGGGAGTCAGTTTCACACTAGACCAGCCTTCCTTTCTTGGTGCTTTGTGAGCTGCTCTCGAAACTCCTCTGGAGCTCTTCTCAGAGCAGGCTGTTGCCACAAGCAACAAACAACCTTTCTGGGTAGAAAGGATGAAAGACACGACTGTTCCTTTGATACAGTCCCAACTCTCCTTTTCAAGTTCTTTAAATTTTGAAGAAGGTGGCTAAAATTCAGTGTAATTCATCCCACTCAAACTCGCATATCCTGAACTTTGGCTGTTTCAGGATTAAAGCAGTAGTGGAAATGAGCCGCTAAGAATCTTCTCACTCTGTCCTATAAACCGACCTTTCTGTGTAATATTGGCTCTCATTCCAGATCAGAGGACAGGCGGTGACAGCCAGGAAATAGTACGACTGCTTCTACAGGCAATCCAGACCTTTGAAAAAAAAGTTTGAGTCATTTATGCTCAGCTCAGGTGAGCTTTGTACATTTTATTCAGAGTTGAGAGAAGGTATTTTCTCTTCCAGCAAGAGAAGGTTTAAAACTCATTGCATATGGCTATTGAGATCTTGCAGTGTTAACAGAAAATAATTAACTTCAGAACTGTTCTCCTACTGCAGTGGCCCATGTGTGATCTGATTAGTTTTTATTTTTTTAATAGTAAAACTGTAGTTTGCAAACAGAAGGCATTGGAATTGTTCCCCAGAGTGGAGAAAGTGATGAATCTGATGAGTGAAGATGAAGAAACAGTTGTTAGGCTTCAGGAGAAACGACAGAAAGAACTGTGGAACTTGCTGAAAATTGCTTGTGTAAGTAAAATAAGAACTCCCCTTTAACCTGAGAATATGGTTTGTAGCACAGGCTACTGAAACAATAGTAAATTGAGTGTATCCTATGGTTCTTTTCTTTATTTTGAATCAGTATGAAAGCCAAGTTCCAGGTTGCCTCATATTCCCGGCTGCTGAAAACTAGCGGGAACAATTGCACTCTGAATATTTTGTGTTTTCATCAGAGTAAAGTGCGTGGTCCTGTTACTGGCAGTCCAGAGAGCATGAACACATCCCGTCTTGGTAGCTCAGGTCAACTGCTGCTGCAAGTCCCTTCTGGAACATTCAATTTATCAGAATCTGTAAGAAAAAGCTGAGGCAAAGTCTGGAGTTCTTCGGCTGCTAATGCCACCACTACAAAGCTAGGTTTCCTGCTTTGTGCAATAATGGCACACAGGGTTTCTCATATTTTACACTTTGTGTTCAGCTTGCATTGTCAGCAACCTTAGTTTACTTGGTAGTTAAGACTTCCTGGGGCTTTCAGATCTTCCATATGAAAATTTGGTATCATGTATGGCTTCACTTCCCCCAGCCTCAGTAACAAAAGTGGTTTTTGGTTTTCTTCCTTTAATCTGAGATGGTTGGGCTCACTTGGAAGTACACTGCCAGCAAGAACTGTTGAAGTATTGTCATGTAAGGTCACAGTAGCTGAGCTGTGTCATTGAGACTGCTGCATGCGTAGTTCCGGCTTGCTTAAATGAACTGGGTTACCACTTGGAATGAAAGACCTTGGTTTTGTTTTTGCCTGTTGCCCCATCCTTAAGTTTATAGGCTTCTCAGCTTTTCCTCTAGCAACAGTGGTTCCACCTAATAAGAACCCAGTTCCATCTTGGAATACATTTCCTTTCCCCCATTTGGTAAATCAGGGGCTGCCACCAACTTTTCAAGTTGCAGTATGAATTACAAGCCTATGACCTGACTAACTTCAGTGTTCTGCAGCGTATCTGCCAGAAGTATTTCTTAATGATAGAGGCAGCATCTCTTTAAACTGCCACAGAAATTAATAGTGTAATAATTGCCCCTTTCAGTGAGGAGCTGCTGCTGGAATCTGGGAAACTTTGTAGCCAACTAGAAAATGTGATGCATGACACAATGAAGGATCAAGAGCAGAGTTTCCTGGTAATGTATTCACTCTTCTGTAAATGGACTAAGGAAGTGCCTGGCTTCGAAGTTCTGAATGTGCAACTTTGCCACCACTAACACAGCTAAATGAAATCTGCATTTTACTCATGGCCAAGGGGGAGAGTAGGAGATGCACAGAGATAGGAAGCACCGGTTCCCTCATAATCTGCCGCCTGACTTACTCTGCTTGCCAAAACTGGGAGCCACATGCTGGGAACTTGCTGCGCTAAACAGTAAAGGATGGGGCAAAGCACTTGGCTGTTGTACAAAACTACTGCAAAAGTGCACACAAATTTGGGATGAGCGGGTGTCAGGGATCCTTAATTTAACAATGCAGAATATTGAAGAGAGAGTAAAATACTGGAGAGTGCAAGTAGGTTGTTTCCTTGACAGCAGTCACGTGGCTCATCGTGAAATTGACCAACTTGTTCCCAGTAAATTTTTTATACCTCTTAACACACTTTACCTTTATTTTAGAAAAAGCTCAACTGTAGCCTGGTGTTGAATTTCATTTATTCTTTCGGCTCTAGACTGGAGCTGGCTGCAGCTTCAGGTAGAAGAAACAAACAATCCAGAACAAACCCAGATGTAGAATCACTCTGGTTGCCTCTGAAGCCATGCTGCTTTGGGAAGCCAACTGTGAAAAGCTGCTGCCTCTGAGAAGGGAATATCAACTGCCTTCTACTGTCACCAACTGCTTATGTGATACATATGGCTTAGCTTTTAGTATCCACTTCTCAGACACTTTTTCACAAAGATACATTAGGGAATGCCTGTTCTAACTGCTTGGAGAATGTTCTTAATTGTGCCTTAAGACAGCAGATCTCTGTCCTGATACGTCTTCCCTTGGGCATTGCCTGTGGCTGATTTGCTGCATTTTAGGCTTTCTAATGAACAATGGACAAGGTATACCCAGTCACTGGTAGATGTCACCTTCCTAATGAACTGTGAACTTAATTGCTTAACTTTGCTGATTTGCACTTTTTTTCTTTAAGTGTAATGGTTGTACTTACCTAATACTTGTTTCCTGTATGGGAACAAAATTATCTAAAACATGTAAACTTTTGGTTTGCTCTTGTTGATGTGCTCAATAACACTATAATGGAAAAAGCTGCTTTCACTGTGCAGGTCTCTAAAACATGAGAGGTGTAAGAATGTTAGCCTAGAAACCAAAGAAGGAAATCTTCAGTGTACAGGTATCATGTAACAAAGCATTTGCAGATTATCTATTAACCATGCTTAAAGTTGCATGAAAAGATGAAAAAAAGACCAAAAAAACCCAACTGGATGGAACCTTGGTGAGAGTCAACACACACCAACCTTGTGTTCTGATTGTGACCAATTTATTTCATTCTGTTCTAACCCCAAATTTCCACTACAACACAGAGACCTCCTTTTATAAAAGGCTGTGAAGTATAGGACATGCAAAATGCAATACAATAATGGGGAGAGGTTGGATTTTCTTTTGGTTTTTTTGGAACAGATTTAAAATACAGGAAACTGAAATGTGGCAAAAACATCACAACTTCCATGCATGCCTTCAAGTGTCTTCCTTTGTTGTGCTGGCACACTCTGGACTTCAGCATTGGGTTAAAGTCATTCTTGGGCAGAGTAAAAAGTTCACACTTCTTCAAATTTCCGAGTAATATTAAGGCTGAAATGCACCGGGTACACTTTTCCTTCATCTTCCAGAGCACCACCAGTTGTTTTACTTAAAGCTGTGTTAGGCTTCCAGCTCAAATCCCAGCCCAATTTTGTGACCTCCAGCACTGAAATTCTTGCCATCAGTCAAGCCTGAGAGGGTCAGCTTTACACCTACAAAAGCAAGTCACAAGAACCATCATACACTGACATCCCAGTACAGTGCTCTTCCTCAGGTCCTTGACCTCACTAATGTGGCTTAGTTGCCACAGGAACTTGCATCCATAGACATCCTTTAGTTCTCTGAGTCTACGTAGACTTCTAGCTCCTTTGTTCATCTAGTCTGTTCTTAAGATGACAGTGAATTAAACCATAGTGTAGTACTTAACACCATTTGCTGCTACCAGTGAGAACTGCGTACCAGGTCGAAGGGCATGAGTGTAACCAATTCCAGTGAGGCTGGCATTGTTCACTTTAGCCTATAGGAAAAAAAAATCACAGTATTTATCAACTGTGTAAGTATTCATACAGAAGTATCCCAGTCCCCAGAGAAGGTGGCCTGTGCATTAACACTCTTGAGCTACTTGGAGACCAACCTCTCTTAGAAGCATGTTCCAATCTTTTCCTTTTCTCAGGAGTGTTCAGCTTAAGCGAATGGTGCAAATTCTGCCTTCACAGAATGCCATGCTGTTTTTCACTGCCTCCTCTATTATGTCTTTATATCTTTTAAAGAGCTACTTACTGCAGTCCCTCAGAGCCTGTCTTGTTCACATCACTCAGGAGTGATTTTCTTTTTTCTTCTAATGAGCAAGAAATACATGAATATGCAATCCCCTTTTTGCATTACTAAGTTTTGAGCTCTTAACAACAGTATTTCTCATTTTCAATTTTGGTTCAGTGGTCCTGGAACTAATTGTTGTTTTGAAACATAAATCCTTGCTACTTCAGTTCTTGGTCTTAAAACACACACGTCAGCTAACTTTCAACAGTTAACTTACTGTTAGGAGAAGGCTGTAAGCTCAGGTAAACTTCCACCATCGTAATTATAATATGGTTTTACATTATGGATTTAAGAATTAAAAGGACACTTTCATTGTCTTTTAAAAGGCATTTTTCAGCACAGTAGCATGCTATTCCAAGCACACTAGTCAGACTATTTCACTATGGACAAAATTATATTTAAGATTTCTTTTCCTCCATAAGTTCACAAGTACGATGTGTGAGGTCCCAATTTAAATTTGAACCACAACAGAAGCCACAGTTCGCAATCTACCATACTTCCTCAGTGACTAGTTCAAGCAACTGCTTCATTACAAATTTTCAGTATTTAGGGGAGCTTGAAATACTCATTTCTGTAACAAAATTCTTACCACAACGGAAGTCCTCTCATCCATTTGGTACTTTCCAGCAATACCAAAACGTGTGTTGTTACTGCCAGCAGTCCATGCAAGATTGACTGATGTCTCAACCTTATTAGTAACCTTCTGATAAACAGACCCACCAAACTCAGTGCCGTCATTCCTGTTTGTAATAGATGCAAGTGTGTCAGGCCTTGCTTTGTTTAGTAACTCTTTAGATTAACCCTTCCCCACAATGATTTGATGTTATCTCCTAAAATGAACCAAGAGATCCAGTACTTCCCTGAACCCAGGCTCACTACTTCCTAGCTGGAGCTGGCAGACTCCTGCTCCTATTTTTTTTTGCACAAAAGATGTTTGCTTGCAGAACGGAACAAGACTTGCCAGAGACCTACAGTTTAAGGTTCTGACAAAAAAAAACAAACCAAACTAACCAAAAACAAAACCAACCCACCCAGATGACCTGGTTGCTTGTCTCAAGTAAGCCAGTGTGCAGTAACACATAAAGGAGACTTCAGTTATGAGAATGACTGAAAACAATGTTGTTGCACTATAATCATTTAAATACACTATCTTCAAAGCGTCTCAGGCCACCTGAATGCCAAGATTAGGGCTATGCAGCGATGACAGCTGGAAACAAACACAATGCCACGCATGCCTTTCTCCTTCATCTTGGGCATTTCTGAGGGAGAAAGTTTCTGTGTGGAGAGTGTGATTGATAACTGGCTAGCTGCAAAAGGTCACGTAGACATGAGGGAGCTTTGCTGAGCACACAGGCACTCTCATGAGAACCAGCAAGGCAGCAAGCTTCGCATGTCCTTGAGCACAGCTGGGATACGATAACAAGACCTTGTAGCTGAAAGATATGAGGGAGAAGCAGGTAAAACAAAAACTTACTCAAACTGTGTAACCACAAAGAAATGTAGAAAGAGGCGTAGCTGACTTTTAGTCTGAGCACCAATCCTGAGCTTAACTTTTGCAATATGCATGAGCTTATTAGTGTTATTATAAAAGCATTGTGTGAATTATCAATAAACGAGATTTGCCGATCACTCATATTGAGTGCACATTTCTCCCGCTGCGGATTTCCCACAAGAACGGACTTTCCAGTTCTTAAAATCTTCTTAGTAGGAGCTGTGATGGTGCACTTTGACTAAATTGTGGTCAATTCTGTCTCCTAATAGCTGGCATCTTCAGATTCTACTGGCGGTGTTGGGAATATCTTTTCAAGAGTTGAGAAGGAAAGTTTCTTTTAAGGATTCTGATCTTCCAGTGTGATGCGTAGATACCAGTCAACATGTAGACAGATGACAGGCACAGACAGTATTATTGGCAATTGCTTAGAAAATAAGCAAAACATCAGGCAGTAGAATAATCCTGTCAACAAGGAGGATAACAGTAACTTTTCCAAGGGACAAATGTCAATGTCACTTTCAGTTACATTGCAGGAAAAAATGATAAAAGAAATGGGTGTGACCCAGAATTCCCACAGCCAAGAGGATATGTGAGTACCAGTTTGGCTGAAATGACTGTTGCTTGTCATTCCCCAGTGACAGTTTGGAGAAGTCATCACAGGCTCTTTTAATTGATGAATACAGATGTGGATAAGTCAGGTGTTGGTATATGTATTTTCACATCCTTTTTTTTGCTTTTTCAATTGTGCAGCAGGTAATCTCAGAACAGCAGTGGCTGTGCTGAAGCAATATAAATAGTAATCTCTGATTTTTTCCAATGATGTTTGATTGCCAAGTGATATCCTCAGCAAAGTTGGTCAGACCCTCTCAGTCCTACTCCTTGTAGCTTCTGAGTACTGAGATTGTAGAAGGCCTTACTGAAGCTGACAGAAGTAATTTTCATTGCCTTCAGTGACTTTTCAATTGGGCTGAAAGTGCTGGTTGGTCTCAAAAATACTTTGTGAGCTTTGATCTAAGGAGTGGAGACCAGTGGTAAATCAAAATGGAAGGAAGAGCTTTGTGGGCAAAATGCAGTACAGGTTAATTTGCTTTTTCAAATTCTAACCTATTTAAATTTTACATCAGAAGTTGTGGAGGTCTAAATCCCTACTACCACCTTAAGGTATCTCTGCCTCATCATTGCTTAAGACACTGACTGAATGCACATAGTTTAATTTAAAGTTGATTGCATTTAACAACAGAGTTTTTTAAAGCCTTTAGTCATGTAATAATGGTAGATAGCGCTTCATTTAGTCAAGAATGACCCAATACAGTTATCTATCATTTACATTAGCAATGTTGAACCGACAGTCAATTCAATTAATTCTTCAATTTTATGCTCTTAATATTTAAAAACCTAAATCCACTTTAAAATCAATTTCCATTTTTTTGAGGATGGGATTCTTAATGTTAAGCTCCTATTAAATCCGCATTTTCTCTACTCTAAGGTTGCTTTGAATTTTTTGTCATGTTTTTGTGGAATGTTGGTCTTAAGCAGTTTTTGTGGGTTTGTCTGTGACTTAAGGAGCTCTCTATTGGATACTGATCTATGCAGTTGAAATAGAACACTGGAAAAACATGGTTTATAACAAGTGTTCTCATAGCAGACCAGGAGGTTGGGTTGATATTTCTTCTTCTTCCATCAAGGAACACCCATGGCTGTGGGCTATAATTTATAACAACAGTGTTGCTTTGACCGCCTTTGGTTACTGTGGGCTTGTTTTCAGGAATGATGAGTATGTAGTTATCCCATCTTGAAAGAAATACATAGCACATGTGTTTATTTGGATTAATTAGTACGGTTTTATATCACAGTTGATAGAAAGCTGGAAGAAAAGCCCAAGAATAAAGGAATAAAGGAGGCAAATCAAATAACTGAGGGTTGTGACTGTGGTTAAAGTCCCTTATGAATTCTGAGTGCTCCAGCACCGGTTTTCTGTGAGTCACTCTTTGAAGCTGCATTATCATTTTGTTATATATATTTCAATATATGTCAGTCCTGTCAGACCCTAGAGAGAACACTTGCAGTGAGTAATTTCAGGTCTGAGTGCCACAACCAGGCTGCTGAGAAAGCTGGCCCAGCCTTTTTTTTTCTTGGTGTTTCTGATGGTTTGAGCTGCAAGTTCACTCAGCTGAGCTGCTCTGTGCTCCAGCTCTGTTTCTTTAGTGATGCTGCAATACTTGCTGCACGGCAACTCAATTGGAAAACAAAGAAATTAATGATACAGACAGAAGATCTGTTCCCAAAGCAGGGTGAAATTCTGGTGGAAGGGCTTCTGCTGCTTGAATTTTAAACACTGTGCTGTTAAACCTCTCACGTCATCTGTGGGTTAGTGGTTGTATCACCTGGGATAGTCCATCCAGGCCCTGTTGATGCAAACATGCTTTTCACTGGTGCTGCTCCCTATTTTGGAGAATATCTGAAAATAAGGTGTGAGCAAGTACTGAAAATTTCAATTTTTGCTCCTATTTACCCACTTGCCTGCTGTTTTAATTTTGAAGTAGGGTGTCAGATAGAATCTGTCTAATGGCAGCGGTGTAAAAAGCATGCCTTCAGTTCAAAACTGAAACCCCTTGCAATCAGCAGATGTCCCAGCTCAAGGAAAATGGGTTGCAAGCCCAAAACATTCACTTTCTTTGCCTCATTTCTTACGGTGTTACCAAGGAAATAGCCAGACTTGGATTGTGCTTACTCTTTGCAATGAAGAAGTTGTTAATGCTGCGTTTTCATGCTCCCATTGTCGTTGTACTCCAAATGTCTGTTCTGTGGAATGGGCAGGATTAGGCTGTTTAAGACAAAGCCACTCCACATTTACAGTGCCTGTCAGGTCCATAGTAAGAGCCCTAAATAGAAGTATCATTTTCAAGATGCCTTTTATTTTACAAGCAGCCAAACAGAAAATGAAACCCTGGGTTGAATTGCAGTCTTCCTGAAGGAAGTGTCAAAGCCTAACAAGGGAGCTTGACCCAGCTTTGTACTTGTTGTTCAGTGAAATAAACTTTAATTGCTAATGAATCCAAACACTGTTAATGAATCCAATACTACTACTTTACTGAAAAAAGCTGCAATTACTGGACAATCCACTGATTTTCAGCTGCTGTAAATCACTCTATCTTCACAGAATGGAGAGGGGCACTTCATTTAACAACACTGAAGAATTAAGACAGGGAAATGGCATAAAAATCAGAAAGGATCTTAGAATTATAATCAGGGGAAACAGAGTAAAGAAAAACATGTAAAGTTGGACGTTGCTTCTGTGAAAAAAGAAGTTGTACATCCATGTACATGTAGTTGCATTAAGGAAAAGCATTAGTATTCAAGCCGAATGATGTCATGGAAAAACCAGATTGTTTTTTTTAAGCATGCAAAACTTCTGTCAGTTGAAAGGGGATAAGAACAGCATATTAATCAATTTGCCTCCTTACCTATTGTTTTGTGAAGTAGTTAGGATTGCTGGCATTTTCCATCTGGAATTTTATGCCAGTGGCAGATCCCTGACTGTGATGGTAGAAGGGTAAGGACCTCATCCAAATGCATCAACAGGAATAGTGTTTCACTGTGAAACTGCCAAGTATTTCAGACCGGTGCCTAATAAGGCAAAACCTTGTTGCAATTATGTGTGAAGTGTAATTTATCTAATGTAATTATGAGATGTTTAGAGCCAGTCATTTGAAATAGACTCCACTCCTCTGTTAACTTTTGACATTGAAGAGACTGTAATCATGTTGCAGACCATCAACCCTTGGATTAAAATTTCAACCTACAGTGAGCTTCAAACTGCTTTGCATTTACCCTTAGAAGAAAAGGGAGGTTGAATAATTTTTGTTACGTTGATTTATCTTAGGAAAATGGGTGTCAAGGTTCTGAATTACAGTAATTATTGTAAGCATGTAAAATATTATCAACTACAAGATACATCTGATGTGGTGTGGATGGATTAGTGCACATGCTAAGACCAATTTGAGAACATTTCAATTTTTGCTGCGTTTGCTAGGGCTAATTACATCCACTTAAAATACAGATTGGCTCTAAAATGGCAGTGGTTTGCAGGTCCTAAGTGTTAGGACTTTGGTTAAAGCAAAAGGAAGAAAATAATTCTTTTTCTTTTAGCTTGTCATGCAGTTTGTGCTAAGGCTTTCAGTAGTACTTTATTGTGACAGCTCATTTTCCTTTTCATTTGATGCCCTCATATACACCTTGTCACTCTATTAAACCAGAAAGATTTAGTTTCTTAAAGAGCCTTCAATGAAGCTGTTATAAAGCCTTTTCTCAAAACAACAAATATGGAGCCTGAACACATGAGATTACATTGTTTTAGTTTATGTTGCTTTTTTGAGGAAATAAAAACAGGAGAGAGCAAGAGTTTATTGCTTAAGAAGTATCAGCTATTATCATCAAAAGGGTTCATAATTTTGAGTTTCATTTTTATTTTGACCAGAACACTTTTAGGTAATAAATGTTGCAATTGAATCTTGTTTTTTTTAGGAAGTTGTTAAAACAAGCTAAATGCTTTCCATTTATGGATAACAAACTGATGCTCTAAGTTTAGGATTTACTGTGCCAAAATTTGAGTATTTCTTTGATTTCCTTGTAACCTGTAAAACTGACTGTTTCTGGTTATTCTGGGACCTTTGAACTAGGGGTCTTACCTCAGGTGGGATGTCAAAAGAATATATAGATTGTGATGCTGTTTTCTCTCCATTACTAGGAGCAGTTTTTTATCTGGGCAAGTTGTGATTCAGACAATGCCACTAGATTTCTACTTGAGAATCTGCCTTTTGTGGCCTGTTTTATGGATATTTTCACTTTTTTCATTGCAAGTTTTTAGGATTTTCTAAGTGTGTGTTTCTAAAAAAGCAGCACCCAAATTAATTGCATCTTATCAGTACGTAAGAACTACTTTATGGCATTTTAACCTGCAAATGCTATGATAGCGTGTGTGGAAATGGAATTTAACTCACTTGGCGGACTTGAAATATATCCCTAAGCAGTAATTGCAACATCTTACCAAATTCTCGAGCAGGAAACCAACCTTTTTCTAAATGGCATTTTTATGAACTGTTTTAAGGACTGTTTACTGGAAAGCTGCCTAATCACTGCATTCCGTGGGTAATGGCTGAGATATGTGTCCTGAATTAGTAGCAGGAAGATGCTCAGCTACTCTGGCAGGGAACAGTTGATACTGCTTTTGCTAATGCATGTAAACCACAGAGAAAATTCTGAATATGGAGAAAATTTTTATCAATAGCCCCATTTAATTGTATCCTTCATTTGAACGGTGCCTTGCTTCAGCGATTTTTAAGGAAATTATTGAGACTATTTTTTTAAGTGGTAGAAGTAATAATTAAAACCCGTCCATGAAAAGATTTGGGAATACATTTAATTGATAGAAAGATTAGGTATATCAGGGGAAAAATCCACGTTGCTGGCATTCTTCTGTTTTTGGGTCTTGGCAAAGGAACTAAAATGGGTTAAGAGGAAATTGCTTGTTCCACAGTGTGCTGTGTGTGGCTTCCTGGGGATTTTACCTTTACGGTGAGTGTTCCTCTGAACACAATGAAGATGCAGGCGTGTGCTAAATCCAGTTAAGCAGATTTCCAGTCTAGTCTTTTGGCTCTGGAAGAGTCCCTAACTGTGCACCTGGGACATAGGATTGTCCAAAAGTGTCCCCATTGCACATTGCGAGGAATCCTGGTCTTCATTCTGCTGGTTTAGTTTGATGTTTCCATATTCTTCTAAAAAAGAATCATTGCTTTCTGTCCAGTGCCTGCATTCACAGCTGTCTGGTTTTTACCTTTTCTTCAGCTGCCTCTTCTCCACACAAGTGCCCTTGTCTACTTAACTCTTTCTTTTATGGCACCTGTTCAATAGCTGGAGTTAAACTTCTTGCCCTACTCTGAATTTCCAATTTCCCATTTGAGGATGAGGTAATCACCGCTGACTTCCCAGAGGGCACTCCTTCGCTTAGTTATCCAGCTCTTAGCAGTTTGAAAGGGACAGAGAAATGGAAGGGAATAGCTTTGGTTCATAAATATTTTTGCATTAATAATAATTAAAGTTAAGATCAATGACTGTAGTACAGATGACTACCAATAGTGCTTTAAAGCCCCTTTGGGAACTGAAATTATGTGAAATAATTCCAAATAGCCTCCCTCGAATGGTTATTCTGTGAGCAGCAGTAGCTCTGTTTAAAGGCTGGCGTGGTGTCAGGAGGTCTCTGGGCATGCCAGGAGTTTCAGGTTGCTCACTTTTCTGTTATTTTTGCCCATCTCCAAGTGTTTCCATTCTACATTTGGTCTTCCTGAAAATATCTGTGTGTCTTCCTTCATTTGGACATTGCAAAGCATGACTGCTTTTGTGGAGGACTTTTCACCCTTTCCCAGTCTTGTGCCTTTTGTTTCTTTTGGATGTAAATCCAAGCAAGCTGCAAATCTTTTATTTCTTCTTGGGATTTAGCAGTGGTGTCAGCGAGTACAAAAAAGAGTTCAACATGTTTTATTGTTACCAAAAGCATTTCCAGGAGTGGGAATGAGGGATAGGAATCCAGGGCACAGGGATGGTGGATCCCTGCTTATCTCTGTAGTATTTTAGAGTGTGTTTCAGTGTATCCCTGAACCTCTTTTGCAAATATTGTTAAAAAGGCAGTGCTTCCCAAAGCAAGAAATGAACCCAGGAAAAAAAAATCTCACAGTCTTATCACAGCATGCTTTTTCTTTCTTATAAAACCAACATAATCAAAACAAAAACCAATTAACCAAAACCAAACCAAACAAAAAACCTCAGAAACTAACCAAGCAAAAAAAAAAACCCCAAAGCCCCCAAAAAACTAAAACAAAAACAAAAATGTGTTGTATGAACTTTCTGATCACTCCATGTCAATTCATACCCAAATAGCTAAGTTGCAAGAACTCACTAGTGATTTGCAGCAAGACACAGGCTTGGCTTTAACAGATTGGCTAAGATCTTTCGGGCGAGGGCCTTGGATAACCTCCCTACTGCAACATGTAATCAATATTGTGATTGTTATTTTACTGCTTGTCCTTTTTGTACCTTGCTTTTTTTGCTGCTTGCAACAGATGATGTATCGCGTAGCAGAAACAGTAACTACTCAACACGCTGCGTTTGTTGCACAAAATAAAAAAGAGGGAATTGTTGAAGAACGGTTAGCAGAGCAAGGCCACGGATCATTAGAGGCCTTATGGCCCGATACCAAGTGCTAGCAGCCTACGCGCTGCTGAGACAAGCTGTCCTTGGGACAGCAGTAAGCACGGACACAGGCCAAAGATAAAAGAACTTGTGGTGAATAGAGCATAGCAGTAAGCACGTATACAAAGTTTTCAGCATGCCAAGAGGAGGAACATTCTCACGCTTGATATAGCCAATCAAGTATAGATGAGTAGTGTATGCTAACCAACTATAATTTGACAAGTATGCTGAACGCTTCGGGCAAAAGTATAAGAACGGATGTTATGAGCAATAAAGTTGAACAATGCTTTACCAATCATATTGATTGATTGCATTCTTCCCTCGCCGAAATCCTCCGCAGTGCAGCACATCCTGCGTAGGAGACGGTCCTGGTGTCCCAGAGGGAATTGTGCGTGGCTTTGCGGACAGTGGTGCAGATGGAGCCCAGGTCGCTGAGGGCCAGGTTGAGCAGGAGGAAGAACATGGGGCTGTGCAGGTGGTGGCCGCAGGCTACGGCGCTGGTGACGAGGCCGTGGCCCAGGAGGGCAGCCAGGGAGATGCCCAGGAAGAGGCAGAAGTGCAGGAGCTGCAGCTGCCGCGTGTCTGCCAGCGCCAGCGGGAGGAAGTGGCTGATGGAGCTGCTGTTGGACATTTGCTGTGGCTGCATATGGGGACGTGTTCATGGATAAAGGACAGTGACAAGTCAGGACTGGCTGCTTTGAGCCAAACCCGTGCCATTCCCTGTAGCCTGTCCTGCTGGTGTTGGTGTCTTTGGGGCGGACCCTGACTGCCGACACAACAGCAACACATTCGCTTAAGAGCTGGACTAGGTCAGTGCAAAAGATGGCGGCCAGGGCTGAGGGAGCCACACACAAGATGGCGGCCAGGGCTGGAGAACCACACACAAGATGGCGGCTGGGGCCGGGCTGCCAGGGCGGCTGATCTCACTAGGAGGCGCAGCCTCAGCCCTCTGGCTGCCATCCTGCGTGGGGCAGGCTGAGCCCCCCTGCAGTGTCTGTTGGAATGGACATTAACGGACACCCGGGAAAAGGACACGGTCTGGCACCTTTGCTCTGTGCACACAAACACAGACCAGCCAGTTTGGAACGCCAACTGGCAGTACTTTGATGTCAAGGCAATTCAAATAGGGGAAAATAGAACGAAACTCCAGGCATTGAACGTTTTAAAATAAAAACTTCTTTTTTTTTTTTTTTTTTTGAAAGAGGGCTAAAAGCACTTCTTGTGCACATGGACTCCAATTAGCATCAAGCAGCATCACAAGTGGTTTCGTCCAGGCAGGAGTCACAGTGAGTGTGAGGTGATGAAAACGGAGATGGGATCTGCTTGAGGCGGATGGTGCAGCGGCTGCTCACCTGCGACGTGTATCCCTCAGGGTACCCATTTCTTTAGAACACTATGAAGACTAGAGGGAATTGAAAGTCCACTGCAGTTTAGGTTGTTCTTCACGAGATTGTTCAAGTCGAGCACAGCCATTCTGTTCAGCAGACACACGGGCAGGGGCTTCTTGGAGCGCTGCTCTGGCACCCATTCTTTGGAGGAGGGGATTGCAGGAAAGAAGAAAAGAAGCTCATCAACTACTGAAGAGGAAGAGTCACTGACAGGACTCAGTGGGTTAAGAAATGTGAGGGGAAAAAAGGCAGAAAACATGAGGTGAGAAGTGTGAGAAATGGGAGTGGAAAAAGGAGGGAAGTGTGAGGGAGGAAAAGGGAAGGAAACCTGAGTGGGAAAGGCTGAGAAAACTGAGGGGAAAATGGTGAAGACGTGAGTGAAAATAGGAGAGGAAGGTGAGAGGAGGAAAAGGCAGGACATATGACGGGAAAATTCTAAGAAACATGATCAAGGAAGGCTGAAAAACATAGAGGAAAAAATGGAGGGAAATGTGAGGGGAAAAGAGTGAGAAAATTACTGGCAGAGAGAGAGAAACAGGCAGCAAATGTGAGGGGAACATTGTGAGAATCCTGAGGGGAAAAGAGGGAGAAACCAGAGGGCAGAAAAAGGCAGAAAACATTAGGGGGAAAAAAAGCGTGGGAAGTTGGATGGGAAAAGTGACAGAAAACAGGAGTGAAAAAAGGGCACAAAATGCTAGAGGAAAAGTATTAGGAACATGAGGGGGAAAGAATGATAAACATGAGGGGAAAAGTGGGAGAAATGGGAGAGGGAAAGCCTGGGAAACACGAGGGCAAAAGTGAGAAACATGAGGAGACAACTTGGACAAAAATGACTGAGGAAAGGAGAAAAGCATGAGGGGAGAAAAGGGCAGGGTAAGTGAGGGGAAAATGTGAGAATCGTGAGAGAACAAAAAAGCAGGAAAAAGCGGGAAGTTGGGGAAGTGTGAGAGGCAAAGTGTGAGGAAAGGGAGCTGAAAAGGGTGGGGAAAAGAAGTAAAACTTGGGAGGCAAACATGACAGGAAAACTGTGAGACTCGAGAGGGGGAAGGAGTGGAAATGTGAGAGGGAAAAGAACAGGAAACGTGAAGGGAGAAAAGGAGCGAAGGCAGTATTGGCATGACAGCTGAAATGATTCCTAACACATTCCCCCATGCATTTGCCCATTTATTGCACTAGCCCAGGGCTTCTCTGTATGTCCGTCTCCCCCTGTGCCTTGATTCCTGTTCGGAAGCAGCAGAAGTGCAGGATGTGCCCAGCAGCAGGAGCTGCTCCAGGCTGGGAAGGGGCCAGGTGGTGCTGATTTCCAGAGGCTTCTGTGTCCCAGGTGAGGCCAGGGCAGGAGTGGGTTGAAAGGTGCTGCTGCTGCTCCTCTGTGCCAGAGAGCCCTGGCTGGGCAGGGCCCGGCGCCCACTGCACTGCGGGCTCTTTCTCCTGCCACAGCTGGGCACACCTGGCAACAAATCATGACGACTTGTGGGGAAACCAAGGGCTTTGTGGAGGCTGCATTGCTCTGCACACACCCGGGCCACCTGCAGCACAGAGCTTTGGCCCCCAGAAAGGTAAACCCGAGGGGAACAGCTGGAAAAGGTTTCATTTTCACCTTTCAATAGAAGCGACTAAAATCAAAGTTACCAAGAAGGGCTCCGATCCCTGGTGCCAGCTCGGTGTGAGAAAGGAGGCATGACTTTATTTCAGTGCTGGGTGCGTGGGGAATCACTTTCCTAACACGTGCTCAGCCAGAAATCCCACCTACTCATTTGTAACCATGGAAACAAGACCTACTCATTACTGTGCTGAAACTCACAGGTTAAACATTCCCTCAAATTAGTTGACATATTTAAACCACTTCTCAGAAGTTACTGACAGGAGAGTAGGGCTCTCTTGAGAGTCTCTGGTGGTCATTTGGGGAACATCCCATTCCTGCAATTCTCCTCTGATGCCCAAGAGCCTCCTACAACCACTCTTTTCCCCTTGAATTCATTCCAGCTACATTCTTAGGAAGACTACTCTATTCTCAAGGCTAAGGTAGCCACTTGCACACATCAATCACTGCACTGGGGGAATAGAGGGTTCAACACTGTTAATGGGAAGGGAATCCACGATTTGTTGCAGTTCAACATTTTCTCAACACTTTCTTTCTCTGGGAATTGCTCACAAGCATGTCCTCAATGCACCTTGAAATAGTTTTTGCTGACTGAAGCCACATTGTATCTTTCCTCCAGCAATTCAGAAAGAAAAACACAAATTGCTGACTGAAAACTTTCTACTCCCAAATCTGTTCACTGCTCAAGCACAAGCCTCAGGCTCATACCCGATTCCCTCAGTGAGATAGGAGGTAATATTTTGCTTCAGCTGAAGGGTTATTAGAAGAAAGAAGGAAAGTTGTTGGTTCTAGGTGTTGTTATTTAGGGTTTGGATTTGTTCTAGTTGATTTGTTGGGTGTTGCTGTGAGCTGGGAGAGGGGCCAGCGTGAAGACCAGACCAAAAGGGAAGTAGGGTAAGAGGGGAGGGGACAGAAAAGGAGGCGGTGGGGACAGAATAAAAGTTTCCTATTTCCCGGCCAAAGGGAAAGGGGACACGGTTCGCCCTGGGCTGGGAAAGGCAATAAAAAGCAGCATTTTCTGTGTGTGTGTTGTGTGTGTGTTTGGCTCTTGGGAGAGGGAGATACACACCCAGCTCAGGTGAATCCTTCCTCAGAAACAGTTCTCTTTGGCTTTGAGGATTTTTCCCCCATTTAATTTCATCTAAGAGTTGGCTCCTTTCTAACACCCCTCTCCCAGCAGCTCAGGGCTGCATTGCACAGTGCTTGCTGTGTGCCAGAGAGCTCAAAGCAGGCTGGCCTGGCGCCCCGGAATATTTCTGCAGAACACTCCGCATTTCACCCCTTTGCTCTGGCTCAGTGCACAACTCCAGCACTGCAGGCGCTTCCTCCCAGAGCCGTGTGAGGCCCCGGCTCCTGCAGATGTGACCTGACAAGCTGTCCCTGCCTGCCGCTGGCCTCGGTTCCCCCGGCAGAAGCGCCGTGCCTGAAGGAGGCTGCCCTGTGCCGGAGCCTGCGGAGCAGCCCGGCTCCCTCCCCTGTGCCCAGAGCGCTGCACACACTGCTCGCCTCGGCCAGGAGTTAGAGGGCAGCCGGCACAAGGGTGGCAATCCTCAGCCAGGCCTGCAGCCCTCGGCTGTGGTTTGCCTTTCTCTGCTCCTGTGCACGCTCCGGACGGCCGATGCCACCGGTCTGTGCTGTGCCCAGCACGGCCACGCTTCCCCTCGGGAGCAGCCGGCTGCCAGCTGGGCTCTGAGAGCGCAGGATTCGCCCGGGGCCCCCAAGAGGCACCCAGGGCCGGGCTGCTGCCTCTTGCAGCTCCAAGGGCCTCCTTGCAGCTGCCTCTGCCCAGGCTCAGGCTGCTCCGGGCTCTGCCAGGGCTCTGCTGGGGCTCCAGCCTGGGCAAGGCGGGGCCTGGGCTCACCCTGCAGCCGCTGACAGCTCTGCACCAGCTCTGCGCCTTTCCCAGGAGCCTCCCTGATCTTTCTGCTGTCTCACTTGGGCAAAACTCTCCCCCAGACAAAGAGATTGCACTTAGGGATACAAATGCAAGTGGCAGCAACCCAAATGCTCTCGAGTCAGAGCTCAAGGCCTGCATCTGCACAGGGTATTTGGGCTGCCCCACTCGTCCTTTGGTTCTGCCTGCAAATGCCACTGCCCTTTCTGCCTCAAACACAAGTGCCACAGCTGGGTAAAACCCAGCCCCTGGGCCATATTCCAAAGGCACTGCGGTCCGGAGAGCATGACGAAAGAAGAGCCTACTCCCCCTTCAAACCGTACCAAAGAAGGCATCAATGTCACTTTCCACCTCTAAGCAAAAATGGACAGTTCAGAAGGAAATGTTGAGCATTCTCACAGGCTCAGAAGGAGGACAATCTTCAAAATGACTTGAGGTTTCAGAAACTTTATTTACAATCCTAGGCCAAAATACTACCCTACAATCCTAGGCTAAAATCCTACTCTACAATCTACTACAATGCTGGTGATGGAAGAAAAAGTTTTTAAGTGACTGGTCCATTCCTGTCAACTCCTTCCACCTCTTAAAGGTAAGGATGAGTGGCACCAGGCTGGATGTAGGCTTGGCCGATGTTACAAATGGATGCTGCACAAAGGAAAACAAAAAAGCCAAGAATGAACCATTACTTTCCAAGCTAAGAGCCCCAAAGGCAGGGTAATCTTTTTTTCAATGAAAAGGGGATTGAGTCAGAGTAGGTCTAAGGAGCAACAGTGGGACAACAGTGGCACAGCTTACTGCAAGAGCTGCTAAATGCCCCAGGCCTGGAAATATTTCAGGTCTGAGCATCCTGATCTCTTGAAAGACGCCCCTGCTCATTGCAGGGCACTTGGACCAGATGACCCTTACAGGTCCCTGCCAGCCCAGCCCAGTCTAGGATTCCTGGCTGTTCTCATTTGAACAGCACCAAGAGTGGAGGCGAGGAGGACGAGGCTCATCTGATGCCTGGCACTTCAGTGCAGGAGGAGCCCGTCCCTGGGACACTGTTTCCCCTGCAGCCCCTTGGCATTTTACCTGCAGCAGCTCCTTGGCAGACCAGCGCCGCTCCTCGTCTCTCTGCAGGCAGCAGCTCAGGAAGTCACGCAGCAAAGGGGAGAGAAGCTTGGGCTGCTGCAGCTTTGGGATCCCTTTGGTGGCTATCAGGAATCGAGCCTGGAGAAAAAGGAAAGATGAGTCTCTCAGCTGCTTCTTTCACATCTGGAACTGCTCTCCCAGATCCCATTGTTTCAGCTGCACTCTGCAGTGGCAGTTTCTGCCGTGGCACAGAGGCAGAGATGACTTTCCTGGACCAACAAAAAACCCAAAGCCTGATGCAGTCACAGCTTTTCCAGCATCCAGCAGATCTTGCCCTGGCAGCTGATTTCATTGACTGACCTCCTTAGTGGAAACTACATCAGCAAAAGCACCTTTGCTTCTCTGAGGATTCACCTGACCAGCTTGACAGGCTAGTTGGAAGAGGGACTTTGCTCTACTAACTCACTCTAGTATTTCCAAGGAGTATGACATGAAAAGCATCTCTGCAGCACTTGTTGGTCCCTTAAGCACAGCTGCTATAAAAGTCATCAAGCTTTTTCCTTGGTTCTTG
Organism: Chamaea fasciata; assembly: GCF_029207755.1. Taxonomy (NCBI): domain Eukaryota; kingdom Metazoa; phylum Chordata; class Aves; order Passeriformes; family Sylviidae; genus Chamaea; species Chamaea fasciata. The sequence continues at coordinate 334,622 of NW_027094165.1, forward strand.
AAAACAATGGTAATTAAAAGTAAAGAAAGGAAATCCCTCAGTTAAGGCAAGTTTCCCTGTGAGAAGAATGGGGGTACACTTCTCTCCAAACCACTGCTTTAGAAACTTTGTTGGGTTTGGGTTACTTTCCTTCATTTCAGGAAAGATAACAGCAGCTCTAAGATGCTTGTTTCCTGTTAGTAGGGCCATCTACACGGCCAAAAGAGCTGGAAGGACTTCTAAGCCAAAGCCCAGTGTTGCCTGAGAAGGGAGATTGTCTGCCTGGGCTAAGGCTTGAGTTCCCCCATGGATGCAACCAAAACCCCAGCAGATGCTGATGTGCTGCAGGGACATTTTCAGAAAGGGACCGTGGTGGAAGTAGTTCCAGCAGATGGCAATGGCATTTTGTCCAATGGCACACAGAACGTGGGATGGGGGAGAAAGACAGCGGGATCAGAGAGTATTTACACCTTACCGAGAGTGGACCTTTATTCCCGTAAGGAGGTTCTCCTTCCACCATTTCAATGCCCACAATTCCAAAAGACCAGATGTCTGCTTTGGGGCCATAGGACTCAGCTTTTGCAATTTCAGGCGCCATCCACCAAGCAGTCCCGGTCACCGAGCTCCGTCTACTCTGCTCAGGGGTGAGTTGAGCAGAGAGGCCAAAATCAGCTGGGGAGAAAGCAAAAGACCGTTTTGATTTGAATCCTGTGCAATTAGGAAAGCAAGGAAAATAATTGCCCAGTTGAAGTTGGAGAATATGCTGCTGAATCTCCTGGACAACTCTCCCTGCTCTGTTTCCTCAGGACTTTAGCCAAGGAAATATGGCATTGGCTGCTTCAAAAATCCCCACATTTTTTACACGGCCTCCAGCAGTGTCTTTTGTTCCCCTGAAGCTTTAGACTTGTAGCCCCCTCCCTCTGGAAGGGACACACACAGAGCAATGCCACTGTGGACGGCTCGATCCTTGCCATAGGTCTGTGCACGTTGCCACCGCGTGGTCAGCTCACAACAGGCTCCCTGCACTGCCACCAGCACCGTTTTGGGGGGGCTGGCTCTCACTCAAAAGCAGCCCCACAGCCCACATATCCCTGGAATGCTGCACCTGACCAAGAAAATACTGACCCAGCTTGACAGAGCCATCCGTTTTGAGGAGGATGTTGAGGCTCTTCACATCTCGGTGTATCACGTGGTTGGAATGGAGAAAATGCAGTCCTTGCAGGCACTGAGAGAGAAACCAGAAACAGGAGGGCAAAAATCAGTGATGTGATTTCATCACACAAGAAAGGAAAGAGCTCTCCAAGATTCCCTCTGCAGGGGAATGGGGAGTAATGGCAGAAGACAGTGCCATTGAGGGCAAGAGCACGCTGCTACAACACAGGCAGGGCAGCACCTTTCTAAAGAAAGGCATATCAGCTTGCCAAAGAGCAACAGCAACTGCTGGTGTAGACTCTGCCCTGCAAACCAGCCAGGATGACTGCTGCTGCACTGGATGTGCTCAGAAGTACAGAGCATTCTGGCTGCACTGCTAACCTTTCCAGCTGAGGACTCAGAGAAATGAGTCTCTCTTCTTTGCTGCTCCTTTCAAACAGTGCCACCCCCACCTTTGCTTTTACAGGCAAGGAATGCAGCGCAGACAGGCCAAAGTTTAGAGAGGCAAGATGGAGAAGAGCAAATACAAGAGCCAGAGTGAAAGTGCAACAGCAGGAGAGAAGAGGACAAGAACAGAGTCCAGTGAGTGCAGGGGCACTGGCAGGCAGTTCACTTGAGATGCTCTTGCTTGCCCAGAGCATATCAGCCACACAGAAACAAAGCCTGGCTCACGGAATCGCTCCTGTCCTGAGCCCCTTTCCCAGACAATCCTGCCCAAGCCCTGGGACGCACAGATGGGATCCCTCACCTCTCGACTGATGGTTGCAACGTGGTGTTCACATATGCGAACCTCAGCGATGACATCATCCAGAGAGCCTCCATCCATGTACTCCATCACCAGCCAGAGTTCGTCGAGCACAAGGTAGCTGAAAGAAGGGAACAAGGCCATGCAGATGAACATGCATACATTGGTTTCTTTGCTTGATTCTTGTTTCCGGGTCCCTTTGTGACAAGGACAGAATTCAAGGAATAGACATGCCCTCCAGGCTGTGCATTGTTTGCAGTCTGTGCAGTCTCAAGGAGAACAGCACATCTGTGAGAAAGGAGATATTTTAGATGGCCAGCAAGCCAAAAGTACAGTTTAGTATCAGCCAAGATGAAAAACCTGTCCCGCATGGTATTTCTGGAAAGGAGCACCTAGTGTTCCTGGCATGGCCAGCCCTGGAAAAGAGGGGCAACAATCCAAGGGAAATCCTCTCTAGCATGCTTCATCAGCATTGAAGAAACTTGAAAAAATCAATCCTGAGACAACATGGAGGCAGTGAGCTTACAAGGTATTGACTTAGTATGGGAGGGTTGATTCAGGTTTTTGGCCAGTGTTCCAACTCAGTGTTTGAAAGCCAGGGAAGACACATGCAGGCAAAATACACTCTCTTCCCATCCATTGGAGATGAGTAGAGAAATAATAATTAACTGATTATTAACAGCTCTATTTTCTGCCAGTGTCCAAAGTGGGGTTTTAACCTCGCATGCTTTTACTATGTAAACAAACCTTCATGGGAAGAGACCATGACCACTCACCTGTCTAAATAATCCACAACGTGGGGACTCTTATTCTTCTTCATGACCATGATTTCATTAAGCGCTTGTTGATTCCTGTTCGGTCCTTGAAGATTGATTTTCTTGATGGCCACCTAGAATGACACAGAAAATCAGTAACTTTAGAAGCTGGTGGAATGAGACCACAACACACATGGAGCGAGTGATTTTGCAATGACACAGGTGAGCTCTGCCAAAGTGCCTTGCGATTAGACAAAGGAGTAATTAGGAACTGACATTCCTACAGCTCATTTCTCTGCTCCTTTGGGGGCCAGTTCCAGGACACGTGGCCACTGACCACGTTTTGCCTTGTCCACTTGTTAAAAATGGTGTGTCAACTCTCACCCCCCAAAGCTCTGAGCACACTCTCTGTTTCTCTGTCCGTACTTCAGAGGAAGAAATGCATGCCTTGGTACTCTGTGGATACATCTCGGGACCTAGGCAGGGCTTGGGGCTTTTAGGGATGCCTTGCAGATCTCTCCCCTACATGCAGTTCCCAAGTGCAGCACTGCAGGTGGCTAAGGAACTGCCAGGAACATTCCGATGAATTTGCTGGCAGCCAGAAATGAGAATTCAGGACTCTGAAGCCGTAGCCCCAGAGAGCAGTGAGATGCCCCTTTGTTGGAGCAATTGAGAGCCAGGGAGAGCGTCCTTCTCTGAAAGGAACCGCTGCCCCCCTTGCCTTCCTTCTGGCAGCTGAGCAGGACAAAGACTGTCCCAAATGCAGCTGGCAGGCTGGCACCAGTCTGTGCTTCTTGTGCCTTTGCAGCACAGCTCTAGCCACAGCTGCAGCCACAGCTGACACGAGAGAGGAAAGCCCTGGAGAGCAGCAGAATCTGCAGGGGCTCTTGACATTTACCTGTCCTCCTGTGGCAGTGTCGATGGCTCTGCAAACCTCTCCAAAAGCCCTAGAAACAAAACAGCAGCAAAGCAAGGAGAAGCCATTTAGACCTTGGAGTGAAAGCCAGTCCAGACAGGAGATGTCTGCTGGAAATGCCTCCAACCTGCAGCATGCAGGAGGGCTCTGCCAGAAGGCAGATGATGCATTTTCCTCTCCAGTGCATGGGCACTGGGCCTGTTTCTGAAGCACTGGGCTTTAGTGCCTCAGCTCAAAAGGCCAGGTGATTCTTTCGTCTTGGATTTCAGTTTCTAAACTGGGCAGTTTTTATCCTGATCACACTATTTCCTTCAGCAAACTCTTGGGAAGAAATGTTCCTTCAAACAGTTATCTGCCTGCTACGAAAAGGGGTGGTTGCTGTTTCTGGCAATGAAATCCAAGTGTCTGACAATTCCTTCTGACCACACTTCCAAATTCTGGCCGGTACTGAGAGATGGGGCAGACTAACCCCAGTGTCTGAATATGTTTGCAGCTTGCCTGACTTCACCCTTGACAGATATTCCAGCAGCAGATCATTGCCCCATGATTGTGTACAAGTAACTGTGGTTGGACTCACCCTCTGCCAACAATTTCCTCTTCAATGTATTTCCTTCAGGGATTTTCCATGCTCGCCATTTGCCCTGAGGGAAACAAAATGCAAGATGCTCACTTGAAAGCAGAGATCCCACTATCCAGGAGATACAAAAGCCAGCCCTGCTGGGGCTGTACAGTCTGGCCTTCTGAGTCCTTTGTGGCCAGCTGCGTAACAACAAAAACTGCAAGAATTGCAACAAGACAGGCAGTTCTGCAGTACAAGCAGGCCAGCACTGATTTCTACAGTCCTTTGAAGAGATCTCTTGACAGCAAACAAAGCACAGGGAGATGCATTCCCAGGAGAGGAGGGCATCTTCCCCACCTTGCAGCAGTTTGCCAAAGGAATGCCTTTCCCTTTGTAAACCCAGGCAGCTCATGCTCTAACCAATCCCAAGGGGCCTTCAGCAGCAGGACCCTCACCCTTGATGAGCAGGCTGAGCTGGAAGACGCCCTTGCCCATGGCCCACGTGAAGAACCACACTGCTTCTCCTCCCCCTGACAGCAGGGATCAGTCCCTGCCATTGCACTCGCCCTCTCAGCCCCGCACACGTGCCCACCTTCCCGCAGCGGGCAAGGGCAGCAGGGACAGCAGTGCTCCTCAGGTGCCGGCGGGACACGGACAGCTGCCCAGAGGAGATGCTGACCCTCTGTGAGCCCAGCCCAGGCCGTGCAGGAGCCGGCCCAGAGCAGAGGCTGCTGCCTCGGGGCAGCTCCGCGCTGCAGCGGCCGGCCGGCAGCAGGACTCTCCCAGCTAAGGAAGGCTCCAGCCTCGGCGCTCACACCAGCCCTCAGGGCCAGGGCAGCCACCGCCACAAAGCTGCCAAAGCCCAGGCACCAGCACTGACAAGCAATGGCAAGAAGGCACGGCCACACCCAGCCCCTTCCAAGCTGCTGCCCCCACTGAGGACACGGCAGGATTGGCTTGGAGAGCAGACACACCCAGGTGCACGTCAGTGCCCTTTTGTGCCAACAGGTGACGGGAGACAGAGAGTCAGCTGGGCTCTCTTCTCAGCCCCACCAGGTCTCATCTGAGGGCACAGGACCGGCAGCTGCTCTGGGCAAGAAGCAGCTTCAATGACTTGTGCTGTAGAATCACAAAGGGCTTGATTTGTTTTCCTAGAGACTGATTTGAGCAGGGCTTGGGCCAGTGGGTAGCATTCTAACAGTCATGGGAATGACTGGGAATCAGGTAGGAAAAAGTGCCATGGATCTGAGGAATATACAGCAGAGGGGCTGGAGGCTCACTCCTGAGAAATGCCTACAGTGCACTTTTATCTGATCATGCCCCAGGCCTGTGTCTCTTGGACTTATCTTTCTAGGAACAAAACTAGGATATTAAATACAGATTGTAATTAAAGGATCTGTTTTTTTCATTGGTGGCACAAAAAAACCAGCTCTTGCTCTCTGTTTCTGCTGTCACCTGATGTTCTTTCCAAAGAGTCCTCACTGACAAATATATAATCTTCTCATTAAAAAACCTGCAGATGTAGTAGTGGTAAATAGGAACAGTCATCAAAAGTACGCCACTGAGACTCATGGGGCAGAAGAGCTCCTTCAAGATGGAGAAAAAACCTCTACCCAAAAAAATCTGGGAAAAAACCCAAACTAAAACCACAACCAGAAGACAAAATGCCAAAACCAATCAATTTCCGTGAAGGTTTTTTTTGCTCGGATGGCGGATGAGAAGTCAGGAGTCTAAGGAGAATTTAGGAAGCTGACTATTCTATCCAGTTTGGCCACTAGCACACAGGACTTGCCCAGATCATTTGCTAGCTCACAGCCTTCTGCTGATGCAAGGACAACTCCTGCTTCTGCCTTTAGCAGCTGGGGAAGCTCAGGCAAACCCCAGGCACGTCCAAGCTGCCCTCAGAGGCAGCGGGAACACCCAGAGCACTCTCTTGCTGCCTTGGAGCACAGCCTCTCCTGTGGGGAGCCCTAAATGCTCCTGGGACACCAAAGGGAGGAGAATCATTGGGTCCAGCTGTGCTGACACGTGCACACAATACACTGTCCCTCAGAGAAGAAAGACACAAGACATACTCAGGAGCTCCAGGGACTCATCCTCATCATCCTCCATCTCCTGTTGCTGAGCAGAAGCCCTGTCAGTGCTGGAGATGAACGAACTGCCCGGCTTCCACTGCACAGCTTGGCCAGCACAGGTGCCTTCAGGTGACACTGCTGCTGCTGCAGGTTTAACAGAAGAGCCTGTGGAGATCTGAGACAACAAAGGAGTTTGTGTCAGAAAGAAAAGTGGCTGGCAGAGATTAGCCCCAGATCCCATTTCAAGTGCAAGCCCTTAGCAAGATGCTGTCAGCCACATGCAGGGCTCTGCCATGGGTTTGTTCTGATGTCCACTCCTCAAACTGGATGGCTCAAAGCCAAAGGCTGGTTTGACTGGAGTGCAAGGCCAGATTCATTGTCCATTTTCTCCAAAATGCATTTGCGTGGGTTTTCTGAAGGGTGACTGCCAAAATGACCATTCCACTTTCTCCCAAGGACGCTTTTCCCCTTCCAAGCGCTGCAGACACACTTGCAGCTCTTTGTTCAAATGTTCTACCTTCTCCCATGGAGTCCTCTTTTCCTCCGGCATCTTCTGAACGTGTCCAACCGGCAGCGCTGCTGCTTGGGACAGTTTCTGTGCCTCACAGGAATCTTGGGGCTCCTTGCTGCCAGTCACTTGATGGAAATCTTTGCAGGCTGCCAGGCGAGATGTCAACACTTCCACCTTAAGTCAAAGAGAACAAAGCAGTCAGAGAGTCCAGCTTGTCCCTGTCAGCCAAGAGTCATCGACTGTGAGGAAAGGGAGAGGACCAGATTCACAAGGGATACAGACAGCTTCTTTCCAGATCCATCTGGGTCACCGTGTTCACCTGCAAGAACACCTCAAGAAACAAGGAGAGCAGGAAGAGGCCAGCAGGAATGCATTCAGATGACTGCTGGCCAAAAGGCCAAAGCACTAGTGCCACTGTGCAGGGCAGCAGCTGAGATTCAGCAGAGCAGGGAGTGTCCTTCAGAGTGCCTGTGGCACACACTGGAGCAGGATGGCACTCAGAGGCATCACCCCACCCCCCTGCTGCTCTGCAGGGGAAAGGCACGAAGGGCAGAAAGCACCAGGTTGGTGACTGCAGTGGCTATTGCTCATTCACTCACTTGTTTCTGTAGAGCCTCTCGCTTCTCAAGGAGGAGACATATTTTCGCTCGGTCTTCTGCTAGAATCTCCATTTCTTCCTCCAGCCTCTTCTCCCATGCCTTGATCCTAGCCCGAGTTTTCTGCAGCTCTGCCTGCAGCTTGTCTCCAAAGTTCCGTAAAGAACAAGAGACAGAACCTTCCATCAGGGGAGTGGCTACTACTCCTCCGCTTACATGGTTTTGTTGATTGCCCCTCTCCTGATGGAGTTTCCATTGATCCTCAGTTCTTCTGATGTCTTCCCTGCTCTTCCTCCTTGCTGCCATGGTGTCACTCGGAGGTTTGGGCGGCTCTGCTTGTGCCTCTGCCTCCACGTTCTGTACACACAAATGCAGAGCAAGTGACTGGGAGATGCCATCAGGCTCAGCTTTTTCCTTTTTCAGCGTACAAATCATATTCATTCAGCCACTTCTTTCTGCTTCCCTGCCCACCTCTGCTTCCATTGTAACCCTCCTGTCCCAGTGCTGATCTCTGCAGATGACAAGGCTCTGTGCTTTCAGTGCCTGGGGGACTCCTGGCCTCCTCAGTCCCAAGAGCTCCATTGAATTCCCCTCTCCCTGCCCTTCACTCTGTCCCACTGTGACACTAGCAGTACAATCAGCCTCCATCTGGGTCTGAAGCTCCAACAGCCTCTTCGGAAGCTGACAGGGAACGTGTCTTTTGCCACACAAGAGAAGAGTGACCCCCCAAAGATTCATGGACAACACATCATCTCTTAGCAGCTCTTTAAAAGCCAAAAGACAGGTGGACTCCGAGTGCCTGCCAGCTCTGCTACTGCCTGCTCTGCCTGAAGAGGCAAAAGAACAACCTGGCAACAAAGGCACCAAAATCCCTGTCTTCAAACAGCAACTCCACATCCCCAGTGTGTCTCTGAAATGCTCCCGGGTAAGCACAGCCAAGAAGCTCCCGGGGACAAACCACCCCAAAGAGCTTGTGTTCTCAGATCAAGACTTTTGGTGCCTGTGGGTACTTGGCACGTCTGTGGAGAGGGACAGGTGTCCCCAGGCCACAGCGTCCCCTACGTATCCACCAAGGCTGAGCACAGTGCCTTTGACATGCTCCCTCCTCTGCAGACAGGGAACCTTCCTGCTCCAGGCTGGCCCCTATCAGAATCCCAGCAAGCTGGGGCCTAAACACGGCAGCTCAAAGCCCATTTTCCAGCTGTCACTGGCTGAGGGGAATGGCTAGGTCTGGCAGGACTGCAGCACTTATCATCCTCAGCCACCAACAGCAAGAGCTGGCTGCTCAGAAACTTGCAGCTCTGCCTCGCACTAAAGACAGCACCCTCCAGAAGTGGCACTTACTGGCTGGGAAAGTTCCGGCTGTGGGGTGACAACAGCTGGAGCCTTGTGGTCATTTGGCTCCTCTTCGGCTTCTTGTCCAGGAGCAGAGGAAGCCGGAGGGGAGTCTGTTCTTCCTTCAGTGATCTGTGGACAGACAGGAGCGTGAGACACAGGCTCATTTAGAACCTTCTTTCTCTTCAGCTCTAGAACCAGCTCTACTAAGCACAAATCATCAACTTGGAGAGCAAGGGGATTCTAAGTCACTCTGCCTAAATTCTAATGGGCTGATTCAACTGGACACTGCAAATTGCTCCAAATTACATATTCCCCCTGACTACTATCAGGAAGCACCATTCTCTCTGCAAAACTTCTCTTTTAGTTCCTTTAAAGCTCTGGAATGGAAAATTAGGAAATAGGCAGTGATGCCTCTGCTCTTGCTGCTGTAGACATGGAAATGGATTTTCTTGCAGCCTACTCAGCTGGCCCTCTACACTCTACTGCCACAGGCCAAGCTCACAGCTTGCTGCACGATTCTTAAACACCAGGAACATCAAATGTTCTTTCCTTACTCACCTTGGGATCAGCACCTCTGAATACCCGGCTCAGGTGACCTGCAGTAGGCAAGGGAAAATGAAGCAGATGCTTTGAGAAAACTGGAGACAACCACAGCATTTTTAGAAGACCTTCCAAGAAGGCCTCCCAGTCTACATTTTCAAAGTTGTCCTGCTTGACCCAGCAATGGAGGAATTGGCAAACTCTGCTGCCACAGACTCTCCCACGGAGGGAACGCAACCCCTGCAGGTTCCCTTGCAAATGCTGCCCACACGGCCGTGGCTACACACGCCCCCTTTTGAGCTGAACATGTTGACAGGAGCTTTACCCAAGCGGCATCCCAATGGCCTTTCTGTTTCCAAATCAACCCAGTCACTAAGAAAGAGCAGGAAGACACAAAAACCAGGTTAGGTGACACTCAGGGAAAACCTCTACTTACCTGCCAGGTGAGTCAGGAAATAGCAGGAATAAGTAACTCCATAAACAGTGAAAACTGCAGCGGCGAGTTGCCCAATCATTGTGGCAACTGCTGTGCAAGTTTGCAGAGTGCGCTCTAACGCTAGCTAAAAGGAGTCTCCTGTCAGTCAGCAGCTGCCCACTGACAAAAGCCTCAAGCACAGGACCAAGTTCCTGCACCGAGCAAGCCCAAGAGCTGCTCTGACACCCCTGAGGCCTTCCGGGCACCAAGGCAACCTTGCGATGTCACCATGACCACGTGGCAACCGTGCCCTGACATCACAAAGCAAACGCTCTGCCTTGATCTGGATGGATGGAGGAGGGCACGTGGACGCGGCTACTGAGGACACATTGCAGACGCTAGAATTAAGGGCTGTCCTTTGGATCATTATGAATTGGCCTGGTCAGGGTGTAAATATTGTCACAGACTCATGATGCGTAGTAGGGGTGGTGCTGCGGATTGAGGATGCATTGATAAAGGATATAAAGAATGACAGGTTATGGGAACTTTTGAGACAGCTGAGGCAAGCTGTTTGGCTGCGCTCAGCTCCTTTTGCAATTTTGCATATTCGAAGCCACAAATGGTCAGAAGGTTTGGGTCAGGGTAATGCCATAACTGATCAGTTGGTTTCTGTTGCAGTACCACAAGACAGATTTCAGCAGGCACGTATTGCTCATGAGACTTTTCAGCAGAATGCGCGTGGCCTAAAGAAACAGTTTCGCATATCTCTGAATGATGCCCGTGGTATTGTCAGATCCTGTCCTCTCTGTAGTCAGCATGGGCCTGGACTAGGGATGGGAGTAAACCCACAGGGCCTTGGAGCCAATCACATCTGGCAAATGGATGTAACTCACGTATCCTCCTTTGGTAGATTGAAATATGTGCATGTTACAATTGATCCTTTCAGTAAATTTATTTGGGCTTCAGCGCAGCCGGGAAAGAAAGCTCTCCACGGTACGACACCTAACTACTTGCTTTGCGGTGATGGGGGTGCCAGAAGAGATTAAGACAGACAATGGCCCTGCATATGTGAGCAGCAGGATCCAAAGGTTCTTACAGAAGTGGGGTGTGACACACATCACAGGTATCCCACATTCACCAACAGGTCAGGCGACTGTGGAGCGAGCCCACCAAACACTCAAGGATTATCTGTTAAAATAGAAGGAGGAGGTGGATGTGCAGACCATGCTATCAAAAACACTATTTGTATTAAACTATCTGTGTGTAATGGGGGACCACTCGGAGCCCCCTGCGGTCATCCACTCAGGGGGAGTAAAGGAGGAAGCAACTAAGCCATTGTTTAAAGTCATGTACCGAGATCCCAAAACTGGAGTATGGGAAGGTCCCGCAGAGGTTCAGTACATGGGTAGAGGTTATGTTTGTGTTCTTACCCCCACAGGGCCCCAATGGATACCTAGTAAATGGATCTGTCCTGCTAATGACCCTGCAAGAGTGACATCGATACTGGACAGCCAGGGTTAGAGGCGGTACACTTAATTGAAGACTTAAGGGCAAGAGAAAACCTACAACTGCTCTGGCAGTTTGACAAGGCAGTACAGAGATATCACTCCATGTCAATTCATACCCAAATAGCTAAGTTGCAAGAACTCACTAGTGATTTGCAGCAAGACACAGGCTTGGCTTTAACAGATTGGCTAAGATCTTTCGGGCGAGGGCCTTGGATAACCTCCCTACTGCAACATGTAATCAATATTGTGATTGTTATTTTACTGCTTGTCCTTTTTGTACCTTGCTTTTTTTGCTGCTTGCAACAGATGATGTATCGCGTAGCAGAAACAGTAACTACTCAACACGCTGCGTTTGTTGCACAAAATAAAACAGAGGGAATTGTTGAAGAATGGTTAGCAGTGCAAGGCCACGGATCATTAGAGGCCTCATGGCCCGATACCAAGTGCTAGCAGCCTACGCGCTGCTGAGACAAGCTGTCCTTGGGACAGCAGTAAGCACGGACACAGGCCAAAGATAAAAGAACTTGTGGTGAATAGAGCATAGCAGTAAGCACGTATACAAAGTTTTCAGCATGCCAAGAGGAGGAACATTCTCACGCTTGATATAGCCAATCAAGTATAGATGAGTAGTGTATGCTAACCAACTATAATTTGACAAGTATGCTGAACGCTTCGGGCAAAAGTATAAGAACGGATGTTATGAGCAATAAAGTTGAACAATGCTTTAGCAATCATATTGATTGATTGCATTCTTCCCTCGCCGAAATCCTCCGCAGTGCAGCACATCCTGCGTAGGAGACGGTCCTGGTGTCCCAGAGGGAATTGTGCATGGCTTTGCGGACAGTGGTGCAGATGGAGCCCAGGTCGCTGAGGGCCAGGTTGAGCAGGAGGAAGAACATGGGGCTGTGCAGGTGGTGGCCGCAGGCTACGGCGCTGGTGACCAGGCCGTGGCCCAGGAGGGCAGCCAGGGAGATGCCCAGGAAGAGGCAGAAGTGCAGGAGCTGCAGCTGCCGCGTGTCTGCCAGCGCCAGCGGGAGGAAGTGGCTGATGGAGCTGCTGTTGGACATTTGCTGTGGCTGCATATGGGGACGTGTTCATGGATAAAGGACAGTGACAAGTCAGGACTGGCTGCTTTGAGCCAAACCCGTGCCATTCCCTGTAGCCTGTCCTGCTGGTGTTGGTGTCTTTGGGGCGGACCCTGACTGCCGACACAACAGCAACACATTCGCTTAAGAGCTGGACTAGGTCAGTGCAAAAGATGGCGGCCAGGGCTGAGGGAGCCACACACAAGATGGCGGCCAGGGCTGGAGAACCACACACAAGATGGCGGCTGGGGCCGGGCTGCCAGGGCGGCTGATCTCACTAGGAGGCGCAGCCTCAGCCCTCTGGCTGCCATCCTGCGTGGGGCAGGCTGAGCCCCCCTGCAGTGTCTGTTGGAATGGACATTAACGGACACCCGGGAAAAGGACACGGTCTGGCACCTTTGCTCTGTGCACACAAACACAGACCAGCCAGTTTGGAACGCCAACTGGCAGTACTTTGATGTCAAGGCAATTCAAATAGGGGAAAATAGAACAAAACTCCAGGCATTGAACGTTTTAAAATAAAAACTTCTTTTTTTTTTTTTTTTTTTTTTTTGAAAGAGGGCTAAAAGCACTTCTTGTGCACATGGACTCCAATTAGCATCAAGCAGCATCACAAGTGGTTTGCAGGAGTCACAGTGAGTGTGAGGTGATGAAAACGGAGATGGGATCTGCTTGAGGCGGATGGTGCAGCGGCTGCTCACCTGCGACGTGTATCCCTCAGGGTACCCATTTCTTTAGAACACTATGAAGACTAGAGGGAATTGAAAGTCCACTGCAGTTTAGGTTGTTCTTCACGAGATTGTTCAAGTCGAGCACAGCCATTCTGTTCAGCAGACACACGGGCAGGGGCTTCTTGGAGCGCTGCTCTGGTACCCATTCTTTGGAGGAGGGGATTGCAGGAAAGAAGAAAAGAAGCTCATCAACTACTGAAGAGGAAGAGTCACTGACAGGACTCAGTGGGTTAAGAAATGTGAGGGGAAAAAAGGCAGAAAACATGAGGTGACAAGTGTGAGAAATGGGAGTGGAAAAAGGAGGGAAGTGTGAGGGAGGAAAAGGGAAGGAAACCTGAGTGGGAAAGGCTGAGAAAACTGAGGGGAAAATGGTGAAGACGTGAGTGAAAATAGGAGAGGAAGGTGAGAGGAGGAAAAGGCAGGACATATGACGGGAAAATTCTAAGAAACATGATCAAGGAAGGCTGAAAAACATAGAGGAAAAAATGGAGGGAAATGTGAGGGGAAGAGAGTGAGAAAATTACTGGCAGAGAGAGAGAAACAGGCAGCAAATGTGAGGGGAACATTGTGAGAATCCTGAGGGGAAAAGAGGGAGAAACCAGAGGGCAGAAAAAGGCAGAAAACATTAGGGGGAAAAAAAGCGTGGGAAGTTGGATGGGAAAAGTGACAGAAAACAGGAGTGAAAAAAGGGCACAAAATGCTAGAGGAAAAGTATTAGGAACATGAGGGGGAAAGAATGATAAACATGAGGGGAAAAGTGGGAGAAATGGGAGAGGGAAAGCCTGGGAAACACGAGGGCAAAAGTGAGAAACATGAGGAGACAACTTGGAGAAAAATGACTGAGGAAAGGAGAAAAGCATGAGGGGAGAAAAGGGCAGGGTAAGTGAGGGGGAAATTGTGAGAATCATGAGAGAACAAAAAAGCAGGAAAAAGCGGGAAGTTGGGGAAGTGCGAGAGGCAAAGTGTGAGGAAAGGGAGCTGAAAAGGGTGGGGAAAAGAAGTAAAACTTGGGCGGCAAACATGACAGGAAAACTGTGAGACTCGAGAGGGGGAAGGAGTGGAAATGTGAGAGGGAAAAGAACAGGAAACGTGAAGGGAGAAAAGGAGCGAAGGCAGTATTGGCATGACAGCTGAAATGATTCCTAACACATTCCCCCATGCATTTGCCCATTTATTGCACTAGCCCAGGGCTTCTCTGTATGTCCGTCTCCCCCTGTGCCTTGATTCCTGTTCGGAAGCAGCAGAAGTGCAGGATGTGCCCACCAGCAGGAGCTGCTCCAGGCTTGGAAGGGGCCAGGTGGTGCTGATTTCCAGAGGCTTCTGTGTCCCAGGTGAGGCCAGGGCAGGAGTGGGTTGAAAGGTGCTGCTGCTGCTCCTCTGTGCCAGAGAGCCCTGGCTGGGCAGGGCACGGCGCCCACTGCACTGCGGGCTCCTTCTCCTGCCACAGCTGGGCACACCTGGCAACAAATCATGATGACTTGTGGGGAAACCAAGGGCTTTGTGGAGGCTGCATTGCTCTGCACACACCCGGGCCACCTGCAGCACAGAGCTTTGGCCCCCAGAAATGTAAACCCGAGGGGAACAGCTGGAAAAGGTTTCATTTTCACCTTTCAATAGAAGCGACTAAAATCAAAGTTACCAAGAAGGGCTCCGATCCCTGGTGCCAGCTCGGTGTGAGAAAGGAGACATGACTTTATTTCAGTGCTGGGTGCGTGGGGAATCACTTTCCTAACACGTGCTCAGCCAGAAATCTCACCTACTCATTTGTAACCATGGAAACAAGACCTACTCATTACTGTGCTGAAACTCACAGGTTAAACATTCCCTCAAATTAGTTGACATATTTAAATCGCTTCTCAGAAGTTACTGACAGGAGAGTAGGGCTCTCTTGAGAGTCTCTGGTGGTCATTTGGGGAACATCCCATTCCTGCAATTCTCCTCTGATGCCCAAGAGCCTCCTACAACCACTCTTTTCCCCTTGAATTCATTCCAGCTACATTCTTAGGAAGACTACTCTATTCTCAAGGCTAAGGTAGCCACTTCCACACATCAATCACTGCACTGGGGGAATAGAGGGTTCAACACTGTTAATGGGAAGGGAATCCACGATTTGTTGCAGTTCAACATTTTCTCAACACTTTCTTTCTCTGGGAATTGCTCACAAGCATTTCCTCAATGCACCTTGAAATAGTTTTTGCTGACTGAAGCCACATTGTATCTTTCCTTCAGCAATTCAGAAAGAAAAACACAAATTGCTGACTGAAACCTTTCTACTCCCAAATCTGTTCACTGCTCAAGCACAAACCTCAGGCTCATACCCGATTCCCTCAGTGAGATAGGAGGTAATATTTTGCTTCAGCTGAAGGGTTATTAGAAGAAAGAAGGAAAGTTGTTGGTTCTAGGTGTTGTTATTTAGGGTTTGGATTTGTTCTAGTTGATTTGTTGGGTGTTGCTGTGAGCTGGGAGAGGGGCCAGCGTGAAGACCAGACCAAAAGGGAAGTAGGGTAAGAGGGGAGGGGACAGAAAAGGAGGCGGTGGGGACAGAATAAAAGTTTCCTATTTCCCGGCCAAAGGGAAAGGGGACACGGTTCGCCCTGGGCTGGGAAAGGCAATAAAAAGCAGCATTTTCTGTGTGTGTGTTGTGTGTGTGTTTGGCTCTTGGGAGAGGGAGATACACACCCAGCTCAGGTGAATCCTTCCTCAGAAACAGTTCTCTTTGACTTTGAGGACTTTTCCCCCATTTAATTTCATCTAAGAGTTGGCTCCTTTCTAACACCCCTCTCCCAGCAGCTCAGGGCTGCATTGCACAGTGCTTGCTGTGTGCCAGAGAGCTCAAAGCAGGCTGGCCTGGCGCCCCGGAATATTTCTGCAGAACACTCTGCATTTCACCCCTTTGCTCTGGCTCAGTGCACAACTCCAGCACTGCAGGCGCTTCCTCCCAGAGCCGTGTGAGGCCCCGGCTCCTGCAGATGTGACCTGACAAGCTGTCCCTGCCTGCCGCTGGCCTCGGTTCCCCCGGCAGAAGCGCCGTGCCTGAAGGAGGCTGCCCTGTGCCGGAGCCTGCGGAGCAGCCCGGCTCCCTCCCCTGTGCCCAGAGCGCTGCACACACTGCTCGCCTTGGCCAGGAGTTAGAGGGCAGCCGGCACAAGGGTGGCAATCCTCAGCCAGGCCTGCAGCCCTCGGCTGTGGTTTGCCTTTCTCTGCTCCTGTGCACGCTCCGGACGGCCGATGCCACCGGTCTGTGCTGTGCCCAGCACGGCCACGCTTCCCCTCGGGAGCAGCCGGCTGCCAGCTGGGCTCTGAGAGCACAGGATTCGCCCGGGGCCCCCAAGAGGCACCCAGGGCCGGGCTGCTGCCTCTTGCAGCTCCAAGGGCCTCCTTGCAGCTGCCTCTGCCCAGGCTCAGGCTGCTCCGGGCTCTGCCAGGGCTCTGCTGGGGCTCCAGCCTGGGCAAGGCGGGGCCTGGGCTCACCCTGCAGCCGCTGACAGCTCTGCACCAGCTCTGCGCCTTTCCCAGGAGCCTCCCTGATCTTTCTGCTGTCTCACTTGGGCAAAACTCTCCCCCAGACAAAGAGATTGCACTTAGGGATACAAATGCAAGTGGCAGCAACCCAAATGCTCTCGAGTCAGAGCTCAAGGCCTGCATCTGCACAGGGTATTTGGGCTGCCCCACTCGTCCTTTGGTTCTGCCTGCAAATGCCACTGCCCTTTCTGCCTCAAACACAAGTGCCACAGCTGGGTAAAACCCAGCCCCTGGGCCATATTCCAAAGGCACTGCGGTCCGGAGAGCATGACGAAAGAAGAGCCTACTCCCCCTTCAAACCGTACCAAAGAAGGCATCAATGTCACTTTCCACCTCTAAGCAAAAATGGACAGTTCAGAAGGAAATGTTGAGCATTCTCACAGGCTCAGAAGGAGGAGAATCTTCAAAATGACTTGAGGTTTCAGAAACTTTATTTACAATCCTAGGCCAAAATACTACCCTACAATCCTAGGCTAAAATCCTACTCTACAATCTACTACAATGCTGGTGATGGAAGAAAAAGTTTTTAAGTGACTGGTCCATTCCTGTCAACTCCTTCCACCTCTTAAAGGTAAGGATGAGTGGCACCAGGCTGGATGTAGGCTTGGCCGATGTTACAAATGGATGCTGCACAAAGGAAAACAAAAAAGCCAAGAATGAACCATTACTTTCCAAGCTAAGAGCCCCAAAGGCAGGGTAATCTTTTTTCAATGAAAAGGGGATTGAGTCAGAGTAGGTCTAAGGAGCAACAGTGGGACAACAGTGGCACAGCTTACTGCAAGAGCTGCTAAATGCCCCAGGCCTGGAAATATTTCAGGTCTGAGCATCCTGATCTCTTGAAAGACGCCCCTGCTCATTGCAGGGCACTTGGACCAGATGACCCTTACAGGTCCCTGCCAGCCCAGCCCAGTCTAGGATTCCTGGCTGTTCTCATTTGAACAGCACCAAGAGTGGAGGTGAGGAGGACGAGGCTCATCTGATGCCTGGCACTTCAGTGCAGGAGGAGCCCGTCCCTGGGACACTGTTTCCCCTGCAGCCCCTTGGCATTT
This sequence comes from Chamaea fasciata, assembly GCF_029207755.1. NCBI lineage: Eukaryota > Metazoa > Chordata > Aves > Passeriformes > Sylviidae > Chamaea > Chamaea fasciata. Next base: position 352,098 of record NW_027094165.1, read on the forward strand.
TACCTGCAGCAGCTCCATGGCAGACCAGCGCCGCTCCTCGTCTCTCTGCAGGCAGCAGCTCAGGAAGTCACGCAGCAAAGGGGAGAGAAGCTTGGGCTGCTGCAGCTTTGGGATCCCTTTGGTGGCTATCAGGAATCGAGCCTGGAGAAAAAGGAAAGACGAGTCTCTCAGCTGCTTCTTTCACATCTGGAACTGCTCTCCCAGATCCCATTGTTTCAGCTGCACTCTGCAGTGGCAGTTTCTGCCGTGGCACAGAGGCAGAGATGACTTTCCTGGACCAACAAAAAACCCAAAGCCTGATGCAGTCACAGCTTTTCCAGCATCCAGCAGATCTTGCCCTGGCAGCTGATTTCATTGACTGACCTCCTTAGTGGAAACTACATCAGCAAAAGCACCTTTGCTTCTCTGAGGATTCACCTGACCAGCTTGACAGGCTAGTTGGAAGAGGGACTTTGCTCTACTAACTCACTCTAGTATTTCCAAGGAGTATGACATGAAAAGCATCTCTGCAGCACTTGTTGGTCCCTTAAGCACAGCTGCTATAAAAGTCATCAAGCTTTTTCCTTGGTTCTTGAAAACAATGGTAATTAAAAGTAAAGAAAGGAAATCCCTCAGTTAAGGCAAGTTTCCCTGTGAGAAGAATGGGGGTACACTTCTCTCCAAACCACTGCTTTAGAAACTTTGTTGGGTTTGGGTTACTTTCCTTCATTTCAGGAAAGATAACAGCAGCTCTAAGATGCTTGTTTCCTGTTAGTAGGGCCATCTACACGGCCAAAAGAGCTGGAAGGACTTCTAAGCCAAAGCCCAGTGTTGCCTGAGAAGGGAGATTGTCTGCCTGGGCTAAGGCTTGAGTTCCCCCATGGATGCAACCAAAACCCCAGCAGATGCTGATGTGCTGCAGGGACATTTTCAGAAAGGGACCGTGGTGGAAGTAGTTCCAGCAGATGGCAATGGCATTTTGTCCAATGGCACACAGAACGTGGGATGGGGGAGAAAGACAGCGGGATCAGAGAGTATTTACACCTTACCGAGAGAGGACCTTTATTCCCGTAAGGAGGTTCTCCTTCCACCATTTCAATGCCCACAATTCCAAAAGACCAGATGTCTGCTTTGGGGCCATAGGACTCAGCTTTTGCAATTTCAGGCGCCATCCACCAAGCAGTCCCGGTCACCGAGCTCCGTCTACTCTGCTCAGGGGTGAGTTGAGCAGAGAGGCCAAAATCAGCTGGGGAGAAAGCAAAAGACCGTTTTTATTTGAATCCTGTGCAATTAGGAAAGCAAGGAAAAGAATTGCCCAGTTGAAGTTGGAGAATGTGCTGCTGAATCTCCTGGACAACTGTCCCTGCTCTGTTTCCTCAGGACTTTAGCCAAGGAAATATGGCATTGGCTGCTTCAAAAATCCCCACATTTTTTACACGGCCTCCAGCAGTGTCTTTTGTTCCCCTGAAGCTTTAGACTTGTAGCCCCCTCCCTCTGGAAGGGACACACACAGAGCAATGCCACTGTGGACGGCTCGATCCTTGCCATAGGTCTGTGCGCGTTGCCACCGCGTGGTCAGCTCACAACAGGCTCCCTGCACTGCCACCAGCACCGTTTTGGGGGGGCTGGCTCTCACTCAAAAGCAGCCCCACAGCCCACATATCCCTGGAATGCTGCACCTGACCAAGAAAATACTGACCCAGCTTGACAGAGCCATCCGTTTTGAGGAGGATGTTGAGGCTCTTCACATCTCGGTGTATCACGTGGTTGGAATGGAGAAAATGCAGTCCTTGCAGGCACTGAGAGAGAAACCAGAAACAGGAGGGCAAAAATCAGTGATGTGATTTCATCACACAAGAAAGGAAAGAGCTCTCCAAGATTCCCTCTGCAGGGGAATGGGGAGTAATGGCAGAAGACAGTGCCATTGAGGGCAAGAGCACGCTGCTACAACACAGGCAGGGCAGCACCTTTCTAAAGAAAGGCATATCAGCTTGCCAAAGAGCAACAGCAACCGCTGGTGTAGACTCTGCCCTGCAAACCAGCCAGGATGACTGCTGCTGCAGTGCATGTGCTCAGAAGTACAGAGCATTCTGGCTGCACTGCTAACCTTTCCAGCTGAGGACTCAGAGAAATGAGTCTCTCTTCTTTGCTGCTCCTTTCAAACAGTGCCACCCCCACCTTTGCTTTTACAGGCAAGGAATGCAGCGCAGACAGGCCAAAGTTTAGAGAGGCAAGATGGAGAAGAGCAAATACAAGAGCCAGAGTGAAAGTGCAACAGCAGGAGAGAAGAGGACAAGAACAGAGTCCAGTGAGTGCAGGGGCACTGGCAGGCAGTTCACTTGAGATGCTCTTGCTTGCCCAGAGCATATCAGCCACACAGAAACAAAGCCTGGCTCACGGAATCGCTCCTGTCCTGAGCCCCTTTCCCAGACAATCCTGCCCAAGCCCTGGGACGCACAGATGGGATCCCTCACCTCTCGACTGATGGTTGCAACGTGGTGTTCACATATGCGAACCTCAGCGATGACATCATCCAGAGAGCCTCCATCCATGTACTCCATCACCAGCCAGAGTTCGTCGAGCACAAGGTAGCTGAAAGAAGGGAACAAGGCCATGCAGATGAACATGCATACATTGGTTTCTTTGCTTGATTCTTGTTTCCGGGTCCCTTTGTGACAAGGACAGAATTCAAGGAATAGACATGCCCTCCAGGCTGTGCATTGTTTGCAGTCTGTGCAGTCTCAAGGAGAACAGCACATCTGTGAGAAAGGAGATATTTTAGATGGCCAGCAAGCCAAAAGTACAGTTTAGTATCAGCCAAGATGAAAAACCTGTCCCGCATGGTATTTCTGGAAAGGAGCACCTAGTGTTCCTGGCATGGCCAGCCCTGGAAAAGAGGGGCAACAATCCAAGGGAAATCCTCTCTAGCATGCTTCATCAGCATTGAAGAAACTTGAAAAAATCAATCCTGAGACAACATGGAGGCAGTGAGCTTACAAGGTATTGACTTAGTATGGGAGGGTTGATTCAGGTTTTTGGCCAGTGTTCCAACTCAGTGTTTGAAAGCCAGGGAAGACACATGCAGGCAAAATACACTCTCTTCCCATCCATTGGAGATGAGTAGAGAAATAATAATTAACTGATTATTAACAGCTCTATTTTCTGCCAGTGTCCAAAGTGGGGTTTTAACCTCGCATGCTTTTACTATGTAAACAAACCTTCATGGGAAGAGACCATGACCACTCACCTGTCTAAATAATCCACAACGTGGGGACTCTTATTCTTCTTCATGACCATGATTTCATTAAGCGCTTGTTGATTCCTGTTCGGTCCTTGAAGATTGATTTTCTTGATGGCCACCTAGAATGACACAGAAAATCAGTAACTTTAGAAGCTGGTGGAATGAGACCACAACACACATGGAGCGAGTGATTTTGCAATGACACAGGTGAGCTCTGCCAAAGTGCCTTGCGATTAGACAAAGGAGTAATTAGGAACTGACATTCCTACAGCTCATTTCTCTGCTCCTTTGGGGGCCAGTTCCAGGACACGTGGCCACTGACCACGTTTTGCCTTGTCCACTTGTTAAAAATGGTGTGTCAACTCTCACCCCCCAAAGCTCTGAGCACACTCTCTGTTTCTCTGTCCGTACTTCAGAGGAAGAAATGCATGCCTTGGTACTCTGTGGATACATCTCGGGACCTAGGCAGGGCTTGGGGCTTTTAGGGATGCCTTGCAGATCTCTCCCCTACATGCAGTTCCCAAGTGCAGCACTGCAGGTGGCTAAGGAACTGCCAGGAACATTCCGATGAATTTGCTGGCAGCCAGAAATGAGAATTCAGGACTCTGAAGCCGTAGCCCCAGAGAGCAGTGAGATGCCCCTTTGTTGGAGCAATTGAGAGCCAGGGAGAGCGTCCTTCTCTGAAAGGAACCGCTGCCCCCCTTGCCTTCCTTCTGGCAGCTGAGCAGGACAAAGACTGTCCCAAATGCAGCTGGCAGGCTGGCACCAGTCTGTGCTTCTTGTGCCTTTGCAGCACAGCTCTAGCCACAGCTGCAGCCACAGCTGACACGAGAGAGGAAAGCCCTGGAGAGCAGCAGAATCTGCAGGGGCTCTTGACATTTACCTGTCCTCCTGTGGCAGTGTCGATGGCTCTGCAAACCTCTCCAAAAGCCCTAGAAACAAAACAGCAGCAAAGCAAGGAGAAGCCATTTAGACCTTGGAGTGAAAGCCAGCCCAGACAGGAGATGTCTGCTGGAAATGCCTCCAACCTGCAGCATGCAGGAGGGCTCTGCCAGAAGGCAGATGATGCATTTTCCTCTCCAGTGCATGGGCACTGGGCCTGTTTCTGAAGCACTGGGCTTTAGTGCCTCAGCTCAAAAGGCCAGGTGATTCTTTCGTCTTGGATTTCAGTTTCTAAACTGGGCAGTTTTTATCCTGATCACACTATTTCCTTCAGCAAACTCTTGGGAAGAAATGTTCCTTCAAACAGTTATCTGCCTGCTACGAAAAGGGGTGGTTGCTGTTTCTGGCAATGAAATCCAAGTGTCTGACAATTCCTTCTGACCACACTTCCAAATTCTGGCCGGTACTGAGAGATGGGGCAGACTAACCCCAGTGTCTGAATATGTTTGCAGCTTGCCTGACTTCACCCTTGACAGATATTCCAGCAGCAGATCGTTGCCCCATGATTGCGTACAAGTAACTGTGGTTGGACTCACCCTCTGCCAACAATTTCCTCTTCAATGTATTTCCTTCGGGGATTTTCCATGCTCGCCATTTGCCCTGAGGGAAACAAAATGCAAGATGCTCACTTGAAAGCAGAGATCCCACTATCCAGGAGATACAAAAGCCAGCCCTGCTGGGGCTGTACAGTCTGGCCTTCTGAGTCCTTTGTGGCCAGCTGCGTAACAACAAAAACTGCAAGAATTGCAACAAGACAGGCAGCTCTGCAGTACAAGCAGGCCAGCACTGATTTCTACAGTCCTTTGAAGAGATCTCTTGACAGCAAACAAAGCACAGGGAGATGCATTCCCAGGAGAGGAGGGCATCTTCCCCACCTTGCAGCAGTTTCCCAAAGGAATGCCTTTCCCTTTGTAAACCCAAGCAGCTCATGCTCTAACCAATCCCAAGGGGCCTTCAGCAGCAGGACCCTCACCCTTGATGAGCAGGCTGAGCTGGAAGACGCCCTTGCCCGTGGCCCACGTGAAGAACCACACTGCTTCTCCTCCCCCTGACAGCAGGGATCAGTCCCTGCCATTGCACTCACCCTCTCAGCCCCGCACACGTGCCCACCTTCCCGCAGCGGGCAAGGGCAGCAGGGACAGCAGTGCTCCTCAGGTGCCGGCGGGACACGGACAGCTGCCCAGAGGAGATGCTGACCCTCTGTGAGCCCAGCCCGGGCCGTGCAGGAGCCGGCCCAGAGCAGGGGCTGCTGCCTCGGGGCAGCTCCGCGCTGCAGCGGCCGGGCGGCAGCGGGACTCTCCCAGCTAAGGAAGGCTCCAGCCTCGGCACTCACACCAGCCCTCAGGGCCAGGGCAGCCACCGCCACAAAGCTGCCAAAGCCCAGGCACCAGCACTGACAAGCAACGGCAAGAAGGCACGGCCACACCCAGCCCCTTCCAAGCTGCTGCCCCCACTGAGGACACGGCAGGATTGGCTTGGAGAGCAGACACACCCAGGTGCACGTCAGTGCCCTTTTGTGCCAACAGGTGACGGGAGACAGAGAGTCAGCTGGGCTCTCTTCTCAGCCCCACCAGGTCTCATCTGAGGGCACAGGACCGGCAGCTGCTCTGGGCAAGAAGCAGCTTCAATGACTTGTGCTGTAGAATCACAAAGGGCTTGATTTGTTTTCCTAGAGACTGATCTGAGCAGGGCTTGGGCCAGTGGGTAGCATTCTAACAGTCATGGGAATGACTGGGAATCAGGTAGGAAAAAGTGCCATGGATCTGAGGAATATACAGCAGAGGGGCTGGAGGCTCACTCCTGAGAAATGCCTACAGTGCACTTTTATCTGATCATGCCCCAGGCCTGTGTCTCTTGGACTTATCTTTCTAGGAACAAAACTAGGATATTAAATACAGATTGTAATAAAAGGATCTGTTTTTTTCATTGGGGGCACAAAAAAACCAGCTCTTGCTGTCTGTTTCTGCTGTCACCTGATGTTCTTTCCAAAGAGTCCTCACTGACAAATATATAATCTTCTCATTAAAAAACCTGCAGATGTAGTAGTGGTAAATAGGAACAGTCATCAAAATTACGCCACTGAGACTCATGGGGCAGAAGAGCTCCTTCAAGATGGAGAAAAAACCTCTACCCAAAAAAATCTGGGAAAAAACCCAAACTAAAACCACAACCAAAAGACAAAATGCCAAAACCAATCAATTTCCGTGAAGGTTTTTTTTGCTCGGATGGCGGATGAGAAGTCAGGAGTCTAAGGAGAATTTAGGAAGCTGACTATTCTATCCAGTTTGGCCACTAGCACACAGGACTTGCCCAGATCATTTGCTAGCTCACAGCCTTCTGCTGATGCAAGGACAACCCCTGCTTCTGCCTTTAGCAGCTGGGGAAGCTCAGGCAAACCCCAGGCACGTCCAAGCTGCCCTCAGAGGCAGCGGGAACACCCAGAGCACTCTCTTGCTGCCTTGGAGCACAGCCTCTCCTGTGGGGAGCCCTAAATGCTCCTGGGACACCAAAGGGAGGAGAATCATTGGGTCCAGCTGTGCTGGCACGTGCACACAATACACTGTCCCTCAGAGAAGAAAGACACAAGACATACTCAGGAGCTCCAGGGACTCATCCTCATCATCCTCCATCTCCTGTTGCTGAGCAGAAGCCCTGTCAGTGCTGGAGATGAACGAACTGCCCGGCTTCCACTGCACAGCTTGGCCAGCACAGGTGCCTTCAGGTAACACTGCTGCTGCTGCAGGTTCAACAGAAGAGCCTGTGGAGATCTGAGACAACAAAGGAGTTTGTGTCAGAAAGAAAAGTGGCTGGCAGAGATTAGCCCCAGATCCCATTTCAAGTGCAAGCCCTTAGCAAGATGCTGTCAGCCACATGCAGGGCTCTGCCATGGGTTTGTTCTGATGTCCACTCCTCAAACTGGATGGCTCAAAGCCAAAGGCTGGTTTGACTGGAGTGCAAGGCCAGATTCATTGTCCATTTTCTCCAAAATGCATTTGCATGGGTTTTCTGAAGGGTGACTGCCAAAATGACCATTCTGCTTTCTCCCAAGGACGCTTTTCCCCTTCCAAGGGCTGCAGACACACTTGCAGCTCTTTGTTCAAATGTTCTACCTTCTCCCATAGAGTCCTCTTTTCCTCCGGCATCTTCTGAACGTGTCCAACCGGCAGCGCTGCTGCTTGGGACAGTTTCTGTGCCTCACAGGAATCTTGGGGCTCCTTGCTGCCAGTCACTTGATGGAAATCTTTGCAGGCTGCCAGGCGAGATGTCAACACTTCCACCTTAAGTCAAAGAGAACAAAGCAGTCAGAGAGTCCAGCTTGTCCCTGTCAGCCAAGAGTCATCGACTGTGAGGAAAGGGAGAGGACCAGATTCACAAGGGATACAGACAGCTTCTTTCCAGATCCATCTGGGTCACCGTGTTCCCCTGCAAGAACACCTCAAGAAACAAGGAGAGCAGGAAGAGGCCAGCAGGAATGCATTCAGATGACTGCTGGCCAAAAGGCCAAAGCACTAGTGCCACTGTGCAGGGCAGCAGCGGAGATTCAGCAGAGCAGGGAGTGTCCTTCAGAGTGCCTGTGGCACACCCTGGAGCAGGATGGCACTCAGAGGCATCACCCCACCCCCCTGCTGCTCTGCAGGGGAAAGGCAAGAAGGGCAGAAATCACCAGGTTGGTGACTGCAGTGGCTATTGCTCATTCACTCACTTGTTTCTGTAGAGCCTCTCGCTTCTCAAGGAGGAGACAAATTTTCGCTCGGTCTTCTGCTAGAATCTCCATTTCTTCCTCCAGCCTCTTCTCCCATGCCTTGATCCTAGCCCGAGTTTTCTGCAGCTCTGCCTGCAGCTTGTCTCCAAAGTTCCGTAAAGAACAAGAGACAGAACCTTCCATCAGGGGAGTGGCTACTACTCCTCCGCTTACATGGTTTTGTTGATTGCCCCTCTCCTGATGGAGTTTCCATTGATCCTCAGTTCTTCTGATGTCTTCCCTGCTCTTCCTCCTCGCTGCCATGGTGTCACTCGGAGGTTTGGGCGGCTCTGCTTGTGCCTCTGCCTCCACGTTCTGTACACACAAATGCAGAGCAAGTGACTGGGAGATGCCATCAGGCTCAGCTTTTTCCTTTTTCAGCGTACAAATCATATTCATTCAGCCACTTCTTTCTGCTTCCCTGCCCACCTCTGCTTCCATTGTAACCCTCCTGTCCCAGTGCTGATCTCTGCAGATGACAAGGCTCTGTGCTTTCAGTGCCTGGGGGACTCCTGGCCTCCTCAGTCCCAAGAGCTCCATTGAATTCCCCTCTCCCTGCCCTTCACTCTGTCCCACTGTGACACTAGCAGTACAATCAGCCTCCATCTGGGTCTGAAGCTCCAACAGCCTCTTCGGAAGCTGACAGGGAACGTGTCTTTTGCCACACAAGAGAAGAGTGGCCCCCCAAAGATTCATGGACAACACATCATCTCTTAGCAGCTCTTTAAAAGCCAAAAGACAGGTGGACTCCGAGTGCCTGTCAGCTCTGCTACTGCCTGCTCTGCCTGAAGAGGCAAAAGAACAACCTGGCAACAAAGGCACCAAAATCCCTGTCTTCAAACAGCAACTCCACATCCCCAGTGTGTCTCTGAAATGCTGCCGGGTAAGCACAGCCAAGAAGCTCCCGGGGACAAACCACCCCAAAGAGCTTGTGTTCTCAGATCAAGACTTTTGGTGCCTGTGGGTACTTGGCACGTCTGTGGAGAGGGACAGGTGTCCCCAGGCCACAGCGTCCCCTACGTATCCACCAAGGCTGAGCACAGTGCCTTTGACATGCTCCCTCCTCTGCAGACAGGGAACCTTCCTGCTCCAGGCTGGCCCCTATCAGAATCCCAGCAAGCTGGGGCCTAAACACGGCAGCTCAAAGCCCATTTTCCAGCTGTCACTGGCTGAGGGGAATGGCTAGGTCTGGCAGGACTGCAGCACTTATCATCCTCAGCCACCAACAGCAAGAGCTGGCTGCTCAGAAACTTGCAGCTCTGCCTCGCACTAAAGACAGCACCCTCCAGAAGTGGCACTTACTGGCTGGGAAAGTTCCGGCTGTGGGGTGACAACAGCTGGAGCCTTGTGGTCATTTGGCTCCTCTTCGGCTTCTTGTCCAGGAGCAGAGGAAGCCGGAGGGGAGTCTGTTCTTCCTTCAGTGATCTGTGGACAGACAGGAGCGTGAGACACAGGCTCATTTAGAACCTTCTTTCTCTTCAGCTCTAGAACCAGCTCTACTAAGCACAAATCATCAACTTGGAGAGCAAGGGGATTCTAAGTCACTCTGCCTAAATTCTAATGGGCTGATTCAACTGGACACTGCAAATTGCTCCAAATTACATATTCCCCCTGACTACTATCAGGAAGCACCATTCTCTCTGCAAAACTTCTCTTTTAGTTCTTTTAAAGCTCTGGAATGGAAAATTAGGAAATAGGCAGTGATGCCTCTGCTCTTGCTGCTGTAGACATGGAAATGGATTTTCTTGCAGCCTACTCAGCTGGCCCTCTACACTCTACTGCCACAGGCCAAGCTCACAGCTTGCTGCACGATTCTTAAACACCAGGAACATCAAATGTTCTTTCCTTACTCACCTTGGGATCAGCACCTCTGAATACCCGGCTCAGGTGACCTGCAGTAGGCAAGGGAAAATGAAGCAGATGCTTTGAGAAAACTGGAGACAACCACAGCATTTTTAGAAGACCTTCCAAGAAGGCCTCCCAGTCTACATTTTCAAAGTTGTCCTGCTTGACCCAGCAATGGAGGAATTGGCAAACTCTGCTGCCACAGACTCTCCCACGGAGGGAACGCAACCCCTGCAAGTTCCCTTGCAAATGCTGCCCACACGGCCGTGGCTACACACGCCCCCTTTTGAGCTGAACATGTTGACAGGAGCTTTACCCAAGCGGCATCCCAATGGCCTTTCTGTTTCCAAATCAACCCAGTCACTAAGAAAGAGCAGGAAGACACAAAAACCAGGTTAGGTGACACTCAGGGAAAACCTCTACTTACCTGCCAGGTGAGTCAGGAAATAGCAGGAATAAGTAACTCCATAAACAGTGAAAACTGCAGCGGCGAGTTGCCCAATCATTGTGGCAACTGCTGTGCAAGTTTGCAGAGTGCGCTCTAACGCTAGCTAAAAGGAGTCTCCTGTCAGTCAGCAGCTGCCCACTGACAAAAGCCTCAAGCACAGGACCAAGTTCCTGCACCGAGCAAGCCCAAGAGCTGCTCTGACACCCCTGAGGCCTTCCGGGCACCAAGGCAACCTTGCGATGTCACCATGACCACGTGGCAACCGTGCCCTGACATCACAAAGCAAACGCTCTGCCTTGATCTGGATGGATGGAGGAGGGCACGTGGACGCGGCTACTGAGGACACATTGCAGACGCTAGAATTAAGGGCTGTCCTTTGGATCATTATGAATTGGCCTGGTCAGGGTGTAAATATTGTCACAGACTCATGATGCGTAGTAGGGGTGGTGCTGCGGATTGAGGATGCATTGATAAAGGATATAAAGAATGACAGGTTATGGGAACTTTTGAGACAGCTGAGGCAAGCTGTTTGGCTGCGCTCAGCTCCTTTTGCAATTTTGCATATTCGAAGCCACAAATGGTCAGAAGGTTTGGGTCAGGGTAATGCCATAACTGATCAGTTGGTTTCTGTTGCAGTACCACAAGACAGATTTCAGCAGGCACGTATTGCTCATGAGACTTTTCACCAGAATGCGCGTGGCCTAAAGAAACAGTTTCGCATATCTCTGAATGATGCCCGTGGTATTGTCAGATCCTGTCCTCTCTGTAGTCAGCATGGGCCTGGACTAGGGATGGGAGTAAACCCACAGGGCCTTGGAGCCAATCACATCTGGCAAATGGATGTAACTCACGTATCCTCCTTTGGTAGATTGAAATATGTGTATGTTACAATTGATCCTTTCAGTAAATTTATTTGGGCTTCAGCGCAGCCAAGAGAGAAAGCTCTCCACGTGGTACGACACCTAACTACTTGCTTTGCGGTGATGGGGGTGCCAGAAGAGATTAAGACAGACAATGGCCCTGCATATGTGAGCAGCAGGATCCAAAGGTTCTTACAGAAGTGGGGTGTGACACACATCACAGGTATCCCACATTCACCAACAGGTCAGGCGATTGTGGAGCGAGCCCACCAAACACTCAAGGATTATCTGTTAAAATAGAAGGAGGAGGTGGATGTGCAGACCATGCTATCAAAAACACTATTTGTATTAAACTATCTGTGTGTAATGGGGGACCACTCGGAGCCCCCTGCGGTCATCCACTCAGGGGGAGTAAAGGAGGAAGCAACTAAGCCATTGTTTAAAGTCATGTACCGAGATCCCAAAACTGGAGTATGGGAAGGTCCCGCAGAGGTTCAGTACATGGGTAGAGGTTATGTTTGTGTTCTTACCCCCACAGGGCCCCAATGGATACCTAGTAAATGGATCCGTCCTGCTAATGACCCTGCAAGAGTGACATCGATACTGGACAGCCAGGGTTAGAGGCGGTACACTTAATTGAAGACTTAAGGGCAAGAGAAAACCTACAACTGCTCTGGCAGTTTGACAAGGCAGTACAGAGATATCACTCCATGTCAATTCATACCCAAATAGCTAAGTTGCAAGAACTCACTAGTGATTTGCAGCAAGACACAGGCTTGGCTTTAACAGATTGGCTAAGATCTTTCGGGCGAGGGCCTTGGATAACCTCCCTACTGCAACATGTAATCAATATTGTGATTGTTATTTTACTGCTTGTCCTTTTTGTACCTTGCTTTTTTTGCGGCTTGCAACAGATGATGTATCGCGTAGCAGAAACAGTAACTACTCAACCCGCTGCGTTTGTTGCACAAAATGAAAAAGAGGGAATTGTTGAAGAACGGTTAGCAGTGCAAGGCCACGGATCATTAGAGGCCTTATGGCCCGATACCAAGTGCTAGCAGCCTACGCGCTGCTGAGACAAGCTGTCCTTGGGACAGCAGTAAGCACGGACACAGGCCAAAGATAAAAGAACTTGTGGTGAATAGAGCATAGCAGTAAGCACGTATACAAAGTTTTCAGCATGCCAAGAGGAGGAACATTCTCACGCTTGATATAGCCAATCAAGTACAGATGAGTAGTGTATGCTAACCAACTATAATTTGACAAGTATGCTGAACGCTTCGGGCAAAAGTATAAGAACGGATGTTATGAGCAATAAAGTTGAACAATGCTTTACCAATCATACTGATTGATTGCATTCTTCCCTCGCCGAAATCCTCCGCAGTGCAGCACATCCTGCGTAGGAGACGGTCCTGGTGTCCCAGAGGGAATTGTGCGTGGCTTTGCGGACAGTGGTGCAGATGGAGCCCAGGTCGCTGAGGGCCAGGTTGAGCAGGAGGAAGAACATGGGGCTGTGCAGGTGGTGGCCGCAGGCTACGGCGCTGGTGACCAGGCCGTGGCCCAGGAGGGCAGCCAGGGAGATGCCCAGGAAGAGGCAGAAGTGCAGGAGCTGCAGCTGCCGCGTGTCTGCCAGCGCCAGCGGGAGGAAGTGGCTGATGGAGCTGCTGTTGGACATTTGCTGTGGCTGCATATGGGGACGTGTTCATGGATAAAGGACAGTGACAAGTCAGGACTGGCTGCTTTGAGCCAAACCCGTGCCATTCCCTGTAGCCTGTCCTGCTGGTGTTGGTGTCTTTGGGGCGGACCCTGACTGCCGACACAACAGCAACACATTCGCTTAAGAGCTGGACTAGGTCAGTGCAAAAGATGGCGGCCAGGGCTGAGGGAGCCACACACAAGATGGCGGCCAGGGCTGGAGAACCACACACAAGATGGCGGCTGGGGCCGGGCTGCCAGGGCGGCTGATCTCACTAGGAGGCGCAGCCTCAGCCCTCTGGCTGCCATCCTGCGTGGGGCAGGCTGAGCCCCCCTGCAGTGTCTGTTGGAATGGACATTAACGGACACCTGGGAAAAGGACACGGTCTGGCACCTTTGCTCTGTGCACACAAACACAGACCAGCCAGTTTGGAACGCCAACTGGCAGTACTTTGATGTCAAGGCAATTCAAATAGGGGAAAATAGAACAAAACTCCAGGCATTGAACGTTTTAAAATAAAAACTTCTTTTTTTTTTTTTTTTTTTTTTAAAAGAGGGCTAAAAGCACTTCTTGTGCACATGGACTCCAATTAGCATCAAGCAGCATCACAAGTGGTTTCGTCCAGGCAGGAGTCACAGTGAATGTGAGGTGATGAAAACGGAGATGGGATCTGCTTGAGGCGGATGGTGCAGCGGCTGCTCACCTGCGACGTGTATCCCTCAGGGTACCCATTTCTTTAGAACACTATGAAGACTAGAGGGAATTGAAAGTCCACTGCAGTTTAGGTTGTTCTTCACGAGATTGTTCAAGTCGAGCACAGCCATTCTGTTCAGCAGACACACGGGCAGGAGCTTCTTGGAGCGCTGCTCTGGCACCCATTCTTTGGAGGAGGGGATTGCAGGAAAGAAGAAAAGAAGCTCATCAACTACTGAAGAGGAAGAGTCACTGACAGGACTCAGTGGGTTAAGAAATGTGAGGGGAAAAAAGGCAGAAAACATGAGGTGACAAGTGTGAGAAATGGGAGTGGAAAAAGGAGGGAAGTGTGAGGGAGGAAAAGGGAAGGAAACCTGAGTGGGAAAGGCTGAGAAAACTGAGGGGAAAATGGTGAAGACGTGAGTGAAAATAGGAGAGGAAGGTGAGAGGAGGAAAAGGCAGGACATATGACGGGAAAATTCTAAGAAACATGATCAAGGAAGGCTGAAAAACATAGAGGAAAAAATGGAGGGAAATGTGAGGGGAAGAGAGTGAGAAAATTACTGGCAGAGAGAGAGAAACAGGCAGCAAATGTGAGGGGAACATTGTGAGAATCCTGAGGGGAAAAGAGGGAGAAACCAGAGGGCAGAAAAAGGCAGAAAACATTAGGGGGAAAAAAAGCGTGGGAAGTTGGATGGGAAAAGTGACAGAAAACAGGAGTGAAAAAAGGGCACAAAATGCTAGAGGAAAAGTATTAGGAACATGAGGGGGAAAGAATGATAAACATGAGGGGAAAAGTGGGAGAAATGGGAGAGGGAAAGCCTGGGAAACACGAGGGCAAAAGTGAGAAACATGAGGAGACAACTTGGAGAAAAATGACTGAGGAAAGGAGAAAAGCATGAGGGGAGAAAAGGGCAGGATAAGTGAGGGGGAAATTGTGAGAATCGTGAGAGAACAAAAAAGCAGGAAAAAGCGGGAAGCTGGGGAAGTGCGAGAGGCAAAGTGTGAGGAAAGGGAGCTGAAATGGGTGGGGAAAAGAAGTAAAACTTGGGCGGCAAACATGACAGGAAAACTGTGAGACTCGAGAGGGGGAAGGAGTGGAAATGTGAGAGGGAAAAGAACAGGAAACGTGAAGGGAGAAAAGGAGCGAAGGCAGTATTGGCATGACAGCTGAAATGATTCCTAACACATTCCCCCATGCATTTGCCCATTTATTGCACTAGCCCAGGGCTTCTCTGTATGTCCGTCTCCCCCTGTGCCTCGATTCCTGTTCGGAAGCAGCAGAAGTGCAGGATGTGCCCACCAGCAGGAGCTGCTCCAGGCTTGGAAGGGGCCAGGTGGTGCTGATTTCCAGAGGCTTCTGTGTCCCAGGTGAGGCCAGGGCAGGAGTGGGTTGAAAGGTGCTGCTGCTGCTCCTCTGTGCCAGAGAGCCCTGGCTGGGCAGGGCACGGCGCCCACTGCACTGCGGGCTCTTTCTCCTGCCACAGCTGGGCACACCTGGCAACAAATCATGACGACTTGTGGGGAAACCAAGGGCTTTGTGGAGGCTGCATTGCTCTGCACACACCCGGGCCACCTGCAGCACAGAGCTTTGGCCCCCAGAAATGTAAACCCGAGGGGAACAGCTGGAAAAGGTTTCATTTTCACCTTTCAATAGAAGCGACTAAAATCAAAGTTACCAAGAAGGGCTCCGATCCCTGGTGCCAGCTCGGTGTGAGAAAGGAGATATGACTTTATTTCAGTGCTGGGTGCGTGGGGAATCACTTTCCTAACACGTGCTCAGCCAGAAATCTCACCTACTCATTTGTAACCATGGAAACAAGACCTACTCATTACTGTGCTGAAACTCACAGGTTAAACATTCCCTCAAATTAGTTGACATATTTAAATCGCTTCTCAGAAGTTACTGACAGGAGAGTAGGGCTCTCTTGAGAGTGTCTGGTGGTCATTTGGGGAACATCCCATTCCTGCAATTCTCCTCTGATGCCCAAGAGCCTCCTACAACCACTCTTTTCCCCTTGAATTCATTCCAGCTACATTCTTAGGAAGACTACTCTATTCTCAAGGCTAAGGTAGCCACTTGCACACATCAATCACTGCTCCGGAGGAATAGAGGGCTCAACACTCTGTTAATGCAAAGGGAATTCACAATTTGTTACAGTTCAACATTTTCTCAAAACCTGCCTTCTCTGGGAATTGCTCACAAGCATGTCCTCAATGCACCTTGAAAATGTTTTTGCTGACTGAAGCCAGAGTGTGTCTTTCCTTCAGCAATTCAGAAGAAAAACACAAATTGCTGACTGAAACCCTTCTGCTCCCTTCCAAATCAGTTCACTGCTCAAGCACGAGCCACAGGCTCATGCCCGATTCCCTCAGTGAGATAGGAGGTAATATTTTGCTGCAGCTGCAGGGTTATTGGAAGAAAGAACGAAAGCTGTTGGTTCTTGGGGTTGTTATTTAGGGTTTGGATTGGTTCTAGTTGATTTGTTGGGTGTTGCTGTGAGCTGGGAGAGGGGCCAGCATGAAGACCAAAACAAAAGGGAAGTAGGAGAAGAGGGGAGGGGACAGAAAAGGAGACGGTGGGGACAGAATACAAGTTTCCTATTTCCCGGCCAAAGGGAAAGGGGACACGGTTCGCCCTGGGCTGGGAAAGGCAATAAAAAGCAGCATTTTCTGTGTGTGTGTTGTGTGTGTGTTTGGCTCTTGGGAGAGGGAGATACACACCCAGCTCAGGTGAATCCTTCCTAAGAAACAGTTCTCTTTGGCTTTGATGACTTTGTCTCCCCATTTAATTTCATCTAAGAGTTGGCTCCTTTCTAACACCCTTCTCCCAGCAGCTCAGGGCTGCATTGCACAGTGCTTGCTGTGTGCCAGAGAGCTCAAAGCAGGCTGGCCTGGCGCCCCGGAATATTTCTGCAGAACACTCCGCATTTCACCCCTTTGCTCTAGCTCAGTGCACAACTCCAGCACTGCAGGCGCTTCCTCCCAGAGCCGTGTGAGGCCCCGGCTCCTGCAGATGTGACCTGACAAGCTGTCCCTGCCTGCCGCTGGCCTCGGTTCCCCCGGCAGAAGCGCCGTGCCTGAAGGAGGCTGCCCTGTGCCGGAGCCTGCGGAGCAGCCCGGCTCCCTCCCCTGTGCCCAGAGCGCTGCACACACTGCTCGCCTTGGCCAGGAGTTAGAGGGCAGCCGGCACAAGGGTGGCAATCCTCAGCCAGGCCTGCAGCCCTCGGCTGTGGTTTGCCTTTCTCTGCTCCTGTGCACGCTCCGGACGGCCGATGCCACCGGTCTGTGCTGTGCCCAGCACGGCCACGCTTCCCCTCGGGAGCAGCCGGCTGCCAGCTGGGCTCTGAGAGCGCAGGATTCTCCCGGGGCCCCCAAGAGGCACCCAGGGCCGGGCTGCTGCCTCTTGCAGCTCCAAGGGCCTCCTTGCAGCTGCCTCTGCCCCGGCTCAGGCTGCTCCGGGCTCTGCCAGGGCTCTGCTGGGGCTCCAGCCTGGGCAAGGCGGGGCCTGGGCTCACCCTGCAGCCGCTGACAGCTCTGCACCAGCTCTGCGCCTTTCCCAGCAGCCTCCCTGATCTTTCTGCTGTCTCACTTGGGCAAAACTCTCCCCCAGACAAAGAGATTGCACTTAGGGATACAAATGCAAGTGGCAGCAACCCAAATGCTCTCGAGTCAGAGCTCAAGGCCTGCATCTGCACAGGGTATTTGGGCTGCCCCACTCGTCCTTTGGTTCTGCCTGCAAATGCCACTGCCCTTTCTGCCTCAAACACAAGTGCCACAGCTGGGTAAAACCCAGCCCCTGGGCCATATTCCAAAGGCACTGCGGTCCGGAGAGCATGACGAAAGAAGAGCCTACTCCCCCTTCAAACTGTACCAAAGAAGGCATCAATCTCACTTTCCACCTCTAAGCAAAAATGGACAGTTCAGAAGGAAATGTTGAGCATTCTCACAGGCTCAGAAGGAGGACAATCTTCAAAATGACTTGAGGTTTCAGAAACTTTATTTACAATCCTAGGCCAAAATACTACCCTACAATCCTAGGCTAAAATCCTACTCTACAATCTACTACAATGCTGGTGATGGAAGAAAAAGTTTTTAAGTGACTGGTCCATTCCTGTCAACTCCTTCCACCTCTTAAAGGTAAGGATGAGTGGCACCAGGCTGGATGTAGGCTTGGCCGATGTTACAAATGGATGCTGCACAAAGGAAAACAAAAAAGCCAAGAATGAACCATTACTTTCCAAGCTAAGAGCCCCAAAGGCAGGGTAATCTTTTTTTCAATGAAAAGGGGATTGAGTCAGAGTAGGTCTAAGGAGCAACAGTGGGACAACAGTGGCACAGCTTACTGCAAGAGCTGCTAAATGCCCCAGGCCTGGAAATATTTCAGGTCTGAGCATCCTGATCTCTTGAAAGACGCCCCTGCTCATTGCAGGGCACTTGGACCAGATGACCCTTACAGGTCCCTGCCAGCCCAGCCCAGTCTAGGATTCCTGGCTGTTCTCATTTGAACAGCACCAAGAGTGGAGGCGAGGAGGACGAGTCTCATCTGATGCCTGGCACTTCAGTGCAGGAGGAGCCCGTCCCTGGGACACTGTTTCCCCCGCAGCCCCTTGGCATTTTACCTGCAGCAGCTCCTTGGCAGACCAGCGCCGCTCCTCGTCTCTCTGCAGGCAGCAGCTCAGGAAGTCACGCAGCAAAGGGGAGAGAAGCTTGGGCTGCTGCAGCTTTGGGATCCCTTTGGTGGCTATCAGGAATCGAGCCTGGAGAAAAAGGAAAGACGAGTCTCTCAGCTGCTTCTTTCACATCTGGAACTGCTCTCCCAGATCCCATTGTTTCAGCTGCACTCTGCAGTGGCAGTTTCTGCCGTGGCACAGAGGCAGAGATGACTTTCCTGGACCAACAAAAAACCCAAAGCCTGATGCAGTCACAGCTTTTCCAGCATCCAGCAGATCTTGCCCTGGCAGCTGATTTCATTGACTGACCTCCTTAGTGGAAACTACATCAGCAAAAGCACCTTTGCTTCTCTGAGGATTCACCTGACCAGCTTGACAGGCTAGTTGGAAGAGGGACTTTGCTCTACTAACTCACTCTAGTATTTCCAAGGAGTATTACATGAAAAGCATCTCTGCAGCACTTGTTGGTCCCTTAAGCACAGCTGCTATAAAAGTCATCAAGCTTTTTCCTTGGTTCTTGAAAACAATGGTAATTAAAAGTAAAGAAAGGAAATCCCTCAGTTAAGGCAAGTTTCCCTGTGAGAAGAATGGGGGTACACTTCTCTCCAAACCACTGCTTTAGAAACTTTGTTGGGTTTGGGTTTCTTTCCTTCATTTCAGGAAAGATAACAGCAGCTCTAAGATGCTTGTTTCCTGTTAGTAGGGCCATCTACACGGCCAAAAGAGCTGGAAGGACTTCTAAGCCAAAGCCCAGTGTTGCCTGAGAAGGGAGATTGTCTGCCTGGGCTAAGGCTTGAGTTCCCCCATGGATGCAACCAAAACCCCAGCAGATGCTGATGTGCTGCAGGGACATTTTCAGAAAGGGACCGTGGTGGAAGTAGTTCCAGCAGATGGCAATGGCATTTTGTCCAATGGCACACATAACGTGGGATGGGGGAGAAAGACAGCGGGATCAGAGACTATTTACACCTTACCGAGAGAGGACCTTTATTCCCGTAAGGAGGTTCTCCTTCCACCATTTCAATGCCCACAATTCCAAAAGACCAGATGTCTGCTTTGGGGCCATAGGACTCAGCTTTTGCAATTTCAGGCGCCATCCACCAAGCAGTCCCGGTCACCGAGCTCCGTCTACTCTGCTCAGGGGTGAGTTGAGCAGAGAGGCCAAAATCAGCTGGGGAGAGAGCAAAAGAAGGTTTTGATTTGAATCCTGTGCAATTAGGAACGCAAGGAAAAGAATTGCCCAGTTGAAGTTGGAGAATGTGCTGCTGAATCTCCTGGACAACTGTCCCTGCTCTGTTTCCTCAGGACTTTAGCCAAGGAAATATGGCATTGGCTGCTTCAAAAATCCCCACATTTTTTACACGGCCTCCAGCAGTGTCTTTTGTTCCCCTGAAGCTTTAGACTTGTAGCCCCCTCCCTCTGGAAGGGACACACACAGAGCAATGCCACTGTGGACGGCTCGATCCTTGCCATAGGTCTGTGCACGTTGCCACCGCGTGGTCAGCTCACAACAGGCTCCCTGCACTGCCACCAGCACCGTTTTGGGGGGGCTGGCACTCACTCAAAAGCAGCCCCACAGCCCACATATCCCTGGAATGCTGCACCTGACCAAGAAAATACTGACCCAGCTTGACAGAGCCATCCGTTTTGAGGAGGATGTTGAGGCTCTTCACATCTCGGTGTATCACATGGTTGGAATGGAGAAAATGCAGTCCTTGCAGGCACTGAGAGAGAAACCAGAAACAGGAGGGCAAAAATCAGTGATGTGATTTCATCACACAAGAAAGGAAAGAGCTCTCCAAGATTCCCTCTGCAGGGGAATGGGGAGTAATGGCAGAAGACAGTGCCATTGAGGGCAAGAGCACGCTGCTACAACACAGGCAGGGCAGCACCTTTCTAAAGAAAGGCATGTCAGCTTGCCAAAGAGCAACAGCAACTGCTGGTGTAGACTCTGCCCTGCAAACCAGCCAGGATGACTGCTGCTGCAGTGCATGTGCTCAGAAGTACAGAGCATTCTGGCTGCACTGCTAACCTTTCCAGCTGAGGACTCAGAGAAATGAGTCTCTCTTCTTTGCTGCTCCTTTCAAACAGTGCCACCCCCACCTTTGCTTTTACAGGCAAGGAATGCAGCGCAGACAGGCCAAAGTTTAGAGAGGCAAGATGGAGAAGAGCAAATACAAGAGCCAGAGTGAAAGTGCAACAGCAGGAGAGAAGAGGACAAGAACAGAGTCCAGTGAGTGCAGGGGCACTGGCAGGCAGTTCACTTGAGATGCTCTTGCTTGCCCAGAGCATATCAGCCACACAGAAACAAAGCCTGGCTCACGGAATCGCTCCTGTCCTGAGCCCCTTTCCCAGACAATCCTGCCCAAGCCCTGGGACGCACAGATGGGATCCCTCACCTCTCGACTGATGGTTGCAACGTGGTGTTCACATATGCGAACCTCAGCGATGACATCATCCAGAGAGCCTCCATCCATGTACTCCATCACCAGCCAGAGTTCGTCGAGCACAAGGTAGCTGAAAGAAGGGAACAAGGCCATGCAGATGAACATGCATACATTGGTTTCTTTGCTTGATTCTTGTTTCCGGGTCCCTTTGTGACAAGGACAGAATTCAAGGAATAGACATGCCCTCCAGGCTGTGCATTGTTTGCAGTCTGTGCAGTCTCAAGGAGAACAGCACATCTGTGAGAAAGGAGATATTTTAGATGGCCAGCAAGCCAAAAGTACAGTTTAGTATCAGCCAAGATGAAAAACCTGTCCCGCATGGTATTTCTGGAAAGGAGCACCTAGTGTTCCTGGCATGGCCAGCCCTGGAAAAGAGGGGCAACAATCCAAGGGAAATCCTCTCTAGCATGCTTCATCAGCATTGAAGAAACTTGAAAAAATCAATCCTGAGACAACATGGAGGCAGTGAGCTTACAAGGTATTGACTTAGTATGGGAGGGTTGATTCAGGTTTTTGGCCAGTGTTCCAACTCAGTGTTTGAAAGCCAGGGAAGACACATGCAGGCAAAATACACTCTCTTCCCATCCATTGGAGATGAGTAGAGAAATAATAATTAACTGATTATTAACAGCTCTATTTTCTGCCAGTGTCCAAAGTGGGGTTTTAACCTCGCATGCTTTTACTATGTAAACAAACCTTCATGGGAAGAGACCATGACCACTCACCTGTCTAAATAATCCACAACGTGGGGACTCTTATTCTTCTTCATGACCATGATTTCATTAAGCGCTTGTTGATTCCTGTTCGGTCCTTGAAGATTGATTTTCTTGATGGCCACCTAGAATGACACAGAAAATCAGTAACTTTAGAAGCTGGTGGAATGAGACCACAACACACATGGAGCGAGTGATTTTGCAATGACACAGGTGAGCTCTGCCAAAGTGCCTTGTGATTAGACAAAGGAGTAATTAGGAACTGACATTCCTACAGCTCATTTCTCTGCTCCTTTGGGGGCCAGTTCCAGGACACGTGGCCACTGACCACATTTTGCCTTGTCCACTTGTTAAAAATCGTGTGTCAACTCTCACCCCCCAAAGCTCTGAGCACACTCTCTGTTTCTCTGTCCGTACTTCAGAGGAAGAAATGCATGCCTTGGTACTCTGTGGATACATCTCGGGACCTAGGCAGGGCTTGGGGCTTTTAGGGATGCCTTGCAGATCTCTCCCCTACATGCAGTTCCCAAGTGCAGCACTGCAGGTGGCTAAGGAACTGCCAGGAACATTCCGATGAATTTGCTGGCAGCCAGAAATGAGAATTCAGGACTCTGAAGCCGTAGCCCCAGAGAGCAGTGAGATGCCCCTTTGTTGGAGCAATTGAGAGCCAGGGAGAGCGTCCTTCTCTGAAAGGAACCGCTGCCCCCCTTGCCTTCCTTCTGGCAGCTGAGCAGGACAAAGACTGTCCCAAATGCAGCTGGCAGGCTGGCACCAGTCTGTGCTTCTTGTGCCTTTGCAGCACAGCTCTAGCCACAGCTGCAGCCACAGCTGACACGAGAGAGGAAAGCCCTGGAGAGCAGCAGAATCTGCAGGGGCTCTTGACATTTACCTGTCCTCCTGTGGCAGTGTCGATGGCTCTGCAAACCTCTCCAAAAGCCCTAGAAACAAAACAGCAGCAAAGCAAGGAGAAGCCATTTAGACCTTGGAGTGAAAGCCAGCCCAGACAGGAGATGTCTGCTGGAAATGCCTCCAACCTGCAGCATGCAGGAGGGCTCTGCCAGAAGGCAGATGATGCATTTTCCTCTCCAGTGCATGGGCACTGGGCCTGTTTCTGAAGCACTGGGCTTTAGTGCCTCAGCTCAAAAGGCCAGGTGATTCTTTCGTCTTGGATTTCAGTTTCTAAACTGGGCAGTTTTTATCCTGATCACACTATTTCCTTCAGCAAACTCTTGGGAAGAAATGTTCCTTCAAACAGTTATCTGCCTGCTACGAAAAGGGGTGGTTGCTGTTTCTGGCAATGAAATCCAAGTGTCTGACAATTCCTTCTGACCACACTTCCAAATTCTGGCCGGTACTGAGAGATGGGGCAGACTAACCCCAGTGTCTGAATATGTTTGCAGCTTGCCTGACTTCACCCTTGACAGATATTCCAGCAGCAGATCGTTGCCCCATGATTGCGTACAAGTAACTGTGGTTGGACTCACCCTCTGCCAACAATTTCCTCTTCAATGTATTTCCTTCGGGGATTTTCCATGCTCGCCATTTGCCCTGAGGGAAACAAAATGCAAGATGCTCACTTGAAAGCAGAGATCCCACTATCCAGGAGATACAAAAGCCAGCCCTGCTGGGGCTGTACAGTCTGGCCTTCTGAGTCCTTTGTGGCCAGCTGCGTAACAACAAAAACTGCAAGAATTGCAACAAGACAGGCAGCTCTGCAGTACAAGCAGGCCAGCACTGATTTCTACAGTCCTTTGAAGAGATCTCTTGACAGCAGACAAAGCACAGGGAGATGCATTCCCAGGAGAGGAGGGCATCTTCCCCACCTTGCAGCAGTTTGCCAAAGGAATGCCTTTCCCTTTGTAAACCCAAGCAGCTCATGCTCTAACCAATCCCAAGGGGCCTTCAGCAGCAGGACCCTCACCCTTGATGAGCAGGCTGAGCTGGAAGACGCCCTTGCCCGTGGCCCACGTGAAGAACCACACTGCTTCTCCTCCCCCTGACAGCAGGGATCAGTCCCTGCCATTGCACTCGCCCTCTCAGCCCCGCACACGTGCCCACCTTCCCGCAGCGGGCAAGGGCAGCAGGGACAGCAGTGCTCCTCAGGTGCCGGCGGGACACGGACAGCTGCCCAGAGGAGATGCTGACCCTCTGTGAGCCCAGCCCAGGCCGTGCAGGAGCCGGCCCAGAGCAGGGGCTGCTGCCTCGGGGCAGCTCCGCGCTGCAGCGGCCGGCCGGCAGCGGGACTCTCCCAGCTAAGGAAGGCTCCAGCCTCGGCGCTCACACCAGCCCTCAGGGCCAGGGCAGCCACCGCCACAAAGCTGCCAAAGCCCAGGCACCAGCACTGACAAGCAATGGCAAGAAGGCACGGCCACACCCAGCCCCTTCCAAGCTGCTGCCCCCACTGAGGACACGGCAGGATTGGCTTGGAGAGCAGGCACACCCAGGTGCACGTCAGTGCCCTTTTGTGCCAACAGGTGACGGGAGACAGAGAGTCAGCTGGGCTCTCTTCTCAGCCCCACCAGGTCTCATCTGAGGGCACAGGACCGGCAGCTGCTCTGGGCAAGAAGCAGCTTCAATGACTTGTGCTGTAGAATCACAAAGGGCTTGATTTGTTTTCCTAGAGACTGATCTGAGCAGGGCTTGGGCCAGTGGGTAGCATTCTAACAGTCATGGGAATGACTGGGAATCAGGTAGGAAAAAGTGCCATGGATCTGAGGAATATACAGCAGAGGGGCTGGAGGCTCACTCCTGAGAAATGCCTACAGTGCACTTTTATCTGATCATGCCCCAGGCCTGTGTCTCTTGGACTTATCTTTCTAGGAACAAAACTAGGATATTAAATACAGATTGTAATAAAAGGATCTGTTTTTTTTCATTGGGGGCCCAAAAGCACCAGCTCTTGCTCTCTGTTTCTGCTGTCACCTGATGTTCTTTCCAAAGAGTCCTCACTGACAAATATATAATCTTCTCATTAAAAAAACTGCAGATGTAGTAGTGGTAAATAAGAACAGTCATCAAAATGACACCACTAAGACACATGGGGCAGAAGAGCTCCTTCAAGATGGAGAAAAAACCTCTACCCCAAAAAAATCCGGAAAAAACCCCAAACTAAAACCACAACCAAAAGACAAAATGCCAAAAGCAATCAATTTCCGTGAAGGTTTTTTTTGCTCGGATGGCAGATGAGAAGTCAGGAGTCTAAGGAGAATTTAGGAAGCTGACTATTCTATCCAGTTTGGCCACTAGCACACAGGACTTGCCCAGATCATTTGCTAGCTCACAGCCTTCTGCTGATGCAAGGACAACCCCTGCTTCTGCCTTTAGCAGCTGGGGAAGCTCAGGCAAACCCCAGGCACGTCCAAGCTGCCCTCAGAGGCAGCAGGAACACCCAGAGCACTCTCTTGCTGCCTTGGAGCACAGCCTTTCCTGTGGGGAGCCCTAAATGCTCCTGGGACACCAAAGTGAGGTGGATCATTGGGTCCAGCTGTGCTGGCACGTTCACACAATACACTGTCCCTCAGAGAAGAAAGACACAAGACATACTCAGGAGCTCCAGGGACTCATCCTCATCATCCTCCATCTCCTGTTGCTGAGCAGAAGCCCTGTCAGTGCTGGAGATGAACGAACTGCCCGGCTTCCACTGCACAGCTTGGCCAGCACAGGTGCCTTCAGGTAACACTGCTGCTCCTGCCGGTTCAACAGAAGAGCCTGTGGAGATCTGAGACAACAAAGGAGTTTGTGTCAGAAAGAAAAGTGGCTGGCAGAGATTAGCCCCAGATCCCATTTCAAGTGCAAGCCCTTAGCAAGATGCTGTCAGCCACATGCAGGGCTCTGCCATGGGTTTGTTCTGATGTCCACTCCTCAAACTGGATGGCTCAAAGCCAAAGGCTGGTTTGACTGGAGTGCAAGGCCAGATTCATTGTCCATTTTCTCCAAAATGCATTTGCGTGGGTTTTCTGAAGGGTGACTGCCAAAATGACCATTCCACTTTCTCCCAAGGATGCTTTTCCCCCTCCAAGGGCTGCAGACACACTTGCAGCTCTTTGTTCAAATGTTCTACCTTCTCCCATGGAGTCCTCTTTTCCTCCAGCATCTTCTGAACATGTCCAACCGGCAGCGCTGCTGCTTGGGACAGTTTCTGTGCCTCACAGGAATCTTGGGGCTCCTTGCTGCCAGTCACTTGATGGAAATCTTTGCAGGCTGCCAGGCGAGATGTCAACACTTCCACCTCAAGTCAAAGAGAACAAAGCAGTCAGAGAGTCCAGCTTGTCCTTGTAAGCCAAGAGTCATCGACTGTGAGGAAAGGGAGAGGACCAGATTCACAAGGGATACAGACAGCTTCTTTCCAGATCCATCTGGGTCACCGTGTTCACCTGCAAGAACATCTCAAGAAACAAGGAGAGCAGGAAGAGGCCAGCAGGAACGCATTCAGATGACTGCTGGCCAAAAGGCCAAAGCACTAGTGCCACTGTGCAGGGCAGCAGCTGAGATTCAGCAGAGCAGGGAGTGTCCTTCAGAGTGCCTGTGACACACACTGGAGCAGGATGGCACTCAGAGGCATCACCCCACCCCCCTGCTGCTCTGCAGGGGAAAGGCACGAAGGGCAGAAAGCACCAGGTTGGTGACTGCAGTGGCTATTGCTCATTCACTCACTTGTTTCTGTAGAGCCTCTCGCTTCTCAAGGAGGAGACAAATTTTCGCTCGGCATTCTGTTTGAATCTCCATTTCTTCCTCCAGCCTCTTCTCCCATGCCTTGATCCTAGCCCGAGTTTTCTGCAGCTCTGCCTGCAGCTTGTCTCCAAAGTTCCGTAAAGAACAGGAGACAGAACCTTCCATCAGGGGAGTGGCTACTACTCCTCCGCTTACATGGTTTTGTTGATTGCCCCTCTCCTGATGGAGTTTCCATTGATCCTCAGTTCTTCTGATGTCTTCCCTGCTCTTCCTCCTTGCTGCCATGGTGTCACTCGGAGGTTTGGGCGGCTCTGCTTGTGCCTCTGCCTCCACGTTCTGTACACACAAATGCAGAGCAAGTGACTGGGAGATGCCATCAGGCTCAGCTTTTTCCTTTTTCAGCGTACAAATCATATTCATTCAGCCACTTCTTTCTGCTTCCCTGCCCACCTCTGCTTCCATTGTAACCCTCCTGTCCCAGTGCTGATCTCTGCAGATGACAAGGCTCTGTGCTTTCAGTGCCTGGGGGACTCCTGGCCTCCTCAGTCCCAAGAGCTCCATTGAATTCCCCTCTCCCTGCCCTTCACTCTGTCCCACTGTGACACTAGCAGTACAATCAGCCTCCATCTGGGGCTGAAGCTCCAACAGCCTCTTTGGAAGCTGACAGGGAACGTGTCTTTTGCCACACAAGAGAAGAGTGGCCCCCCAAAGATTCAACGCATCATCTCTTAGCAGCTCTTTAAAAGCCAAAAGACAGGTGGACTCCAAGTGCCTGCCAGCTCTGCTACTGACTGCTCTGCCTGAAGAGGCAGAAGAACAACCTGGCAACAAAGGCACCAAGATCCCTGTTTTCAAACAGCAACTCCACGTCCCCAGTATGTCTCTGAAATGCTCCCGGGTAAGCACAGCCAAGAAGCTCCCGGGGACAAACCACCCCAAAGAGCTTGTGTTCTCAGATCAAGACTCTTGGTGCCTGTGGGTACTTGGCACGTCTGTGGAGAGGGACAGGTGTCCCCAGGCCACAGCGTCCCCTACGTATCCACCAAGGCTGAGCACAGTGCCTTTGACATGCTCCCTCCTCTGCAGACAGGGAACCTTCCTGCTCCAGGCTGGCCCCTATCAGAATCCCAGCAAGCTGGGGCCTAAACACGGCAGCTCAAAGCCCATTTTCCAGCTGTCACTGGCTGAGGGGAATGGCTAGGTCTGGCAGGACTGCAGCACTTATCATCCTCAGCCACCAACAGCAAGAGCTGGCTGCTCAGAAACTTGCAGCTCTGCCTCGCACTAAAGACAGCACCCTCCAGAAGTGGCACTTACTGTCTGGGAAAGTTCCGGCTGTGGTGTGACCACTGCTGGAGCCTTGGGGTCATTTGGCTCCTCTTCGGCTTCTTGTCCAGGAGCAGAGGAAGCCGGAGGGGAGTCTGTTCTTCCTTCAGTGATCTGTGGACAGACAGGAGCGTGAGACACCGGCCATGACCTATCATTTAGAACCTTCTTTCTCTTCAGCTCTAGAACCAGCTCTACTAAGCACAAATCATCAACTTGGAGAGCAAGGGGATTCTAAGTCACTCTGCCTAAATTCTAATGGGCTGATTCAACTGGACACTGCAAATGGCTCCAAATTACATATTCCCCCCTGACTACTATCAGGAAGCACATTCTCTCTGCAAAACTTCTCTTTTAGTTCTTTTAAAGCTCTGGAATGGAAAATTAGGAAATAGGCAGCGATGCCTTTGCTCTTGCTGCAGCAGACATGGAAATGGATTTCCTTGCAGCCTACTCAGCTGGCCCTCTACACTCTACTGCCACAGGCCAAGCTCACAGCTTGCTGCACAATTTTAAACACCAGGAACATCAAATGTTCTTTCCTTACTCACCTCGGGATCAGCACCTCTGAATACCCGGCTCAGGTGACCTGCAGTAGGCAAGGGAAAATGAAGCAGATGCTTTGAGAAAACTGGAGACAACCACAGCATTTTTAGAAGACCTTCCAAGAAGGCCTCCCAGTCTACATTTTCAAAGTTGTCCTGCTTGACCCAGCAATGGAGGAATTGGCAAACTCTGCTGCCACAGACTCTCCCACGGAGGGAACGCAACCCCTGCAGGTTCCCTTGCAAATGCTGCCCACACGGCCGTGGCTACACACGCCCCCTTTTGAGCTGAACGTGTTGACAGGAGCTTTACCCAAGCGGCATCCCAATGGCCTTTCTGTTTCCAAATCAACTCAGTCACTAAGAAAGAGCAGGAAGACCAAAAACCAGGTTAGGTGACACTCAGGGAAAACCTCTACTTACCTGCCAGGTGAGTCAGGAAATAGCAGGAATAAGTAACTCCATAAACAGTGAAAACTGCAGCGGCGAGTTGCCTAATCATTGTGGCAACTGCTGTGCAAGTTTGCAGAGTGCGCTCTAACGCTAGCTAAAAGGAGTCTCCTGTCAGTCAGCAGCTGCCCACTGACAAAAGCCTCAAGCACAGGACCAAGTTCCTGCACCGAGCAAGCCCAAGAGCTGCTCTGACACCCCTGAGGCCTTCCGTGCACCAAGGCAACCTTGCGATGTCACCACGACCACGTGGCAACCGTGCCCTGACATCACAAAGCAAAGCCCCGTGACGGTCTGTGAATTAATAGAGATGGATAGAGTGATGTTTGTGTTGGTCTAGGCTGCATTTTTACCTTTTCCCCCCCTCAGCTGCCTGTTTCAGCTCTTGTTTCTCCCCCTGTGCCCCCTGTGTCCCCTGTTGCTGTGCTGGGTCCGAGCTGGCGGCCGGGCCGGGCGGAGCAGCAGTTCCAGCCCCGGCTGTCCCTGGAGCGCTGGGAGCTGCCGGTGGCCCCAGGCACTGTCCCCTGAGCCAGTGCCATCTGCTGTCCTTGTCCAGGGGTGCTGCTCTGCAGGGGAGGAAGCAAGAACAGAGTGAAAGGCTTTGAAGATGGGGCGGCGGGAATCCCTCTGCTTAGATTTCTGTTTAAAGATATATGGACTGTAGCATAGAGAGGAATAATTACATGGATATTTATATATGCAAGTTACTATTTGTATAGGAATATTTCTGTATGTATCTTGGTATATTTATAAATGTATGCTACATATATATGTGTCTGTATATATGCATACATCTTTGTAATAACATGTATATATGGATGTAAGTATATGTATATGTAAGTATGCTGTTCTATGTGTGTTTTAATTCTATTTCCTATGAATACAGTTGTGTAGGTATTTCTGTTTATGCAGTTGGAGTTATATGGCTCTTTAATTAGGTATATTGGTATTCCTAGAAGTAAATATATCCAGTTTTCTATTTACATCTGTGTATTGACTTCTGTATTTTGAGGTGGGTGTATCTGGGTGTATCTTTCTATTTAAACATGTATGGAGATGTATAGTTGTGTCATTGTATCGATTGAGATCTTTGTAGACGACTGTTTAGATAGAAATACTGATATTTTTGTATTCCTAGATGGGCTTTAGGCTTGCAGTAATATGTAATAAATTAAGTTGCTAAACACCTAATTGATCTTTGTGTCTAGTGAGTTGATGTAGATGTTGGCAATAAATTAAGGTTTTCTTAACTGAAGTGGATATTTGTATATTTTTACATAGCATTGTTGTAAAAATTTAAAAAATCCCTTTTTTAACTTAAATTGAGATATATAGTTAAATTAAATACATAGTTGTATAGTGTCAGCGCCGGTGAAGCAATTTGTAATAAATGACATTTTTCATGTGAAATCAATTCTGGTGTATTTGTCAATCAGCAGTGCAGCTGTAGGAATCTGCAAGAAAATACAGTTGTCAACTGCAATGGGTGTTTTGTGATTTGTGCTGTCCAGAGCAATGAGCAGTTGTAAATACTGGAGGATTTTGGCCATGGAAATCTCCATCCGTGCCCAGCACATGCCCCACTTGCACTCAGGCTGCGCAAGGAAAGCACAGATTTGGGATGGCAGCAGAGCCACACCTTGGCTGAGAACTCACTGCAAGGGCGGCTGAGAAAACTCCGGGACTCCACGGAGCCTTCAACTCCAACCAGAGCCACCCAGGGAGGACAAATCCACCCCCCATGCCACGGGCAGCTCTTCAGGAAGCGCTCCAAGTGTCCCTCTGAAGGTCATCCTGGAGCCCAGGAGCCAACAGGGATCCTGAGCCAGCTCCGCTGCCTTTGGCAGCACTTTGCAAACGAGCTGCAGCAAGGGGGAGGCCGCAGGGCTGTGAGTGCTGCAGGCTGGGGATGAAGGAAGGGCCATGGACACTTGGGCTGAAATTCTCAGAAATCCACAAGGATGGTGAAGAACTGGGAAGCAACAAGTTCTCACAGCCACAACAGTGACAGAAGCCCTTGGTGTGAAGTTCCCTGAGGGAACTCCCAGGGGAGTTGCTACTCGGATCAGCAGCAGCAGAAGCCAGCAGGATCTGCTCCTTTTCCTGGCTTTGTGTGCAGGGCACAGGCTGTGATGGCCCCTGCCCCACAAAGCCCTTGCCCATGGAGGCTGCAGGCTCAAAGCAATCCCATTGCAGAGAGAGGCTTTGCAGTTGAAGTCCACTGCCCTTGTGTTTCGGGCTGGAATGGCTCTCATGCCAAAGCACAGCAGGTAACCAGGGCTTTGGGAGGCACAGACTTTAGAGGGAAAGACAGATCAGGCACTCACATGCCTGAAACTCCTTCAGCTCTCTTCTTCTGTAGAATGAGAAAGAAGCAAGCTGGGGAGAGGCACATGCAGTCCTTTGAAAAAACACAGTGTCTAACAAGTCCTGTGGCAGAAGAAAAATGGGTAACAACCTTGCCTTGTTTTCATAGCCTGCATCTTCTGCAGAGGAGACAATGGGATGGGCAGGAGGAAGGGGAGGGGTGGAATGACTGTGTTAACCCAGTCTGCCTTGCTGTGTCCTGCTGTACTTTGCAGCAGTGAACATTAGAGGTAATGCCAAATTCCTATTTAGCACCATGACACGCTGCTGCTTCATTGCAAAACTGCCTCAGCATTGTTATAAATACATATTAAGTGTTTGTCTTTTTACAAATATGAAAATGAATCTTAGATGTGTTATGGTAGAAAGTTATGCTACAGTAATATACCCTCTTGTAGTAGTGGGATAAATACAGTTTTTAGGCTATAGCAGATGCTTTTTGTAACTAGTTAAAAAAATTACAAAAAAATTGGAGAAGCAATGAAGAAATTCCTCACATAATCTCATGTGGATAGACACAATAGCAAGGACACCGACGACTCCAATGGGAAGAATTTATTGCCTTCGTTATCAAGAGATTTACGACTTTGTGGAGGCATGAAAAATTTATGTGCAAGAAAGAATGGTGGGAGAGAAAAGTTGCAATTAAGCAGGAACACCTAAAGTCAAAAGGAATGTGTAAATCACATACGAAATTTATGAATGCGCAATAACCTATGGTATTTAAAGGAAAGATCCTTTGTTAGCAAGCTGTGCTTTGGGTGGAAACACCAGGCACCCAGACGTCTGTAGTTTTGCTTTTCTTATGTCTCTTCTTATTGTTTATTATTAAACTTTTAAAATTTTAACAAAAACTGAACTGTGTTTTTCTCAGAGAAAATCAGCTGAATTTCTTGTCAGTTTAAGCAGATGTGGTGAGAAACAGTGACAGTGATTCAAACAAGTTCTCTAACCTTGTCATCCAGAGGGAATTTTGGCTTGCTTTTTCTTCACTGTATGCAAAACATTTTGGAGTTGTTCTGGATCCTTCGAGGAGGTATCCACAACCGACCAAAATAGAAAAGGGGGATTATGGCATTCATTCTCTTTTAACACCTATTTGCACTAAGCTCTAGCTTCAGCTTAGTAAGGAAAAGGAGAGATTTTCTTTAGTCATGCAGTGCGGAATCATTGGTGTAGGAACAGCCACAATTCCAGGTGTAAGAACAGTGTGTTCTTGCTCTTAACAGGACATTGTGGACAAAAAAAAGCCCCCAAATCCTCACGATTCACCTCTTAGGTAAAACCAGAATGGTTCATGGTGTCAAACTAGCAGGTGATGGAAATAACAAATGTCCCTGGGCTGGGGCAGAAGCCTGGGAGTCAAAGGCTTGGGAAAAGAGAGCTGGCAAAGCCAGCCCAAGCTGCAGGCTGGCATTGGGCTCAAGGCAAGAAGGAGCTTGTGCTGCCAGCACGGGAAGGGACTCCAGGCACAGGAGCTGGCCAGTGGCAGGAGCAGCTGCTGCTGTCACCACCAGGGAAGGGCTGGCAGCGCGCAGGAGCAGCGGGCACATTGCTGGTGGGGACAGCTGGCAAGTTGGAGCGGGCCAAGCGAGGATCAAGAGAGGCTGCTGCTTGTTGTAGAAGTAGTTTTTGACATGGTTACACAAGTCTCACCAAGGTCAGAGCGTTACAGTCTGTGCCATTCTGCAAAATGGCTTCTAGCACAGAGTCCCCATGTGCCAAGCAGAAGCGGCAGCAGCAGCACCCCCAATCCAATGCATTCTATTCCTAAATCATCCAATCTGCTACAAACACGATGCTCTTCCTGTCTTTTTGCACCTGTCCTGGTCTAACACAGTTGTGGGACAATGGTGGTCGTTTCTTACACAAGGGCCTACGCCTACAGCCTTTCGATTCAGTCTAGCAATGTCAGCAATGCTCTGTTATGTTTATGATATGTCTAGGACTTAGTGAACTTTGCGCGACGTAATGCTACTGAAGTTTAAACTGGACTTCAGGGCTTTTCTATCCACTAATACAGTGTCCGATGTGCTTAAGGCACTTAAGGCAGCTTTTTACTCACCTAAAACTAAAACTTCCATTCCCACTTCTTGCCCGTGTGACTTTATGGATCTCAGTTTTTCTGAGAGTTTCAAAGCAAGCCCTGCATTCTTTTCTGCCTCTTAGCCTGTGTGCACGGGGTCCTGGGAGATTTCTATCTGGTTTCCAACAGGGCTGGGACACAGCTCCATGGGTCCCTTCTCTTCTTGTTCCCAGGTCTCCACACGGTGCAGGTGGTTTCCAGCTGTGACCTCCTTTCCAATGAAGAATCCATGGATCCCCCCAGTACAGCTGCAAGGGGTAGGATTTGATCTCCTTCCAGCTGGGATCCAGGAGCCTTGCAGTGTCCCATGGTTCCAACTGGATGACCCCAAGGTGCTGGGAATGCAAAGGGATGATGGTGGAGCAGATGAAGCATTAGTTGCAACACACGTGTGTGGAAGAGCCCCTAAAAGGCATCAGATATGGTCAGGAAGCTGTGGAGCAGAGAGGTGGGTTTGGGAGAGGAAGGGCAATTCCTCTGGGAATGTGGGCTTGAGAAATGAGGCACTTGGGAATGGCGGAATTGCCGTGGAATTTCCATGGCTGTATCTCACTGTCATCTCTCCCGGCGCAGGGGATCAGGTGTAGCCAGGGTTGCGGCGGTCTGGTCCGGGGGCAGGACGAGGACGACTCGTGCAGGCGGGGTTTTGGGGCCGGGGCTGGCGCAAGGGAATGGGTCTTCCCGGGCTTCACCAACCAGGTCCGAAGGCCGACCCGGGAGAGCAGGTGTACCCAGGATTCACCAGCCAAGTCCTGGGTCAGAACGGCAGCGGACAACAGGTCTACCCAGGGTCCTGGAGGTTCAGGGACGGGACGAGCGGTCTAGCCAGGATTTTGGAGCCAGGTTTGGCGGGCGGCGCAGGGGAACAGGTCTACCCCGGCATTCGGCAGCCAGGGACCAAGTCCGGCGGCGGACAACAGGTCTACCCATGCATTCGCCGGCAAGGGACTGTCTGGTCGAAGAGAACAGGTCTACCCAG
This sequence comes from Chamaea fasciata, assembly GCF_029207755.1. Lineage (NCBI taxonomy): Eukaryota > Metazoa > Chordata > Aves > Passeriformes > Sylviidae > Chamaea > Chamaea fasciata. The sequence continues at coordinate 385,801 of NW_027094165.1, forward strand.
GCCTTGGGCAGCCAGTTACAGTCTGGCGGCAGAAACAGGTCTACCCCGGCATTCACCAGCCAGGAACAAAGTCCGGCCGCGGACAACAGGTCTACCCAAGTGTTGGGCAGCCCGGCACCAAGTCCTGCCGCAGGCAACAGGTCTAAGCAGGGGTTGTGCAGCAAAGGACTAAGTCCGGTGGCGGATACCAGGTCTACCTAGGGGTTGGAGAGCCATGGACCAAGTCCGGCCGCGGAAAACAGGTCTACACGGGACTTGGGCAGCCAAGAAACAAGTGAAGCGGTAGACAACAGGTCTACCCCGAGGCTGGGCAGCCAGGGACCAAGTCCTGCCGCGGACAGCAGGTCTACCCCGGGGCATTCGGCAGCCAGGGACCAAGTCCGGCGACGGATAACAGGTTTACCCAGGGACCAAGTCCTGCCGCGGAAAACAGGTCTACCCCGGGGCATTCGACAGCCAGGGACCAAGTCCTACCGCAGACAGCAGGTCTCCCCAGGCACTGTCTGGCGGCGGATAAAAAGTCTACCCAGGGACAAACGCCTGCCGTGGACAGGAGGTCTACCCCAAGAAACGAGCCCTGCCGTGGATAACAGGTCTACCCAGGAAACAAGTCCGGCGGCGGAAAGCAGGTCTACCCAGGAAACGAGTCCTGCTGCGGACAGCAGGTCTACCCAGGGGCATTCGGCAGCCAGTGACCAAGTCCGACCGCAGACAGCAGGTCTCCCCAGGGACAAAGTCCTGCCGCGGACAACAGGACAGCTGCCGGTCCCTGTGCAGCAGAAGGAAGCCGCAGGGCGGGCGCCCGGGCGGCAGCGACAGCCGCTCCCTGGGCAGCGGCTTGAAGCCAGCGCGCCCGTCCCGCCCGTCCGGCAGCAGCCGCGCCCTGGGGAGCTGCTGGGAGCCGCAGGGCGGGCGCCTGCGCCCCTCCCGCCCCGCCGCCGGCCGCTGCCTGTTGGCCGCGCTCCGGCGCCTGATGCGGAGCAGGAGGTCGGGGCAGTCGCGGCGAAACCAGGGGTTCCTGTAGTGGAGCCAGGCGCCGGCATCGCCAAGCCAGCCCGGCACCTTGCGGAAGCCGTAGCGGTTCAGCTGGTGCAGGAAGTTGCATAACTGCGTGGCCCGGAAGGTGTGCGGGGCCGGCCCCTGGGAGCCGCCCGGGCCGAGCAGCTCCCGCTCCAAGAGGGAGCGGTCGATGAGCAGCCCCCGGGCCTGGCTGTCCCAGCGCACGGAGCGGACGCGGGGGCTGTTTGCCAGGTGCCACAGCTTGGCGGGGAAGGTGCCGGCACTGAGCCCGGCGGGCAGCGGCAGCTCCGGCATGGCGTCCATCGCCAGCAGTGGCCACAACGGCCGGAGGGCAACGGCCGCAGCACAGCACGGCTCGGCACTTTGCGGTTCGGCTCGGCTCGGCACGGCACGGCCAAGCACAGCACAGCTCGGCACAGATCAGCACAACTCGGCTTGGCACGGTTCGGCACGGGAAGCCCGTGGCCAGGGTGGGCTCTGGGAGCAGTGGTGGACTCTGTCCCCACGCTGCATCCTGTGCCTGGGTCACCGTCGGTGACGGAGGAAAAGGCCATTGCTTTGTCTTGGCTGGGGAAAGGATGAAAAGGGGACATGAGAAAGCATTCTTTTGGCCACCTTTTCAGCAGACTAACTGTTTTTTTCTCGCCATCTCTGCCTGTTTTTTGCAGAGTTGGAACATCTTTCATGATTTGGAGTCAGCAGCAGAAGCAGGAAGGGGCAGTGATTTTGTCAGCATTGTCATCAAAACGCTAGTGCTGCCCCATGGATGGATGTTGCTTTATGCAAGGGATGAAAGGCCTTCACTTGTAGGGCGCTCACGCCGGTGTCTTCCCAAATGACGTTGCCATTTTCTTTCCTCAGGAATCGCTTCTTCTGTTTTTCCCCCCATCTGGGGAGATTTCCAATGCAAATGCCTCCTGCAGCCAGCTCTTGCCAATGCAGACTGACAAAGGAGATCTTGCAATGGACAGAGACTCCCTAGAGCTGGTGTGGAGAGGTGAGGGGGCAAGGTTTGTCCTTTAGTCTTGAAGTCTTGTTGGGGAGCTGATTGTGCTTGGGGGCACTGACAAAAATGATGTGTCCTGTAAAACCACAGAGACTTTGGGGTTGTCATGTTGGGGCAGAAATTTCTGTCTGAGAACTTTTTGAAAAGTTTCAATTAACCTTTTTTTTTTTTTTTTTTTTTTTTCTTTTTTCCTGCAGAGATCCTTTTCCATACCTTTTGGGGAACTTCCCTCTGCTGGTCTCCCAGGTCAGGCCATTTCCCAAGGTTCCTTCCCAAAGTGAGGAGTAGCCCATGGCCTCCACTCTCCACTGGAACCAAAGGAAGCACAGAGCTTGCTGTTGCGGGAGAAGAGCTTCTCTTTCCTTTCCCTTTGGGGCAGGTTGGTATGTTCTCATTTGATAAAGGGAGGTTTAAACTCTGGAGGTGTTGCATTTCAAACTGCTCCAGCCTCAAGCTCTTGTGTGGGTATCCTTGGACAAAAGACCTCCCTGTGTGAGCTCCCAGTGGGCTGGTTCAGTAAGGAAGTTGATATTTCAGGCTTGTGACTGCTGAAAGCAGTTGGTGTCTGGAGGTGTCCGGAGCTGAGAGCGACTACTTTTCTCGCCTGGCTGCAGAAAAGGTAGTTGGAAAGTGGGGATTGCACTTGCAGAGATGGCAGTCAGGGGTGTTTTCCAAGAAATGGGCTGGCAGAGAGGCAGGTCTTGTGCTCAACTGGCTGTGTGTTTGTTTTGGTGGTGGGGAGATGTTATAATGAATCAGCCGAGACTCCATAGCCTTCATGCAGGAAAAGCCAATTCTTTATTCACATCGCTTCTTTTGTCCAGTTTTCAGGGACCTCATGCACCACACCCGTTGGCGGGTAGTTTCCTTACTGCCTCATTTATTGGTCAGAAGGTCATTTGTATGTATATGCTAAGTTTCAGGTTGTTTCCATTTTTCCTTGGTGGGTTCTGATGGAACAGAGCTAATATTTATGCAGATGCACTTGTTTTTCTCCCTAAGAATAGGCTGTTGTGTGAACAAACTTCTCTTTCTTTAAACAGTTTTCAACTGGGAGCTTGCAGGCTATTGCTAGCTGCTTAGCTAAAGTAGCATGGCCTCATCCGTATTCCATAAGACCTTTCTTTAATAACATTTTTTACCTGTCTGCAACAGGGAGAGTCACAGACACAGACACAGACACCAGCTGAAGCAACAGTGTCATTTACTATCATGCAGGAGTGCAAAGACAAATCAGAAAAGAAGAAGGTAAGCAATGCACCTTATCACTGGTACAAAAGGTTGCCTCTAGTGGTTAAGAAAGATACATCAGCAGACACCCTTTTTACTTTATCCTTCATCCAGATCCACTCATCAGGTGGGGAAAGCTGTCCCAGCAAAGCTCGGGAAAGTCACTGCGAGGAACTAGGAAATCCTACACTGCCTCCCCCTTTCTTGGCCACCAGGCTTCTGACTGCACTGTGAGAGTAGCCCAGCTTTGACAGTGGTGAACGAGCAATCTGACAGACCTTCTGGGGCAGGAGATCTGATTTCCTTCTCCTCCTGGTTTTCTCCCTGAGCCTGTCCAGGGCTCAAAGAGGAACCAAGGCCAGATGTGGCCTTGTCTGATTTCTTCATGCTGAAAGAAAAAGACGTGTTTCACCAATGAATGAATGCATAGATCCTAATGATAGTAACACTTAGTTAAGGAGCAGATCCATTGAACGTTTGGTTGGAAGGGTCATCCAGAGGGCAGATTTAGCTCAGGACCTGTTGTTCAGGCCTTAGTCCTTCAGTATTTTGTGGTGCAAATCAATGCCCTGGAAAGCTGGAAACAAATGAGTCCCTCTTGAGCACGTTTCAGAGCGGGAGCAGGATTAGCCCTGCAAGGCTGGGCTAGGGCCAAGAGCAGAGGGCCAGCAGGCTGCATTTGCCCAGAGGCAGCCGTCCAGACCAAGAAGGCCACTGGTGCCCAGGGCCTGAGGTGCCCGAGGCTGCCTCCCCGCTGTGCAGCTCTGCAGAGCCCGTGGAGCGCAGGGTCCCGGGCAGCCAGGGCGGCCTGGCTGCCTTGGAGCACGAGGGGTGTCCCAGAATGCTGCGGCCCTTGGCTTTTTAACTGTTGCTCAGAGTCTTGTCATTAGTCCACACTGTCTGACATGTTTTCCTTTCCTCTGGCATATTGAAGAGAGCTTTTTGAGAAAAGTGGCTGATGTAGCTTCTGCTGGTGCTGGTGCTTTTGTCTGCAGGTCAGGGCAGGTGGTTTGAACCAAGGACGGAGTCCGCAGTTAACACTGCAGTTTTGCCAAGCCAAGAAAACCATTCACAACTGGGTGACTGATGCTGAGCAGCTTTGCTAGTTTTTGGAAAGTTATGACCTTAAAAAACCCAACAAATGTTCCTACATGAGGGTACCAGCAGTGTACCAAAGATCCCAACTTTTTCCACCTCTTTTCTGTGTCTTTGGTGTTTCTAAGTTCCCCATTCCCCAGCAGGAATGAAAGCATGGATGATAATGTGAGTGATTTGAGAGCTGTGTGTTGTGCCCTGCCACATCAGCGTTGATGACAGGCTGGACATGGACAGGTGTGTCGAGTTCAATTCATCCCAGTTCTGTGCCAACAGCAGCCCCAAGATGCCGAGAAGAACAAGGACGGTGGGTGGGTGTGCACGCACAGCCCTGTGGGCTGGCTGCTGTGTGGGCAGAAGGTTCTCAACAGCAGTACATCTTCACTCCCCCAAGTGGGAAGAATATATCAGATCTATATGAAATGAAAATATTTATGAAACTGCACTCAATGGTACATATTTATATGTATCATAGATGCAATTTATCAAATATAATGCTGCATATTCTATATTTTGATATGCCATAATCAATAGAATATATCAAATATAGAGTTGATCTTTCCCTAAGCTATTGCCTGTGGGTCCTAGAGGCCATCTCCTAGTGTTCCTACATTTGTGCCTTCTGGTACTAGTTCTTATAGCAGCAACTCCCCTGGGAGTTCCTCCAGGGAACTTCACAGCAAGGGCATCCATCACTGTCGTGGCTGTGGGAACTTGTTGCTTGCCATTTCTCCCCCAGAATCCTTGTGGATTCTGGAGCATGTCAGCACAAGTGCCCATGTGCTGGATTCTTGGAATCACTTGGTCCCTGTAGTGAGGGGACTATGCTTGGAGCTGTTGGGCCATAAGGAAAAGCATCAGTAAAGCAAGGACTTGCTGACTGTTTGGGGGAAAAGGGAGGGGTAATGACTGAGGCAGGTTTGTCTTGGATGCTACCCAAGTTTTCTGCTTCTTGTACTGTCGGTTTTTTCACAGCTCCTTCAGTTATTGAGAAGATGTTACAATAATGTTCAATCTGAGCATGCCACTTTCTTACTGAGGCCATCTGGGCCACTCCGTCAGGTGGGGGAGTCCCAGTAGTGACTGACTTAAAAACTTGGAAATGCTCTCTCCAAACAACTGGTTGTTGTTGTACAATCTTCTCTACTTGTATGAGAGCTAGGCTAACCACAAACAAGCCTTTTTCCCGGGCAATATACCTCTTTTCAGCATCTCTGAAACCATGGGAATAAAAACCAACAGGCCATGTCGGACCACCAGGACCCCACTGCCATATGTGTACTGACAACCCTGAGGAAGCAAATCCCCATTCCCCCTGGAAAGGATCTATAGGATGAATAGGGCCAAGGGCTTGGTGAGCAGTTGCTTCAAAAATCAGTAATTGCATTGCTTCTTCTTGAGAAGCAGTCCGTTCCCATTTTACCCCTTTTCTCAGGAAGTTATTAAGAGGTCTGGCAATTATAGAAAAATCTGGAATGGGTTTTCTCCAAAACACTAATAATCCCAAGGCATGCTGTAAATCTTTCCTGGACTCAGGCACTTTAATTTGATCTAAGGAGGTTAGGGTGCCAGGTGGGCTGCATGTCATACCTCCTTTCCACCAGATACCCAAACATTTTACTTCTTGAGAAGGTTTTTGTCTTTTCTCTGAGGGGATCTGCAAACCAAGGCTTTCTAAGTGGGAAATTATTTTCTGTTGAACGCCCCCCACTTGCTGTGTCTTATTGTTTAAAACTTTTGCTAGGGAGTGCTGTAGCTTGTTGCCCAAGGTTTGTGGAAGAGGAGGTGCGCTGGGTTGTTGGTTGGATGATTCCAACACAATGGGTTTGGGACAGGGCCAATTAGAAATTATTTTAGCCAATTTATCATAAGGCAAGTTATCCATTGCTTCTGGTGGCACTCCCCTTTTCAGCCCTAGCGACCACAGTTGCTGCTGGCTGGAAATTTGTTTTCCCTTTTCTGATTTTTCATTAGGAGAGGCAATGTGCCTGACTCCTCTGGGTTTTTCTGGTTTGTCCTCTGAGTACTTCACTGGTCCATGTTTTCTACTGTAATTTACTAACTCCTCTGCTACCTCACTCCATGTCCAAAGTTTATAACTGTTGTTAGATTGTGTCCTAGGAGTTGTAAAAGGTGAGGAGTCAGTGGAGTCAGTGGAACCAGTTTGATCTCTTGTGTGTCCGAGAAATCTTTCAAGTCTATCTACTGAAGCGATAGATGCTATTGTTTTTGGAAGAAAAATTGCTGTTGGTTTAAGAGACTCTGGCAAACCTCGAATGAGGGGGGTCATAATCTCAGGTTTGACAGGCTGTTGCATTGGTGACTCACAGCCAGAGATTAATTTTCTTTCATGTATCATTTGCAAGCATGCAGCTTTGTGTATGTTTTCTAGGAGTTTGTCTGAGGTGCCGACTATTGCCAGAGGGTCGCCCCTCTCAAGGGGGTTTAACCCCCCTGCCCAGTGAGCTGCACGCTGTGTCAGGGAGCATGGAGCATGTGTGTTTCCTGTTGTTAAGAAAACTCCATGTCCCCAATAGCCACTTGCTTCTTGTTCACTTAATTTAATTTGGTCGCCCCCTGTGAGGGAAACTCTGAAAACATACTCTGTCTCTGATTCACTAGGGAGGCGGGAGTATTCTTTCTTTAATTTAGCTAATTCAGTGGCTGTGTATGGTATTTCTTTGGTGGTTATGTGGGGATCACCATCTTCTTCATTTATATAATTATATTCTGTTTTGATGAGAGGTCTCAAGTTGGAGCAACAGTGTTCCCCACAATTTTGCATGTGTACTAATTCTTTCTGAGGGTATATTTGTTTAATGTTGTATGTCTCCTTTCCTTCTATTTTTCCTTCTGTGGGTGAATCTGCAGATTTTAAGTTTTTACTTCGCCCTTCTGCAAGGGAAATCTGCAGCAAATAATTCTGATTTCTTTCCTGTTCTAATTGTTTTTGCAAAGCTTCTACCAAATTCTGCAGGGATTCTATGACTGCTTTTTCTTCACTCACCCATTCAAAACGGGTTTCTATGGCTGCAGAAAGACAGGCCCCCAAAACTGAGCAAAGAATGGTTTTATTTCTGCCCAGTTTGTATCTAGCATCATGTTGCAAAGAATATATTCTATCTACAATGTTTTCAAAGTTACAATCAATTATTCTGTGCCCACCTTTCTCCGTCTGGAGAAGGTCTAGCACCATGTTTTGCTAGCAAAGCATAAAATGCATTCTTATCTTTTTCACTCATTTTGTGCAGGGACCAAAACCACTCTCAGGGAGGTACGCTTCAAGTTACACCAAAGGCACAGCTAAAACTGTGTTTCCCTTTGCTTCCCTGGAATGGGAGAGGAGACCAAAACTGCCTGGGAGGTTCACCTTAGTTCCAAAGAGTTGTCTCCTCAACGACACCAAGCAGCCCAAAACATACAAAAACTAACTACAGTCCCATCTTTTGCACAATGAGATCCTTTTGTGAAATCCTGATGACAGGGAGTGCTATACGCCTGGGTGTATACAGTTGGCGGGAATTTTCCCTGGCCCCCCCTTGCTTTCTAACAGCGCTCACCGAAGTGGCGTGCTAGGTGCGGCTGAGATGTGGGTCCTTCCCCTGTTACAAGCTATACAAAACCCGCAACCCCTCTGTCCATCAAGATCCTGCCCGTGACGCCAATTTAATGTCACGATCCGCTCACACAAGCGGGGTTCGTGATGGTTCGTTTTAGGGATCTCAGAGCACAAAAGACACAGCGGGGGACAAACTCAGTTTACTCAATCACAAATGCACCTTTATTTAGTGCCAAAAAATGCCATAGTGGGGAGAGAAATAAAAAATAGTAAGAAAGAGAGAGAAAGAGGGGAAGGGGATTATAGCTATGAACGTGGAGGGTCGAGTCTTCGACGCCTAACGATGCCTATAGACGCGATCTTCTCCAGTGGGGTGATCACAAAAGTGAGCGGGGGTCTCCAGAGGTTTTATAGGTTGGTCAAGGCGTGAAGCAAAGCAAGGGGCACAGAGCCAAAGCAGGAACCAGCTGTGTAAAGGCTGAGTGCTCAGGAACAAGCTGCAAACCGTACCTCCAGTACGGACAGACCAGTTTGGACAGGCAGCCCTGGCTCAGTCCACTGTGACCAGTTCCATTGTTCTTGCACTCCGCTCTCATGGAGATGCATACCAGTCCTCCGAGACTTGGCAAGCGTTCCACCTCAGCCAGGCCAGGGGCTGCTTTCAGAGCCTGGGGTCTCAGTCCTCAATCATTGGAGACAGTCGTGAGGCATATCACATCCTTGGACAGACTCTGACAGCTTCCTGTCATGGGCAGAGTGGGAGCTTCAGGCAAAAGCTTCATTTCTTCACTGGAGAAACTCCTGCTGAGTCACGAGGTGGAGAAATGACACCCAACAGACACCATGGATCCTCAAACCCCTCCAGGATGCCTGACTTTTCAAATTCCATCTAAGAGAGGAGACTGGGAGTGGCTGGATCCAATCCTAGTCCCAGACTTTGTCAAAGGTTTACGTGTAAAAGACTGGACAGGTGGAATTGAACTGCAATGCAATTTGTCCCCAAGGATTACCGATCCAATACCAGATATATTTCCATAAATACAGCTATGACTGATTCTGATCAGGATTTGACAGAAAGATTTATTTACACAACAGAGCAAATAGAAAAAAGAGAGTTATTTACTCCACAGTATAGGAGCTGTAACAATTATATAGAATATAGTGCTCTAGGAAGCAATTTTGAAGTAAACAGGGCCTTGTTGGACTTGTTTGAGCCCATTCCAGGCAGAGCCTCCTGCTCCATGAGGAACTGCCTTTCCTGTGCCATGACCAGGGCAGGTCCCGCTGCAGGAAAAGCCCCAGGCCAAGCCAACACAACGAAGGGCTCGGGCACAAGTGCAGAGTGCCGTGCTGGGAGCTGTGCCAGGGAGAGCCCGAGGCACCAAAGGCACCTTGGCAGCAGCAGCTGCTTCCAGGCCATGGCCAGAAGCCTCCCTTGGCAGCCCGGCCTGCTGGCCCCCACTGCACAGCTGCTGCTTCAGGGCTCATTTCTGCCTGGGCTCTGCCCCAGCCCGCAGAGTGACACCTCAGCCCTGACTCTGGCACAGCCGCTGTGCCTGAGCCCTGCAAAGCCTCAAGGTCACCTGTGCCTCCCTGGCTCTGGCAGCCCCTGGGGCAGGGGGGGAAAGGCCAGAGAAGGGGCTGGCTTTGGCTGCTGGATGTGGGCTCCAGCAGAGACAAGGAGGAGTCAAGGGAGTGGATGGAGTCCAGCCAGCAGCCCCTTCTCCCCATGCAATCCTGGAATGGTTGGGATGGGAAGAGCTCTGGAGTGCTCATCTCATCCAAACGCCTGCGATGAGCAGGGACATCTTTCACCGGATCAGGTTTTTCAGAGCCCTGTCCCAGCTGGACCTGAATGTTTCCAGGGAGGGGGCATTGACCAGCTCTCTGGGAAAGCCTGTCCTGGTGGATCACCAGCCTCATGCTCAAAAATTTCTTCCTTATCTCTCCGCATCTGAACCTCCCTTCCTTCAGTTTAAAACCAGCACCCTTTGTCCTATTGGGACAGGCCCTCCTAAAACCTTTGTCCACCATTGCATTCCCAATGAGCCGGGTTTCCGTGGCAGTTGCCGGGACAGGTGACCCAGGTGTGCTGTCCCAGTGAGGGCTGCCATGGAACCAGTGCCCAGCACTGCCCCTTTCTGCCTGGCTGAGCTGCCTTTGGCCCTGGCAGCGGCGTTTGCTGCTGGTTCCGCGGCGCCTGAGCAGCCGGCGCGGCACAGGGCAGGTGGCCGTGGCACAGCCCCCAGCAAGGGATCCCCTCTGGCTCTGGCCACTGACACCAGCCCTGGGCAAGGGGCCCAGGCACTGGGCTCAGGGCACTGTCCATGGCCACAGCCCCTTGCCATGGCCCCGGGCAGCTTGGGATGATGATCCAGCCTCCCTCCTGGCCCAGGCCTGGGCTGCAGCGCCCTTCCCCACAGCCTGTGTGCACAGAAGCACTTCCAGGGCTCTCTGCATTTCCCTTGCCCTCACTCTTGCCTCACTCACACACCTCCCAACAACCCACCTGGAGCTTTGACTTGCAAGGAGTTCAAAGCTTGTCTGTCCTTGAGGAGTTGGTCTAATTCTGCCTCCAGCCGACTCTAAATTTTTGTTTATCGTACATCTTCGTTGGTGTCTAAAACATTCCTTGCATGGTTCTGCCTTGGGGAAGGGGAACCTCCTTGGTGACACCTTGGGCTTGCCACAAATTGAGGAGATTGTTTGGAACTTAGGAGGTTTTGATTGCTAAGAAAGGAAGAAAACCTCTCTTTGTCTGAGTGAACCCAGTTCTCTGAGCAAAGCAGGTCCCAGGTGAGTGAGGAGAGGCAGGATGGGGTTAGGGAATGTGGAGCATGGTTGTCCAAAGTGGATCAGACCTCAAGGCACAGCTCCTCTGACCAGGCCAGACTTCCTTAGGAGAGACCCTGGATCAGTATCAGTCACTTGAATGCTGCAATGACCTCTGCTCTCAAGAGAAAAATACCCCCTTTGAAAAGAAGAGTGTTGATTCCTTCGACGCTCTTTGAAATATTTCTCCATAACTCTAGGAAAAAAGACTTCCTAAGGAACTGCACCAGGCCAGAAGGAAATCAAGGCACAGCCGTGGTTTGTCAGGACTTGCTTTCTCCTAATGAGCCCAGTGATGCATTTGGTGCTGAGCCCTGGAACCTCAGGGCCTGAGAAGAGATTGCACAAACCTTTCCAGGAGTCAAAGTCAGAGGAAAAACCCAAAGTGTCTGGAAGCATTAAAGGGTCACCCTGTGGTCCATCCCCAACACAGGTTCCTCATGGAGTCCTTGGAGGAGAGAACTGGAGGCCAGGATTGCACCAAAACCTCTCAGAGACTCAGTGTGGGAAGGAAAAACCCAAAGTACCTTAAACACCCTGAGTATCTCAAAGCATGAATGAGCCCCACTGAGTGTCAATGCACAGCTCTCAAGGGACTCCTTAAAGCAGATAATTGGGGCCATGATTGCACAAACCTCTCAGAGACTCAGTGGCAAAAAGAAGTGCTTAAATGACCCCGATTACCTTGAAGCATGAATGAGCTCCACCGAGTGTTGTTACTGAGTAAAAATCTCAAGGGACTGATTAGAGCAAATAATTGGAGGCCACGAGTGCACAAACCTCTCAGACTCAGTGTCAAAAAAAAGTCCTTGAATAAACCTTGAGTAGCCGGAATTACTGATGAGCCCCACTGAGTGCTTTTACTGATTGAGAATCTCAAAGGACTTGTTAAAGTAGATAATTTGGGCAACAATGGCACAAACCTTTCGCAAAGTCAGTTTTAAAAGGGAAGCATCAAGTACCTTTAAAAACCTGAAGTGCTTTGAAGCATTAATGAGTGCACTGAGTGTCATTACTGACAAAGGCTCTCAAGGGACTAATTAAAGCAGATAACTGGAGGCCGTGATTGCACAGACCTCTCTGAGACTCCAAGGCAAAAGCAAAGCCCTAAGTCCTTTGAAAAGCCTGCAGTCCCTGGGAGCATTAAGGAGCCCCCAGGGCCATTCCTGACCAAGGCTCCCCAGGGACTCCTTCCAGCACATCCTTGAGGCCACTGGGATGGGAGGGGGATGCCGAGGGCAGGACAAGGGGCTGACAGTGCCCAGCCTTGCCGGGGCTGTGCCAGAAGGCCCCAGGGCCTCAGGACAAGGTGACTCCTCACGGCCCTTGGTGGCACAGAGGCTGCTGTGGCCCAGGGCACCAAGACTTGGCTTCTCTTTGTCCCCACGTGTCATCACTGCCTGCAGTTCTCTGCTCTGGCTGGGGCCTGGGGACACTTTCTCTGTCGTGTCCCTCAGCGGGACCCAGTAAAACTTCAAGAAACTTTGGAGCTGGATTCTGACTTTGAATTCTTGAGAGGTTTCTCCAGCTCCCTCTCAGGGACTGATGTTCAGGGCCTCAGCACAAGCCTGGAGAGGGTCACTCAAGCCCTTGTGCCGTGTCTGTGCGGCTGAGCTGGGCCGGGCTCCTGGCACAGAGGCAGCTCCTGGCAAGGGCAGCGCTGCAGAGAGACAGCTCTGCCCAGGAGCAGCTCCTGTGCCCAGCCCAGCAGGGCTGGGGCACTGCCTGCAGCCACCCCGGGCACAGCACACAGGCACAGAGGGCTTCAACTCAGCCTGGGCTGGCAGCGCAGAGCAGAGCTCACTGAGGGCTCACTGGGGGACAAATCCTCGCAGCGTTAGGAAGAGTCACTCCCAGGCTGGGGGAAGAGAAGCTGCAGCTCCTGCAGGGATCTCCTGAAGCTGGCACATCCCACAGCTTTAAGGCCCTTCCAGGAGGACTCTCAGCGTGGCTGCAGAGCAGGCATGTGGCCCCAGGGCAGGGCTGGGTGTCCCTGCTGCAGCCCCCGAGGCACAGCACAGGGCAGCTCCCTGTTGCCGGGCTCTGCTGCAGGGCTGAGCAGCCGGGGCTGCAGCCAGGGGTGCCCAGGGCTGTCGAGCAGAGCAGGGTCCTGCAGCCCAGGGCGCTGCGCTGGGCCAGGGACCCTGCTGCCTGCCAGGGACAGCTCTCAGCTGGCCCGGGGAGCTGCTGCCAGCGCTGGGGAGAAGCTGTGGGGGGAAGGAGCCACCCTGAGCAGGGCAGGTGCTGCTGCTGAGAGGGGCTGTGTGGGGCAGGGCTGCTCCCAGCTCCAGACCAGCCTGGGCACAGCTCCGGAGGACACTTGCCAAAGGAAGCTAAGCCTGGTATTGCTGCAAAGACCAGGAGCTTTCCTGAGAGTGTTTTCAATTTCCTGCTTGGAGAAGGATGGGAAAGTTGGGGTGATGACAAAAACATTTTTGCTTTTGATGCATTTTTCATTTATTCGTAGCTCTGTTAACTACTATTATGTAGTTATAAAACTATTATCTTTAATCAACTCTATTCAACTACTATGACTCTATTCAACTACTTTTATATACTTGTATTACTATAATCTTTAATTAACTCTACAACATTTCCTACCCTTTATCTTAGATTTTAGAACAATAAGCTTCAAAATATATTCCTGAAATACTGCCCAGTCTTATTGTCAGGAAGTGGACCTACAAGATGAACATTTTGTTTTTAAACCAGAGTGTGAGCAGTCAGAAAAAAAAGTGGCACAAAGAAGCCCTTGGACCTACTCCAATGGGTTGACCCAGAGGTTTGTAGCTGTGGATACTGAATTTCCTATTCGATGTTTCTGTTAAATATCCTAGTTAATCAACCTCTAATCAATTGTTGAAATCAGGGGCTGGGTGTTCGTCATTCCCACTGAGACACCTGGAAGTTTCCAAGAAAGGTCTGGTTTTTACTTCACTGTTGTAACGCTGTTGCAAGGGGTTTTTTTCTCTTCTGATTATAGGCAAAAGAGGATGAGTGAAGCAGAACAGGAATTGTAATCACAGAACCACAGAACATTCTGAGTTGAAAGGGACACCTAGGATCATCAGAGTCATGTTTAATCATTTACAGAGACTCCTGGTTTGTAACTTTGGGTGGTCAGTCTCTCTGCTGGGAGCCTCCTAAAGGGCCTTCAGCCACTCCTCAGCCCTCAGCAGCAGCAGCAGCAGCATCCCCTTTGCAGGGCCCAGCAGGGCTCTCCTGAGCTGCCCTTGCCCAGCTGCAGACAGACCCTGCCCCAGGCCGGGCCCTGCAGACAGGCAGGTTTCTGTAGGGCTGGGCCCAGGGCGCAGAGGGTGGGATGGGCTCTGTGAGCACTGGCAGGGACAAGGCTCCTCTCAGGAGGGAAATGTCCAGGCCCAGGGAGAGGCTCAGGGAAGGAGAGGGGGCTGAACAGAGCAGTGCTGGGGGCAGGAGGGCACTGTGGGTGTGTGGGAGGTGCTGTGCACAGCTGGGCACGGGAACACTGTCCTGAGTGCCTGGCTGTGTCTGCCCTGCCCTCCCAGGCACAGCCCCACAACATCTTCTCTTGGTTCTGCCCTCCCCTGATACTGTCACTGTCATCTGGTGCTCTCAGGGAGGCTCTGGCATTTGCAGCAGCTGAGCCAGGCACTGCCCTTGGGATTCTTGCCAGGCAGCTGTGTCCATGGGAATGGGGTGTCCGAGCTTCCCTGTGAGCTGTGTGGCTGTGGGCAAAGCAGTCCATGGGAAAGGGGAATGAGCTGAGCCCCCTCCCTGAGATCCCATCATGGGCACACCCGGGGATCTCCTTGCTGCGTCCTTCCAAGCTCTGAGCTGCCCTCCTGCCTGCAGATCTGTGCCAGAGCCTCTGGCAGTTCCCTGAATGTGCCACGGGGAAGTGCAGGGATGCCACAGCTGAGGAAATGCTGTTGGGTTTGCCAAGGGAGCTGTGAGTGTCCTTGGCAGAAGGGGGTGCTGAGGACCTTGCCCAGAGACCTTTGGAGAGGGCGAGACATTCAGGGATCCCTCTGCTCTGGGCAAGGTCTGGTGCAGCAGAAATGCTGGGGATTTCTGACCTCAGTATACCAGGAATGATGTGTGGGCAGGAAAATAATGCCTATAATTCCTTCCTGTTTTCCATGCCCTTTAGAAGTGGGAGCGAAGATGGCAACAAGCCTTTCTGCATTAGGAGTGATTCCACTGACAAATCCTGAATATCTAGGCTTGTCCCTCTGCCACATGGCCAAAAACCCAGGGCAGTGGGGCAGGGACGGCTCCTGGAGAGCCCCCATGCACAGGCCTGGCTGCTCCTGGCACACTCAGACAGCACAACTGGAGCTCAGGCAGGGACCTGGGTGAAGGTTTTCCCGGAGCAGGAACAAGGGTGGGTGAATCACAGTGGGACAGTCTACAGGGAATGACCCATGTTTGGCTCAAAGCAGCCTGTCCTGACTTGTCACTATCCTTTATCCGTGAACACGTCCCCATGTGCAGCCACAGCAAATGTCCAACAGCAGCTCCATCCGCCGCTTCCCTCCTGCTGGCATTGGCAGACACGCGGCAGCTGCAGCTCCTGCACTTCTGCCTCTTCCTGGGCATCTCCCTGGCTGCCCTCCTGGGCCACGGCCTCATCATCAGTGCCATAGCTTGCGGCCACCACCTGCACAGCCCCATGTTCTTCTTCCTGCTCAACCTGGCCCTCAGCGGCCTGCACCACTGTCCCCAAAGCCATGCACAATTCCCTCTGGGACACCAGGACCATCTCCTACAAGGGAGGTGCTGCACGGCTCTTTTTCTTTCTGTTCTTCATGTCAGCAGAGTATTTGCTCCTGACCATCATGTGCTATGACCGCTCTGTGTCCATCTGCAAACCCCTGCACTACGGGACCCTCCTGGGCAGCAGAGCTTGTGCCCACATGGCAGCAGCTGCCTGGGCCAGTGCCTTTCTCGATGCTCTCATGCACACGGCCAATGCATTTTCCCTGCCCCTGTGCCATGGCAATGCGCTGGGCCAGTTCTTCCACGAGGTTCACCAGATCCTCAAGCTCTCCTAGTCCAACTACTGCTTCAGGGAGTTTGGGTTCATTGGTTTTTCCATCTCTTTAGGATTGCGTTGTTTTGTGTCCATTGTTTTCTCCTATGTGCAGATCATCAGGGCCGTGCTGAGGATCCCGTCTGAGCAGGGACGTCACAAAGCCTTCTCCACCTGCCTCCCTCACCTGGCCGTGCTCTCCCTGTTCCTCAGCACTGTCATGTTTGCTCACCTGAAGCCCCCCCCAGTCTCCTCCCCATCCCCGTATCTGGCCCTGTCAGTTCTGTTCTCGCTGGTGCCTCCAGCCATGAACCCCCTCATCTGCAGCCTGAGGAAGCAGGAGCTCGAGGCTGCAGTGTGGAAGACTGATGGCTGGATGGTTTCACAAACATTAAACTGCTGGCCAGTTTCTCAAAATCACTTGTCATAAAAGTCATTTTTGATACCTCTTGTTGCTTTACTTTGGAGGTTCTTTTCCTTTGTTTTACTTTTGTAATATTGTCCACAAAGCCGTGTCACTGTTTGTGCCATTCCTCATCTTGTTTCTCTCCACCTTCCGTGTGGCCACAGACTGTGTCAATGAGGGGCTGCACTCCTGGTGGCTTTAAAGGAACCCAAGGATCTGGCAGGCAAGTTTTCTGCAGAGATCCCCCTTTGGTTCTCTTCTCTGGATGAGAGCTGGGGGCAGATCAGTGCTGGCACAGCAGCTGTGCCCAGGAGCAGCAGCCCTTGGTGTTGGCAGCGCTGCTCCCGTGGCCCTGCCCCGCTGCCCTCCTGGCCCTGGTGTTGCTGTAGGGCCGGAGTGCTCTCGGCGCCGGGCACAGGGCTGGGGCTGGCAGTGCCGGGGCTGCAGCAGGGACAGGCCATGGGCTCCGCTGGGGCAGCGCTGACGCCTCAGGGCAGGGCCTCGCTGCTCCAGGCTCCTTGCCCAGGCTCTCTCCAGAACACGCCCAGGCCCAATGCTGTGCACGGAAAAGCCCCGTGAGCAGCCCCAGGGTGGCCGTGGGCAGGCTGGGGGCAAACAGCCCGGCTGGGGCTCTGCAGGGTCCCTGGGGGAGACGGGAAGGAGCAGCAGAGCCGGGGCTGATCCATCCCCACTGTGCTGGACACCCCCGGGCAGCGTCCCAGAGCGTCCTCATGCCCCTGCCAACAACATCCCCCCTCTGCAGCCCTGGCCTCTCTCCCAGCTCACACGGGGGCCGCATCCTTGCAGGCACAGACACGGCAGCTCTGGCTCAGGAGCCCCTGTTTGCAGTGCCCAGAGCAGGCCTGAGCACCCCCATGGTGTTGGTGTGGGGAGATGAACCTGAGGGAGCACAAATGCCATCAGCCCCTGGGGCCAGGAAGGGCTGGGGGACAGGAGGGAAACCACTCAGTTCTGTCCTGGCCTCTGAAGTCAGCCAGAAAGTTTGTTCCCATCAGCTGGGAGTTTCCTGTGCCACTGCTGACTTACTAAAATATGGATATTGATCTACTATCGATACCCAACTGTGACAGACAGAAGACTCTCTAACAGTTTAGAGTTAGAAAGTGTATGCTCAATGCAATGCCAGGCAGTTGTGTGCGATCACTCCCTAAAATGCACTGCCAAGTTACAAATTCAAGTACTAATACATATTTATAGCACTAATACTAATACATATTATACTAATACTAATATATATTATTAAGTATCAAAAATACTAATACATATTTATAACACTAAAACCTCCCATTCTCTGCTTCATATTATAATTAGCTAAAAAGCTATTAAGCGTGTGTAGTTTGTTCTTTGAATTGGGTCAGTCGTCCTTTATATGGGGAGGGGGCGTAAAAAAAGGAAGTAAGTGGAGTCTTCCTCATTGTAAACTTTCAACCTTTACAATGGATATCAAGATAAATGATAACTGGTCACACTCCTGTTTCCTTTCTCCGTGACTGTTGAATGGGTTTTAGGATGCTCGAGGATTTACAATTGTCTGTGTTCCTAAATCTATTTATCAGTTTCTTCTGTTTCTCATTATAAACACAGCTAAACAAACACAAAAATGACAAGCAATTAGTTATTTAGATCCAGGACCGTTATCCTTGATCGGAATCCTTTCATCTAACCATTAACTTCTAATTCTTTCCAGCACAGCTTATCTAGCTACCTACTTTAACTAATTCTGGCAAAGCTTATCTTTAGCTAAAACATTAACTTTTCTCAAATCCTTACCTCCTTTGAAATTCATCTCTCAGCTCTCCCTTGATTTCCCCGTGGTCTGTTGCAATTCACTGGGAGATCTTTTTTCCTAGAGTTACGGAGAAATATTTCAAAGGGCTTCTAATAAACGCACATTCCTATTTTCAAGGGTGTATTTTTCTCTTGAGAGCAGAGGTGATTGCAGCATTCAGTGACTCATATTGACCCAGGGACTCTCCTAAGCAGGCAGGTCTGGCCTGCTCAGAGAAGCTGTGCCTTGAGCTCTGACCCAGTGGACAACCTTGCTCCACATTCCCCAACTCCATCCTGCCTCTCCTCGCTCACGTGGGACCTGCTTTGCTCGGAGAACTGGGTGCACTCAGGCAACGAGGGGTTTCCTTTCTTTTATTTTAGCAATCCAAAACCCCTGAGCTTCCCCATGGAAAACAGACAATCTCCTTGTAATAGATACATAGTATTAAATTCGTGGATTAAAATTGTGTGTATTAAAACTTTGCAGTGGAATGTAAAAAACCCCTGAATTCCTGGAAAGAGTTCCAGGGCATCTCTTCGCATACCACAGTCTTTTCACAGTCCAAAGGTGTTACCTCGACATCTGCCAGAGAGGTAACCGGGAAACGGCCCATTAAGCATGGGCTGGCCACATCTTCACAGCTCATCAGGAGATCCGATACCAATCTGGGCAGAAACCTTCTGACAGAAGATTCGGAGACTTTTCATTCAGACGTCTTCTCAATTTCTCAGGAAACTCTTTCAGATATCCCTTGCGGACACCAGACATTTCAATGATTATGTTATGTACGTGATGTCATGTTCTTCGGGTTCTTTGTTACCGTCTTGTTTTCGCCTCAGGGTAGAAAAATGGTCTAAAACACCTCCCCTGAGACCCCGAATTTGTGGGCACTACTCCGGAGAAGCACCCTTTGCTGCTCCCGGGTTGTCCACCCAACATTCGACCGATGTTGTCCTGATTTATCGTGGCGTTTCCCGAAATTGCTTTTCAAATTTGTTAAATAAATCTTTGATTTTGGAAATTGGCTCTGATCATTTATAACATCCTCAGGTGTGTGCCAAGCCCAAGGTGCCACCAAGGAAGTTCCCCTTTCCCAAGGCAGAACCATGCAAGGAATGTTTTAGACGCACAGGAAGTTCTAAAATAAACACAAATCCAGAGCCTGGGCTCTCTCACTGTTCCCGGCTCCTGCACAGTCCCTCTCTCAGTCCCTTGGCCCCCCGGAATCCCCTCTGGGGCTCAGAGAACAGCCGGCAATGGAAGCTTGCCCTGAAAAGGCACCATTGTGGTGCTCCCCAGCCAGGCCAGAAATGGAACTTTGTTCCTTTAGCCTGGGTGCAGAGACCCCCGGGGCCTTTTCTGCACAGAGTTCCAGCCCCCAGCGTTTGCTGAAGGCGCTCTCTGCACATGTCACACTGCCAGGGCCCTGTCCTTGCTGTCACCTGCTGTGGCTGGGCCCAAAGAGAGCTCCTGCGCTTGCATTTCCAGCTGCCGTGCAACCAAAGCTGAGGGATCTGGAGCTGCCTGAATGCAAAATCTGAAATACGAGCTTCTCTCGAAGGGGAAATCTCCCCCTCCTGTGCTAACCCATGGCAATGCTGGCAAATGCACCAGCCACGGCCAGAATTCAGATTTCACTGCTAAACTTCCTTATATCCAGGGATAGTTCCCATGGGAATATTGTCAGGACAAGTCTGGCTGGCAGTGGTTTCACAAGGGTCACTTCCCATCTGTCCCCAAAACTCTAGGGAAGGCTTTGTGCTTTCCTTCCAATGGGAAAAAAACCCTGTCCTGCTTCTCCAGGTGCCCATGGCTGAGATTGGGATTCCACCTCCAAAAATTCCCTCTATCCAAAGCCTGCTCCCAGACAAAATCTGCCATTAATGACAAGTCTGGGTGACCTTGGCCTAGTGAGTCTCTCACCTGCCTTCCAAACCCTGGGGCTCTGTACTTTCCTTCCTACGGAAAAGAACTGTCCTTCTTGTCCAGGTGCCCACGGCCAGAATTGGGATTCCACCTCCAACATTGCCTCTTGTGAGAGACTGGAGGAGATTGTTGGCTGGAAACATTTCGCGTGAGGGGGAGGAAGGGGCAGAGGCAGCCTTACCCTGCCCTGAACCCCAGCACTTCTCAAAGCATTGACTTGACCCTGTAACCCAAATCCCCCAGAGCCTCTATCCCAGCCCAGCAGTGTCTGCCAATCCCTGGCACACCAAAGGCAATGCTCCACACCCACCTCTGCAGCCCCCAGCCCAGCTCCTGAGTGACCAGATGACCCAAAGTCCCATCTGGGGGAGGGGCCCAGGAAGACCAAGGGGTATTTTAGGCTGACCACAAGGCAAGCACACACGTTGACCCTAGCTCCTCTTGGAATTTCTGTCTGAACACTGCTGGAATCCAGGAGCTGGTAGCAGGGTGTGTTCTTCTCTCTATCTCTCTCTCTATCTCTCTATATTTTATTTGTCTTTCTCTCTTTCTGTCTTCCTCTTCTAATTCCCTCTTCTTGCAAATTTTGCTTAACTTAAAATTGAGCAGGCTTCCAGTTTGTGAAGTTGAATGGGCCAAGTTAACGCTTTGAGCAGTGTTTTTTTGTTGACTGAATGTCATAGTAAAGCTTTTGCTCAAGTTTCCCTGATTCTCTAAAGTTGCCAGTAAAGGCTGTTTTGTTGTTTTAAGCTTCTGAGAATCTCTTGTTGGTACTTCTCCATTGTTTCCAACTCAGAGTACACAAACAATTGTAATTCCTTTGCAATGTCTCACGGAGAGAGTTGTTTGGGGGTTGGGGCTCAGGGCTTCTCTGTCCTGCTTGGCACAGCCCAGGCAGGGCTTTCACAGCCACATCCCACACTCCGTTTCCCACCTGGACCCGCTGGTGCCTCTGAGTTCTGCTTGCCCAGCCCCAGGGACGCTCTCCTTGTCTGCCCATTCCCCCAGGGTCTCTGGGCAGGGGTGGCCTCAGTGGGAGCTGTGACACCCTCCCTCAGACACTTGGAGGCTGCTGCTGGGTTGGACTTCTCCAGAGGCTTGTTCAGCCTTCAGCTCTTCAGTTCAGGAATTCAGTGGCCCAGGGCTCCATCAACATTCAGAACACGTTAACAGGCCAAGCCTCGGGGAATAATTTGATTTAAGTTTTCAAATTTTTCTGGTTAATTGGACAGATTTTAGAACTGTCCTCCAGGTGAATGTATAATATTTTAAAGGACACTGAGAAAAGATTTTTATGGTCCTGTTTAGAGGTTTTATTCCCTATTAATACACTGATATGTGCAATCTCCAATTGGCATTGAATCCAAGTGAGACATAGACTTTAAAGAATTAAGGATTTTAGAGAGGTTAAGATTTTAGTTAGAGATAAGCTTTGTAGGAATTAATTAAAGTTTGCTAAAAATTAAAAGTTTGTGGTTAGTTAAGGGAAACCAGATTTGAATTAACTTTCCCAGGCCTCAATAACTGATTGCTTGTCAACTTTATGTTTTGCTTAGCTGGGTTTGTAATGAAGAACAGAGAACCTGATAAATAGATTTAGGAGCACAAGACGATTACAGAAACTCCCTATTCAGAAACCCATTGAAAGTCATGCACCTGGAGAAATGGGAGTCCTACCAGAGCTCATTTGTCACATTTGCATTGAAAAGGTAGAAAGTTCAGAGCAAGGACGACTCATCTTACTTTCTTATTTTAAGCCCCCCTCCCCTTGAAAAGGAGCACCGACCCATTTCAAAGGCCAAACTAGCATGCTTAATTGTTTTTTGGCTAGTTACCATACTAAGTGGAGAATGGGATGGGGGGGGGGGGGGGGGCTCTGAATACGCATTTGTGTTTTGGGTATTCAGCATCTTTGTAAATAAAAGGACTCTGTGATTGTCTGTAAATTGCGGTGTGTATTTGGGAGCCACCCCGCATGCCGCCCGGTGCTGCAACAGACATACACTTTCTAACTTTAAACTGTTAGAAAGTTTTTGTCCCCCTCACTTGGATATCAGTATTAGCTCGATATTCATATTTTTTTAATAAATCACAAGTACCTTCTAATTCACTTTGAATAGCTATGAAAATCAAGGCCCTTCCTGACTGACAATCAATCAGACTCTGTCCCTACCCCCACCCCACCATTTCCCCCATCCAAGCCCTGGGACTCAGAGCAGCCTTGTGCAAATCTGAGCTCCTTCCACCCCAGGCTGCACCTGCAGCTTTCAGCTCCTTGGCTCCAATTCCCACCTGCTTTCCTTGGAGGAGCTGCCTGAGACACAGAGGGATGTTCATTTCTTGTCAGCACACAAACCCAGGGGAAGGCACAGCTGCGTAAAATGCAAAAGTCATTTCTCTGCTGGGTATTAACATCCACTTTCCACAGCAGACACTCTCAGACCAATGGAAAAGACCTCCTGTGCCCAGCACAGATCCCAAGGTCTCCCCAAAACCTCCCTGCCCCGATTCTGGCCAGATTTGTTTTTTGCACACGCTGAAGACAGGAGCTCCCTCCATGCCTAGAGGAAGGAAAAGAGAACAAGTGGATGAAGAGCTCTCCTGTGCAGAGCCAAGGTGCAAGTGCCACCGGAGTGGGAACCACAACTCACCAGGTTTGTGTCCTTTCTCCTATGTGCAGATCATCAGGGCTGTGCTGAGGATCCCCTCTGAGCAGGGACGGCACAAAGCCTTCTCCACCTGCCGCCATCACCTGGCCGTGGTCTCCCTGTTCCTCAGCACTGTCATGTTTGCCTATCTGAAGCCCCCCTCCATCTCCTCCCCATCCCCGGATCTGGCCCTGTCAGTTCTGTTCTCGCTGGTGCCTCCAGCCGTGAACCCCCTCATCTGCAGCCTGAGGAAGCAGGAGCTCGAGGCTGCAGTGTGGAAGACTGATGGCTGGATGGTTTCACAAACATTAAACTGCTGGCCAGTTTCTCAAAATCACTTGTCATAAAAGTCATTTTTGATACCTCTTGTTGCTTTACTTTGGAGGTTCTTTTCCTTTGTTTTACTTTTGTAATATTGTCCACAAAGCCGTGTCACTGTTTGTGCCATTCCTCATCTTGTTTCTCTCCACCTTCCGTGTGGCCACAGACTGTGTCAATGAGGGGCTGCACTCCTGGTGGCTTTAAAGGAACCCAAGGATCTGGCAGGCAAGTTTTCTGCAGAGATCCCCCTTTGGTTCTCTTCTCTGGATGAGAGCTGGGGGCAGATCAGTGCTGGCACAGCAGCTGTGCCCAGGAGCAGCAGCCCTTGGTGTTGGCAGCGCTGCTGCCGTGGCCCTGCCCCGCTGCCCTCCTGGCCCTGGTGTTGCTGTAGGGCCGGAGTGCTCTCGGCGCCGGGCACAGGGCTGGGGCTGGCAGTGCCGGGGCTGCAGCAGGGACAGGCCATGGGCTCCGCTGGGGCAGCGCTGACGCCTCAGGGCAGGGCCTCGCTGCTCCAGGCTCCTTGCCCAGGCTCTCTCCAGAACACGCCCAGGCCCAATGCTGTGCACGGAAAAGCCCCGTGAGCAGCCCCAGGGTGGCCGTGGGCAGGCTGGGGGCAAACAGCACGGCTGGGGCTCTGCAGGGTCCCTGGGGGAGACGGGAAGGAGCAGCAGAGCAGGGGCTGATCCATCCCCACTGTGCTGGACACCCCCGGGCAGCATCCCAGAGCGTCCTCATGCACCTGCCAACAACATCCCCCCTCTGAGAGCAGCCCTGGCCTCTCTCCCAGCTCACACGGGGGCCGCATCCTTGCAGGCACAGACACGGCAGCTCTGGCTCAGGAGCCCCTGTTTGCAGTGCCCAGAGCAGGCCTGAGCACCCCCATGGTGTTGGTGTGGGGAGATGAACCTGAGGGAGCACAAATGCCATCAGCCCCTGGGGCCAGGAAGGGCTGGGCGACAGGAGAGAAAACCACTCAGTTCTGTCGTGGCCTCTGAAGTCAGCCAGAAAGTTTGTTCCCATCAGCTGGGAGTTTCCTGTGCCACTGCAGATGTTGTTGCTCAGAGCCAAGCGCTGCCTGGCAGCCATCCCCAAATTGCCCTGAGCATTTCCTTTGCTTCACCCTGGCTTTCTTTTCCTGGTACAAATTTCTCCCTATTGCCCATCCCTGCTCTCTCCCCAGCAAACAGCCCATCCCTGGTTGCCCTTTCCTCTCTGGGCCCACTCCCCATTTCACTTCCTGAGTTGGCATCATGGGAACATCCCTTGGGGTGCAGGATCATGCTCCAAGTGCTTCAGGAATTGTCTGCAGGCTCATGCAGTGCCTTGTGCTGCTCCCTTGCCAGAGGCACCACAGGCCAGGGGGGCACGTGTGGGCTGGTGTGTCTGGCTGTGGGGCTCCCTGTTCTGGGCCATGAGGAGGAGCTGCAGAGGCTCTGCAGGACTGACAGGATGGGCTTTGGGGCTGTGAGGAGAAGCTGAGGGACCTGGGCTGCTGCACCTTCTGGAGAGGAGGCCCAGGCCTCATCCTGCAACTGCTGCAAGGCTGGTTTCAGAGAATCACGGAATCAGCAAGGTTGGAAAAGACCTTGGACATCATCAAGTCCAACCTGTGCCCTGACACCACCTTGTCTCCCCTGAGCCTCGTCTTCTCCAGGATGAACAGCCCCAGACCCCTCAGCTGCTCCTCACAGGACTTGTGCTCCAGACCCCTCAGCACCCTTGTTGCCCTTCTCTGGACACGCTCCAGCCCCTCCATGTCCTTCCTAAACTGGGGGGCCCAGAACTGGGCGCAGCACTCGAGGTGCTGCCCAACCAGTGCCGAGCACAGGGGAAGAATCACTGCCCTGCTCCTGCTGGCCACACCATTCCTGATCCGTAGGAGTGCCAGGGGCTGGGTGAGGGAAATGGTGGGGAGGGGGTGGGACAAAGTCGGATTGATTGTGAGCCATGAAGGGTCTTGATTTTTCATATCTATTCAGACTGCATTAGAATGTGTTGGGGGTCAATATCATTTGGCCATTGCTGATATCAGTCTACAAACAGGATCATGAAACAGGTCAAAACAGTTCTCTCTGCCTTGTTTTCTATACATTATATTCACTTTGAATACACTTCTGAAATCTCTATAATTGACCACAGAAGAATTGAAAGCTTAAAATATTTCCAGGGGCTTTTCTTGTTTGAGCGTTTTGAACAAATATTGATGAGCCTTTCTCACTGAATTCCTGAACTGAAGAGCTCACGAAAGAAGAGGCCCCTGCAGTAGGAAAATTCATCATCAGCCTGCAAGGGGCTGAAGATCCATCCTCATCAGAGCAGGAATGAACAGAAATGGGCACAGCTTTCTGGCTGCCCCAGCTTGGGGATGGGCCCTGGGCCTGGAGCAGGAGCAGCTCTGCAGGGCCCCAAGGCTGGCGCTGTTGTGCTGGCCTGGGCAGATGGGATGGCAGCAGGGGCTGCAGAGCTCTCAGGACCTCAGGGACAGGGGAGCAGGGCACACAGGAAGCCTCTTCTGCCTTGGCCCAGCACCTTCCCCATGGCTGGGGCTGAGTCCTCTCTGAGCTGCAGCTGCTGCTGTGCCCTTGCGAGGGGCTGAGGCCGTGGGGCCCCTGCCCAGAGCCGCCTGCCCTGAGCAGAGCTGTGGGGCCAGAGGTGGCTGGGCTGTGCTGGGGAGAGACCCCTGGTGCTGCAGAGAGCTCAGGGCAGCTGGCAGAGCTTGCAGGGAGCTGGGCTGGGCTGAGAGAGCCTGACCCAGAAACCATCAGTGTCCATCTCAGCCTGTGTGAGCGTGCAGGGGCAGGACTCAGGCCAGCCCTTGTGGGGCAGGGCCAGCGCCTGTGGAAGGCATTGAAAACAGGCAAGTGCCCCACAGAGGAGGCTGCTCTGTGCCCTTGGTGGCACGGACAGAGCAGGGAGGGGGCCAGGACATTTGTCACCCATGCCAGCCTCTGTCCCCAGGCATTGCCAGCCCCGGCTGCTCAGCCCAGGTTTGCGGGGCAGTTTGGCGCTGGCCCAGCCCCATCCTCCCGTGGGGCTCAGGGCCTGTTCCTGGCCATGGCCAGCCCTGCCCGGCCTCTCTGCTGGCCCAGAGCCCGGCAGAGCCTGGGGCAGGGCTGTCTGTGCAGGCCCACAGGGGCCACGGGCTGTGCAGGAGCTGGCAGAGGCTGCCCAGCAGGGAGGCCATGGGGCACAGAGCCCCAAGGCTGCTGTGGGCACCACGGCACAGGGGCCGTTCCCCCCCGCAGTGCTCCTGTCCCGCGCGGGGGCTGTGGCACCGTGGCTGGCCCAGGGCGGCACAAAGGGGCCACGCGGCCGCTGCCGGGGCTGACAGCAAGGCCAGGCACACGCGAGGAATTGCTGGGCATCGCCTGCGCTGGGCAGGGCCGACTGTGCCAAAGGCACAGCTCAGCTGCCCTTGGTGGCTGCAGGAAAAGTCCAGAGCCCAAAGAGCCTCCATGGCTGTGCTGGAGACCAGGGCTTGGGGAGGGAAAGGCAGGGCTGCTGCGGGATGGGCAGGGGATTGAATTCCAGCACTCATCCTGTTCTCTGATGATCCTGGCACCATGCTGGTCCCTGTTTCAGCCTGGAGCAGAGCAGATGTTTATGGGACAGGAGCCCTCTGGGGCTCTCCGGGACATGCACCTTGCAAGGTGCGCTGCTCCCCCTACAGCTGTTCTCTGAGAGATGCCAATCCCAGCTCGGCACCTCAGGGCACAAGTGGCACCGCCTGTTCATGCACACACAGCTGATGTCTGCCTGGAAAGGGGCACAGGTTTTCGTACTTGTGCATTTCATAATATACAAGCATATTTTTATTATCTGGGTCGTTTGAGTAGTTGAGGAAATGGCAAAGTTTTCCCACCAGAAATTTCCTGGATCTACTATATTCTTCTACTGATGGCATAACAAGAAATACTGCTCTTCTCTAGTTGTGTCAAAAAGATTCCGTTTATTATTTTCTTCACCTATTCCTTCTGGTGTTTCTAGCTCTCCTGTTTAAATTGCCATGACTAAGGACATTTCTTTACTAGACCAGCTGGATCTATGTCCTTCCCGAGTCTCCCTGATTTCCTCCTCCAGACACTCTCTGGTCATTCAAGTGCCTCTCAACTGACTGGTTTCATGCTTTGATCTTCAGGGAGTTGCCCAATCTCTCTGAAGTTCACAGAAGTATCGTATCAGTCAACATCTTAAGTGTGTTTGTATCTATCACAGAATTTCCTTTTCGTATGTCTTTGTCGAAAACTCTTCCTGCATGGAAAGCCCTTGGGGATGGTGGACATGTCAGATGCTGCTGGGACATCACAGAGAGCTGAGGGAAGAGCTGGGATGCTTATTAAACTGTATGGTGTTCAACTTCTGTTTGTTGGCAAGAAACCTTTCTGTGCCTCCGAGTCTCACCAGTCCCGGAGCCCCAAAGGACACAAACCTGGTGAGTTGTGGTTCCCACTCCGGTGGCACTTGCACCTTGGCTCTGCACAGGAGAGCTCTTCATCCACTTGTTCTCTTTTCCTTCCTCTAGGCATGGAGGGAGCTCCTGTCTTCAGCGTGTGCAAAAAACAAATCTGGCCAGAATCGGGGCAGGGAGGTTTTGGGGAGACCTTGGGATCTGTGCTGGGCACAGGAGGTCTTTTCCATTGGTCTGAGAGTGTCTGCTGTGGAAAGTGGATGTTAATACCCAGCAGAGAAATGACTTTTGCATTTTACGCAGCTGTGCCTTCCCCTGGGTTTGTGTGCTGACAAGAAATGAACATCCCTCTGTGTCTCAGGCAGCTCCTCCAAGGAAAGCAGGTGGGAATTGGAGCCAAGGAGCTGAAAGCTGCAGGTGCAGCCTGGGGTGGAAGGAGCTCAGATTTGCACAAGGCTGCTCTGAGTCCCAGGGCTTGGATGGGGGAAATGGTGGGGTGGGGGTAGGGACAGAGTCTGATTGATTGTCAGTCAGGAAGGGCCTTGATTTTCATAGCTATTCAAAGTGAATTAGAAGGTACTTGTGATTTATTAAAAAAATATGAATATCGAGCTAATACTGATATCCAAGTGAGGGGGACAAAAACTTTCTAACAGTTTAAAGTTAGAAAGTGTATGTCTGTTGCAGCACCGGGCGGCATGCGGGGTGGCTCCCAAATACACACCGCAATTTACAGACAATCACAGAGTCCTTTTATTTACAAAGATGTTGAATACCCAAAACACAAATGCGTACTCAGAGCCCCCCCCCCCCCCATCCCATTCTCCGCTTAGTATGGTAACTAGCCAAAAAACAATTAAGCATGCTAGTTTGGCCTTTGAAATGGGTCGGTGCTCCTTTTCAAGGGGAGGGGGGCTTAAAATAAGAAAGTAAGATGAGTCGTCCTTGCTCTGAACTTTCTACCTTTTCAATGCAAATGTGACAAATGAGCTCTGGTAGGACTCCCATTTCTCCAGGTGCATGACTTTCAATGGGTTTCTGAATAGGGAGTTTCTGTAATCGTCTTGTGCTCCTAAATCTATTTATCAGGTTCTCTGTTCTTCATTACAAACCCAGCTAAGCAAAACATAAAGTTGACAAGCAATCAGTTATTGAGGCCTGGGAAAGTTAATTCAAATCTGGTTTCCCTTAACTAACCACAAACTTTTAATTTTTAGCAAACTTTAATTAATTCCTACAAAGCTTATCTCTAACTAAAATCTTAACCTCTCTAAAATCCTTAATTCTTTAAAGTCTATGTCTCACTTGGATTCAATGCCAATTGGAGATTGCACATATCAGTGTATTAATAGGGAATAA
Organism: Chamaea fasciata; assembly: GCF_029207755.1. NCBI lineage: Eukaryota > Metazoa > Chordata > Aves > Passeriformes > Sylviidae > Chamaea > Chamaea fasciata. The sequence goes on from NW_027094165.1 coordinate 414,417, forward strand.
AACCTCTAAACAGGACCATAAAAATCTTTTCTCAGTGTCCTTTAAAATATTATACATTCACTTGGAGGACAGTTCTAAAATCTGTCCAATTAACCAGAAAAATTTGAAAACTTAAATCAAATTATTCCCCGAGGCTTGGCCTGTTAACGCGTTCTGAATGTTGATGGAGCCCTGGGCCACTGAATTCCTGAACTGAAGAGCTGAAGGCTGAACAAGCCTCTGGAGAAGTCCAACCCAGCAGCAGCCTCCAAGTGTCTGAGGGAGGGTGTCACAGCTCCCACTGAGGCCACCCCTGCCCAGAGACCCTGGGGGAATGGGCAGACAAGGAGAGCGTCCCTGGGGCTGGGCAAGCAGAACTCAGAGGCACCAGCGGGTCCAGGTGGGAAACGGAGTGTGGGATGTGGCTGTGAAAGCCCTGCCTGGGCTGTGCCAAGCAGGACAGAGAAGCCCTGAGCCCCAACCCCCAAACAACTCTCTCCGTGAGACATTGCAAAGGAATTACAATTGTTTGTGTACTCTGAGTTGGAAACAATGGAGAAGTACCGACAAGAGATTCTCAGAAGCTTAAAACAACAAAACAGCCTTTACTGGCAACTTTAGAAAATCAGAGAAACTTGAGCAAAAGCTTTACTATGACATTCAGTCAACAAAAAAACACTGCTCAAAGCGTTAACTTGGCCCATTCAACTTCACAAACTGGAAGCCTGCTCAATTTTAAGTTAAGCAAAATTTGCAAGAAGAGGGAATTAGAAGAGGAAGACAGAAAGAGAGAAAGACAAATAAAATATAGAGAGATAGAGAGAGAGATAGAGAGAAGAACACACCCTGCTACCAGCTCCTGGATTCCAGCAGTGTTCAGACAGAAATTCCAAGAGGAGCTAGGGTCAACGTGTGTGCTTGCCTTGTGGTCAGCCTAAAATACCCCTTGGTCTTCCTGGGCCCCTCCCCCAGATGGGACTTTGGGTCATCTGGTCACTCAGGAGCTGGGCTGGGGGCTGCAGAGGTGGGTGTGGAGCATTGCCTTTGGTGTGCCAGGGACTGGCAGACACTGCTGGGCTGGGATAGAGGCTCTGGGGGATTTGGGTTACAGGGTCAATGCTTTGAGAAGTGCTGGGGTTCAGGGCAGGGTAAGGCTGGCTCTGCCCCTTCCTCCCCCTCACGCGAAATGTTTCCAGCCAACAATCTCCTCCAGTCTCTCACAAGAGGCAGTGTTGGAGGTGGAATCCCAATTCTGGCCGTGGGCACCTGGACAAGAAGGACAGTTCTTTTCCGTAGGAAGGAAAGTACAGAGCCCCAGGGTTTGGAAGGCAGGTGAGAGACTCACTAGGCCAAGGTCACCCAGACTTGTCATTAATGGCAGATTTTGTCTGGGAGCAGGCTTTGGATAGAGGGAATTTTTGGAGGTGGAATCCCAATCTCAGCCATGGGCACCTGGAGAAGCAGGACAGGGTTTTTTTCCCATTGGAAGGAAAGCACAAAGCCTTCCCTAGAGTTTTGGGGACAGATGGGAAGTGACCCTTGTGAAACCACTGCCAGCCAGACTTGTCCTGACAATATTCCCATGGGAACTATCCCTGGATATAAGGAAGTTTAGCAGTGAAATCTGAATTCTGGCCGTGGCTGGTGCATTTGCCAGCATTGCCATGGGTTAGCACAGGAGGGGGAGATTTCCCCTTCGAGAGAAGCTCGTATTTCAGTTTTTGCATTCAGGCAGCTCCAGATCCCTCAGCTTTGGTTGCACAGCAGCTGGAAATGCAAGCGCAGGAGCTCTCTTTGGGCCCAGCCACAGCAGGTGACAGCAAGGACAGGGCCCTGGCAGTGTGACATGTGCAGAGAGCGCCTTCAGCAAACGCTGGCGGCTGGAACTCTGTGCAGAAAAGGCCCCGGGGGGTCTCTGCACCCAGGCTAAAGGAACAAAGTTCCATTTCTGGCCTGGCTGGGGAGCACCACAATGGTGCCTTTTCAGGGCAAGGTTCCATTGCCGGCTGTTCTCTGAGCCCCAGAGGGGATTCCGGGGGGCCAAGGGACTGAGAGAGGGACTGTGCAGGAGCCGGGAACAGTGAGAGAGCCCAGGCTCTGGATTTGTGTTTATTTTAGAACTTCCCGTGTGTCTAAAACATTCCTTGCATGGTTCTGCCTTGGGAAAGGGGAACTTCCTTGGTGGCACCTTGGGCTTGGCACACACCTGAGGATGTTACAAATGATCAGAGCCAATTTCCAAAATCAAAGATTTATTTAACAAATTTGAAAAGCAATTTCGGGAAACGCCACGATAAATCAGGACAACATCGGTCGAATGTTGGGTGGACAACCCGGGAGCAGCAAAGGGTGCTTCTCCGGAGTACTGCCCACAAATTCGGGGTCTCAGGGGAGGTGTTTTAGACCATTTTTCTACCCTGAGGCGAAAACAAGACGGTAACAAAGAACCCGAAGAACATGACATCATGTACATAACATAATCATTGAAATGTCTGGTGTCCGCAAGGGATATCTGAAAGAGTTTCCTGAGAAATTGAGAAGACGTCTGAATGAAAAGTCTCCGAATCTTCTGTCAGAAGGTTTCTGCCCAGATTGGTATGGGATCTCCTGATGAGCTGTGAAGATGTGGCCAGCCCATGCTTAATGGGCCGTTTCCCGGTTACCTCTCTGGCAGATGTCGAGGTAACACCTTTGGACTGTGAATAGACTGTGGTATGCGAAGAGATGCCCTGGAACTCTTTCCAGGAATTCAGGGGTTTTTTACATTCCACTGCAAAGTTTTAATACACACAGTTTTAATCCACGAATTTAATACTATGTATCTATTACAAGGAGATTGTCTGTTTTCCATGGGGAAGCTCAGGGGTTTTGGATTGCTAAAATAAAAGAAAGGAAACCCCTCGTTGCCTGAGTGCACCCAGTTCTCCGAGCAAAGCAGGTCCCACGTGAGCGAGGAGAGGCAGGATGGAGTTGGGGAATGTGGAGCAAGGTTGTCCACTGGGTCAGAGCTCAAGGCACAGCTTCTCTGAGCAGGCCAGACCTGCCTGCTTAGGAGAGTCCCTGGGTCAATATGAGTCACTGAATGCTGCAATCACCTCTGCTCTCAAGAGAAAAATACACCCTTGAAAATAGGAATGTGCGTTTATTAGAAGCCCTTTGAAATATTTCTCCGTAACTCTAGGAAAAAAGATCTCCCAATGAATTGCAACAGACCACGGGGAAATCAAGGGAGAGCTGAGAGATGAATTTCAAAGGAGGTAAGGATTTGAGAAAAGTTAATGTTTTAGCTAAAGATAAGCTTTGCCAGAATTAGTTCAAGTAGGTAGATAGATAAGCTGTACTGGAAAGAATTAGAAGTTAATGGTTGGATGAAAGGATTCCGATCAAGGATAACGATCCGGGATCTAAATAACTAATTGCTTGTCATTTTTGTGTTTGTTTAGCTGTGTTTATAATGAGAAACAGAAGAAACTGATAAATAGATTTAGGAACACAGACAATTGTAAATCCTCGAGCATCCTAAAACCCATTCAACAGTCACAGAGAAAGGAAACAGGAGTTTGACCAGTTATCATTTATCTTGATATCCATTGAAAAGGTTGAAAGTTTACAATGAGGAAGACTCCACTTACTTCCTTTTTTTACGCCCCCTCCCCATATAAAGGACCACTGACCCAATTCAAAGAACAAACTACACACGCTTAATAGCTTTTTAGCTAATTATAATATGAAGCAGAGAATGGGAGGTTTTAGTGCTATAAATATGTATTTGTATTTTGGATACTAAATAAATATATATTAGTATTAGTATAATATGTATTAGTATTAGTGCTATAAATATGTATTAGTACTTGAATTTGTAACTTGGCAGTGCATTTTAGGGAGTGATCGCACACAACTGCCTGGCGTTGCATTGAGCATACACTTTCTAACTCTAAACTGTTAGAGAGTCTTCTGTCTGTCACAGTTGGGTATCGATAGTAGATCAATATCCATATTTTAGTAAGTCAGCAGTGGCACAGGAAACTCCCAGCTGATGGGAACAAACTTTCTGGCTGACTTCAGAGGCCAGGACAGAACTGAGTGGTTTCCCTCCTGTCCCCCAGGCCTTCCTGGCCCCAGGGGCTGATGGCATTTGTGCTCCCTCAGGTTCATCTCCCCACACCAACACCATGGGGGTGCTCAGGCCTGCTCTGGGCACTGCAAACAGGGGCTCCTGAGCCAGAGCTGCCGTGTCTGTGCCTGCAAGGATGCGGCCCCCGTGTGAGCTGGGAGAGAGGCCAGGGCTGCTCTCAGAGGGGGGATGTTGTTGGCAGGGGCATGAGGACGCTCTGGGACGCTGCCCGGGGGTGTCCAGCACAGTGGGGATGGATCAGCCCCTGCTCTGCTGCTCCTTCCCGTCTCCCCCAGGGACCCTGCAGAGCCCCAGCCGTGCTGTTTGCCCCCAGCCTGCCCACGGCCACCCTGGGGCTGCTCACGGGGCTTTTCCGTGCGCAGCATTGGGCCTGGGCGTGTTCTGGAGAGAGCCTGGGCAAGGAGCCTGGAGCCCCCAGGCCCTGCCCTGAAGCGTCAGCGCTGCCCCAGCGGAGCCCATGGCCTGTCCCTGCTGCAGCCCCGGCACTGCCAGCCCCAGCCCTGTGCCCGGCGCCGAGAGCACTCCGGCCCTACAGCAACACCAGGGCCAGGAGGGCAGCGGGGCAGGGCCACGGGAGCAGTGCTGCCAACACCAAGGGCTGCTGCTCCTGGGCACAGCTGCTGTGCCAGCACTGATCTGCCCCCAGCTCTCATCCAGAGAAGAGAACCAAAGGGGGATCTCTGCAGAAAACTTGCCTGCCAGATCCTTGGGTTCCTTTAAAGCCACCAGGAGTGCAGCCCCTCATGGACACAGTCTGTGGCCACAGGGAAGGTGGAGAGAAACAAAATGAGAAATGGCACAAACAGTGACACTGCTTTGTGGACAATATTACAAAAGTAAAACAAAGGAAAAGAACCTCCAAAGTAAAGCAACAAGAGGTATCAAAAATGACTTTTATGACAAGTGATTTTGAGAAACTGGCCAGCAGTTTAATGTTTGTGAAACCATCCAGCCATCAGTCTTCCACACTGCAGCCTCGAGCTCCTGCTTCCTCAGGCTGCAGATGAGGGGGTTCATGGCTGGAGGCACCAGCGAGAACAGAACTGACAGGGCCAGATACGGGGATGGGGAGGAGACTGGGGGGGGCTTCAGGTGAGCAAACATGACAGTGCTGAGGAACAGGGAGAGCACGGCCAGGTGAGGGAGGCAGGTGGAGAAGGCTTTGTGACGTCCCTGCTCAGACGGGATCCTCAGCACGGCCCTGATGATCTGCACATAGGAGAAAACAATGGACACAAAACAACGCAATCCTAAAGAGATGGAAAAACCAATGAACCCAAACTCCCTGAAGCAGTAGTTGGACTAGGAGAGCTTGAGGATCTGGTGAACCTCGTGGAAGAACTGGCCCAGCGCATTGCCATGGCACAGGGGCAGGGAAAATGCATTGGCCGTGTGCATGAGAGCATCGAGAAAGGCACTGGCCCAGGCAGCTGCTGCCATGTGGGCACAAGCTCTGCTGCCCAGGAGGGTCCCGTAGTGCAGGGGTTTGCAGATGGACACAGAGCGGTCATAGCACATGATGGTCAGGAGCAAATACTCTGCTGACATGAAGAACAGAAAGAAAAAGAGCCGTGCAGCACCTCCCTTGTAGGAGATGGTCCTGGTGTCCCAGAGGGAATTGTGCATGGCTTTGGGGACAGTGGTGCAGGCCGCTGAGGGCCAGGTTGAGCAGGAAGAAGAACATGGGGCTGTGCAGGTGGTGGCCGCAAGCTATGGCACTGATGATGAGGCCGTGGCCCAGGAGGGCAGCCAGGGAGATGCCCAGGAAGAGGCAGAAGTGCAGGAGCTGCAGCTGCCGCGTGTCTGCCAATGCCAGCAGGAGGGAAGCGGCTGATGGAGCTGCTGTTGGACATTTGCTGTGGCTGCACATGGGGACGTGTTCACGGATAAAGGATAGTGACAAGTCAGGACAGGCTGCTTTGAGCCAAACATGGGTCATTCCCTGTAGACTGTCCCACTGTGATTCACCCACCCTTGTTCCTGCTCCGGGAAAACCTTCACCCAGGTCCCTGCCTGAGCTCCAGTTGTGCTGTCTGAGTGTGCCAGGAGCAGCCAGGCCTGTGCATGGGGGCTCTCCAGGAGCCGTCCCTGCCCCGCTGCCCTGGGTTTTTGGCCATGTGGCAGAGGGACAAGCCTGGATATTCAGGATTTGTCAGTGGAATCACTCCTAATGCAGAAAGGCTTGTTGCCATCTTCGCTCCCACTTCTAAAGGGCATGGAAAACAGGAAGGAATTATAGGCATTATTTTCCTGCCCACACATCATTCCTGGTATACTGAGGTCAGAAATCCCCAGCATTTCTGCTGCACCAGACCTTGCCCAGAGCAGAGGGATCCCTGAATGTCTCGCCCTCTCCAAAGGTCTCTGGGCAAGGTCCTCAGCACCCCCTTCTGCCAAGGACACTCACAGCTCCCTTGGCAAACCCAACAGCATTTCCTCAGCTGTGGCATCCCTGCACTTCCCCGTGGCACATTCAGGGAACTGCCAGAGGCTCTGGCACAGATCTGCAGGCAGGAGGGCAGCTCAGAGCTTGGAAGGACGCAGCAAGGAGATCCCCGGGTGTGCCCATGATGGGATCTCAGGGAGGGGGCTCAGCTCATTCCCCTTTCCCATGGACTGCTTTGCCCACAGCCACACAGCTCACAGGGAAGCTCGGACACCCCATTCCCATGGACACAGCTGCCTGGCAAGAATCCCAAGGGCAGTGCCTGGCTCAGCTGCTGCAAATGCCAGAGCCTCCCTGAGAGCACCAGATGACAGTGACAGTATCAGGGGAGGGCAGAACCAAGAGAGGATGTTGTGGGGCTGTGCCTGGGAGGGCAGGGCAGACACAGCCAGGCACTCAGGACAGTGTTCCCGTGCCCAGCTGTGCACAGCACCTCCCACACACCCACAGTGCCCTCCTGCCCCCAGCACTGCTCTGTTCAGCCCCCTCTCCTTCCCTGAGCCTCTCCCTGGGCCTGGACATTTCCCTCCTGAGAGGAGCCTTGTCCCTGCCAGTGCTCACAGAGCCCATCCCACCCTCTGCGCCCTGGGCCCAGCCCTACAGAAACCTGCCTGTCTGCAGGGCCCGGCCTGGGGCAGGGTCTGTCTGCAGCTGGGCAAGGGCAGCTCAGGAGAGCCCTGCTGGGCCCTGCAAAGGGGATGCTGCTGCTGCTGCTGAGGGCTGAGGAGTGGCTGAAGGCCCTTTAGGAGGCTCCCAGCAGAGAGACTGACCACCCAAAGTTACAAATCAGGAGTCTCTGTAAATGATTAAACAGGACTCTGGTGATCCTAGGTGTCCCTTTCAACTCAGAATGTTCTGTGGTTCTGTGATTACAATTCCTGTTCTGCTTCACTCATCCTCTTTTGCCTATAATCAGAAGAGAAAAAAACCCCTTGCAACAGCGTTACAACAGTGAAGTAAAAACCAGACCTTTCTTGGAAACTTCCAGGTGTCTCAGTGGGAATGAGGAACACCCAGCCCCTGATTTCAACAATTTATTAGAGGTTGATTAATTAGGATATTTAACAGAAACATCGAATAGGAAATTCAGTATCCACAGCTACAAACCCCTGGGTCAACCCATTGGAGTAGGTCCAAGGGCTTCTTTGTGCCACTTTTTTTTCTGACTGCTCACACTCTGGTTTAAAAACAAAATGTTCATCTTGTAGGTCCACTTCCTGACAATAAGACTGGGCAGTATTTCAGGAATATATTTTGAAGCTTATTGTTCTAAAATCTAAGATAAAGGGTAGGAAATGTTGTAGAGTTAATTAAAGATTATAGTAATACAAGTATATAAAAGTAGTTGAATAGAGTCATAGTAGTTGAATAGAGTTGATTAAAGATAATAGCTTTATAACTACATAATAGTAGTTAACAGAGCTACGAATAAATGAAAAATGCATCAAAAGCAAAAATGTTTTTGTCATCACCCCAACTTTCCCATCCTTCTCCAAGCAGGAAATTGAAAACACTCTCAGGAAAGCTCCTGGTCTTTGCAGCAATACCAGGCTTAGCTTCCTTTGGCAAGTGTCCTCCGGAGCTGTGCCCAGGCTGGTCTGGAGCTGGGAGCAGCCCTGCCCCACACAGCCCCTCTCAGCAGCAGCACCTGCCCTGCTCAGGGCGGCTCCTTCCCCCCACAGCTTCTCCCCAGCGCTGGCAGCAGCTCCCCGGGCCAGCTGAGAGCTGTCCCTGGCAGGCAGCAGAGTCCCTGGCCCAGCGCAGCGCCCTGGGCTGCAGGACCCTGCTCTGCACGACAGCCCTGGGCACCCCTGGCTGCAGCCCCGGCTGCTCAGCCCTGCAGCAGAGCCCGGCAACAGGGAGCTGCCCTGTGCTGTGCCTCGGGGGCTGCAGCAGGGACACCCAGCCCTGCCCTGGGGCCACATGCCTGCTCTGCAGCCACGCTGAGAGTCCTCCTGGAAGGGCCTTAAAGCTGTGGGATGTGCCAGCTTCAGGAGATCCCTGCAGGAGCTGCAGCTTCTCTTCCCCCAGCCTGGGAGTGACTCTTCCTAACGCTGCGAGGATTTCTCCCCCAGTGAGCCCTCAGTGAGCTCTGCTCTGTGCTGCCAGCCCAGGCTGAGTTGAAGCCCTCTGTGCCTGTGTGCTGTGCCCGGGGTGGCTGCAGGCAGTGCCCCAGCCCTGCTGGGCTGGGCACAGGAGCTGCTCCTGGGCAGAGCTGTCTCTCTGCAGCGCTGCCCTTGCCAGGAGCTGCCTCTGTGCCAGGAGCCCGGCCCAGCTCAGCAGCACAGACACGGCACAAGGGCTTGAGTGACCCTCTCCAGGCTTGTGCTGAGGCCCTGAACATCAGTCCCTGAGAGGGAGCTGGAGAAACCTCTCAAGAATTCAAAGTCAGAATCCAGCTCCAAAGTTTCTTGAAGTTTTACTGGGTCCCGCTGAGGGACACGACAGAGAAAGTGTCCCCAGGCCCCAGCCAGAGCAGAGAACTGCAGGCAGTGATGACACGTGGGGACAAAGAGAAGCCAAGTCTTGGTGCCCTGGGCCACAGCAGCCTCTGTGCCACCAAGGGCCGTGAGGAGTCACCTTGTCCTGAGGCCCTGGGGCCTCCTGGCACAGCCCCGGCAAGGCTGGGCACTGTCAGCCCCTTGTCCTGCCCTCGGCATCCCCCTCCCATCCCAGTGGCCTCAAGGATGTGCTGGAAGGAGTCCCTGGGGAGCCTTGGTCAGGAATGGCCCTGGGGGCTCCTTAATGCTCCCAGGGACTGCAGGCTTTTCAAAGGACTTAGGGCTTTGCTTTTGCCTTGGAGTCTCAGAGAGGTTTGTGCAATCACGGCCTCCAGTTATCTGCTTTAATTAGTCCCTTGAGAGGCTTTGTCAGTAATGACACTCAGTGCACTCATTAATGCTTCAAAGCACTTCAGGTTTTTAAAGGTACTTGATGCTTCCCTTTTAAAACTGACTTTGTGAAAGGTTTGTGCCATTGTTGCCCAAATTATCTACTTTAACAAGTCCTTTGAGATTCTCAATCAGTAAAAGCACTCAGTGGGGCTCATCAGTAATTCCGGCTACTCAAGGTTTATTCAAGGACTTTTTTTTGACACTGAGTCTGAGAGGTTTGTGCACTCGCGGCCTCCAATTATTTGCTCTAATCAGTCCCTTGAGATTTTTACTCAGTAACAACACTCGGTGGAGTTCATTCATGCTTCAAGGTAATCGGGGTCATTTAAGCACTTCTTTTTGCCACTGAGTCTCTGAGAGGTTTGTGCAATCATGGCCCCAATTATCTGCTTTAAGGAGTCCCTTGAGAGCTGTGCATTGACACTCAGTGGGGCTCATTCATGCTTTGAGATACTCAGGGTGTTTAAGGTACTTTGGGTTTTTCCTTCCCACACTGAGTCTCTGAGAGGTTTTGGTGCAATCCTGGCCTCCAATTCTCTCCTCCAAGGACTCCATGAGGAACCTGTGTTGGGGATGGACCTCAGGGTGACCCTTTAATGCTTCCAGACACTTTGGGTTTTTCCTCTGACTCTGACTCCTGGAAAGGTTTGTGGAATCTCTTCTCAGGCCCTGAGGTTCCAGGGCTCAGCACCAAATGCATCACTGGGCTCATTAGGAGAAAGCAAGTCCTGACAAACCACGGCTGTGCCTTGATTTCCTTCTGGCCTGGTGCAGTTCCTTAGGAAGTCTTTTCTCCTAGAGTTATGGAGAAATAGTTCAAAGAGCGTTGAAGGAATCAACACCCTTCTTTTCAAAGGGGGTATTTTTCTCTTGAGAGCAGAGGTCATTGCAGCATTCAAGTGACTGATACTGATCCAGGGTCTCTCCTAAGGAAGTCTGGCCTGGTCAGAGGAGCTGTGCCTTGAGGTCTGATCCACTTTGGACAACCATGCTCCACATTCCCTAACCCCATCCTGCCTCTCCTCACTCACCTGGGACCTGCTTTGCTCAGAGAACTGGGTTCACTCAGACAAAGAGAGGTTTTCTTCCTTTTTTAGCAATCAAAAACTCCTAAGTTCCAAACAATCTCCTCAATTTGTGGCAAGCCCAAGGTGTCACCAAGGAGGTTCCCCTTCCCCAAGGCAGAACCATGCAAGGAATGTTTTAGACACCAACGAAGATGTACGATAAACAAAATTTTAGAGTCGGCTGGAGGCAGAATTATACCAACTCCTCAAGGACAGACAAGCTTTGAACTCCTTGCAAGTCAAAGCTCCAGGTGGGTTGTTGGGAGGTGTGTGAGTGAGGCAAGAGTGAGGGCAAGGGAAATGCAGAGAGCCCTGGAAGTGCTTCTGTGCACACAGGCTGTGGGGAAGGGCGCTGCAGCCCAGGCCTGGGCCAGGAGGGAGGCTGGATCATCATCCCAAGCTGCCCGGGGCCATGGCAAGGGGCTGTGGCCACGGACACTGGCCTGAGCCCAGTGCCTGGGCCCCTTGCCCAGGGCTGGTGTCAGTGGCCAGAGCCAGAGGGGATCCCTTGCTGGGGGCTGTGCCACGGCCACCTGCCCTGTGCCGCGCTGGCTGCTCAGGCGCCGCGGAACCAGCAGCAAACGCCGCTGCCAGGGCCAAAGGCAGCTCAGCCAGGCAGAAAGGGGCAGTGCTGGGCACTGGTTCCATGGCAGCCCTCACTGGGACAGCACACCTGGGTCACCTGTCCCGGCAACTGCCACGGAAACCTGGCTCATTGGGAATGCAATGGTGGACAAAGGTTTTAGGAGGGCCTGTCCCAATAGGACAAAGGGTGCTGGTTTTAAACTGAAGGAAGGGAGGTTCAGATGCGGAGAGATAAGGAAGAAATTTCTGAGGATGAGGCTGGTGATCCACCAGGACAGGCTTTCCCAGAGAGCTGGTCAATGCCCCCTCCCTGGAAACATTCAGGTCCAGCTGGGACAGGGCTCTGAACAAGCTGATCTGGTGAAAGATGTCCCTGCTCATCGCAGGCGTTTGGATGAGATGAGCACTGCAGAGCTCTTCCCATCCCAACCATTCCAGGATTGCATGGGGAGAAGGGGCTGCTGGCTGGACTCCATCCACTCCCTTGACTCCTCCTTGTCTCTGCTGGAGCCCACATCCAGCAGCCAAAGCCAGCCCCTTCTCTGGCCTTTCCCCCCCTGCCCCAGGGGCTGCCAGAGCCAGGGAGGCACAGGTGACCTTGAGGCTTTGCAGGGCTCAGGCACAGCGGCTGTGCCAGAGTCAGGGCTGAGGTGTCACTCTGCGGGCTGGGGCAGAGCCCAGGCAGAAATGAGCCCTGAAGCAGCAGCTGTGCAGTGGGGGCCAGCAGGCCGGGCTGCCAAGGGAGGCTTCTGGCCATGGGCTGGAAGCAGCTGCTGCTGCCAAGGTGCCTTTGGTGCCTCGGGCTCTCCCTGGCACAGCTCCCAGCACGGCACTCTGCACTTGTGCCCGAGCCCTTCGTTGTGTTGGCTTGGCCTGGGGCTTTTCCTGCAGCGGGACCTGCCCTGGTCATGGCACAGGAAAGGCAGTTCCTCATGGAGCAGGAGGCTCTGCCTGGAATGGGCTCAAACAAGTCCAACAAGGCCCTGTTTACTTCAAAATTGCTTCCTAGAGCACTATATTCTATATAATTGTTACAGCTCCTATACTGTGGAGTAAATAACTCTCTTTTTTCTATTTGCTCTGTTGTGTAAATAAATCTTTCTGTCTAATCCTGATCAGAATCAGTCATAGCTGTATTTATGGAAATATATCTTGTATTGGATCGGTAATCCTGGGGGACAAATTGCATTGCAGTTCAATTCCACCTGTCCAGTCTTTTACACGTAAACCTTTGACAAAGTCTGGGACTAGGATTGGATCCAGCCACTCCCAGTCTCCTCTCTTAGATGGAATTTGAAAAGTCAGGCATCCTGGAGGGGTTTGAGGATCCATGGTGTCTGTTGGGTGTCATTTCTCCACCTCGTGACTCAGCAGGAGTTTCTCCAGTGAAGAAATGAAGCTTTTGCCTGAAGCTCCCACTCTGCCCATGACAGGAAGCTGTCAGAGTCTGTCCAAGGATGTGATATGCCTCACGACTGTCTCCAATGATTGAGGACTGAGACCCCAGGCTCTGAAAGCAGCCCCTGGCCTGGCTGAGGTGGAACGCTTGCCAAGTCTCTGAGGACTGGTGTGCATCTCCATGAGAACGGAGTGCAAGAACAATGGAACTGGTCACAGTGGACTGAGCCTAGGCTGCCTGTCCAAACTGGTCTGTCCGTACTGGAGGTACGGTTTGCAGCTTGTTCCTGAGCACTCAGCCTTTACACAGCTGGCTCCCGCTTTGGCTCTGTGCCCCTTGCTTTGCTTCCCGCCTTGACCAACCTATAAAACCTCTGGAGACCCCCGCTCACTTTTGTGATCACCCCACTGGAGAAGATCGCGTCTATAGGCATCGTTAGGCGTCGAAGACTCGACCCTCCACGTTCATAGCTATAATCCCCTTCCCCTCTTTCTCTCTCTTTCTTACTATTTTTTATTTCTCTCCCCACTATGGCATTTGTTGGCACTAAATAAAGGTGCATTTTTGATGGAGTAAACTGAGTTTGTCCCCCCCTGTGTCTTTTGTGCTCTGAGATCCCTAAAACAAACCATCACGAACCCCGCTTGTGTGAGCGGATCGTGACATTAAATTGGCGTCACGGACAGGATCTTGATGGACAGAGGGGTTGCGGGTTCTGTATAGCTTGTAACAGGGGAAGGACCCTCGTCTCAGCCGCACCTAGCACGCCACTTCGGTGAGCGCTGTTAGAAAGCAAGGGGGGGCCAGGGAAAATTCCCGCACACTGTATACACCCAGGCGTATAGCACTCCCTGTCATCAGGATTTCACAAAAGGATCTCATTGTGCAAAAGATGGGACTGTAGTTAGTTTTTGTGTGTTTTGGGCTGCTTGGTGTCATTGAGGAGACAACTCTTTGGAACTAAGGTGAACCTCCCAGGCAGTTTTGGTCTCCTCGCCCATTCCAGGGAAGCGAAGGGAAACACAGTTTTAGCTGTGCCTTTGGTGTAACTTGAAGCGTACCTCCCTGAGAGTGGTTTTGGTCCCTGCACAAAATGAGTGAAAAAGATAAGAATGCATTTTATCCTTTGCTAGCAAAACATAGTGCTAGACCTTCTCCAGACGGAGAAAGGTGGGCACAGAATAATTGGTTTAACTTTGAAAACATTGTAGATAGAATATTGTTGGGGGTTGGGTTTGTTCCTTCTTTCTCTGGGGAATTTTTTCCCCACGGGTTGCCAAGGGGACCGGGTGTTGGATACTTGAGAGTGCTTGGCTGAAACAAAGAGATAGACAAAAGGTGGAAAGGGGAGATAACGCAGGTAAAAGACACAGCTTGAAGCAGCTGCGTGCTTTTCTGCTTCCGGCGTTCGGGAGACGCGTGTCGGCCGCTCCTCAAGGATCTCAGCCGCCGTTTTTTCTGCCTCGCCATCGAGCTGCTTCGGCGCTGCTCCTCTTGCTGCAGCGTGACCCTGCACTCCCTGCGCTGCCGGGACATCCTGCCCCTGCCTGCCGGGACACCCTGCCATCCCAGCTACCAGCCCGAGACTTTTCCACTGTTCCAGCTTAGTGCTCTGAAGATCCTGCAAAGACACCGAAACCAAACTGCTCTGAGTTTTGTGAAACAAAGCCCTCAAAGTTCTTGATACTGTTGTCGTTTGTCATTAATGCTGTAGTTGTTTGGTGGAGGGGGGAGTTTTTTTTGTGTTTGTTTGCTTTGTATTACATACTAGTAAAGAACTGCTATTCCTATTTCCCAAATCTTTGCCAAAGAGCCTCTGATTGTAATTTTACCTAGCAAATACCTGTCTTCCTAAACCAAGACAAATATATTCTTTGCAACATGATGCTAGATACAAACTGGGCAGAAATAAAACCATTCTTTGCTCAGTTTTGGGGGCCTGTCTTTTGGCAGCCATAGAAACCCGTTTTGAACGGGTGAGTGAAGAAAAAGCAGTCATAGAATCCCTGCAGAATTAGGTAGAAGCTTTGCAAAAACAATTAGAACAGGAAAGAAATCAGAATTATTTGCTGCAGATTTCCCTTGCAGAAGGGCGAAGTAAAAACTTAAAATCTGCAGATTTACCCACTGAAGGAAAAATAGAAGGAAAGGAGACATACAACATGAAACAAATACACCCTCAGAAAGAATTAGTACACATGCAAAATTGTGGGGAACACTGTTGCTCCAACTTGAGACCTCTCATCAAAACAGAATATAATTATATAAATGAAGAAGATGATCCCCACATAACCACCAAAGAAATACCATACACAGCCACTGAATTAGCTAAATTAAAGAAAGAATACTCCCACCTCCCTAGTGAATCAGAGACGGAGTATGTTTTCAGAGTTTCCCTCACAGGGGGCGACCAAATTAAATTAAGTGAACAAGAAGCAAGTGGCTACTGGGGACATGGAGTTTTCTTAACAACAGGAAACACACATGCTCCATGGTCCCTGACACAGCGTGCAGCTCACTGGGCAGGGGGGTTAAACCCCCGAGAGAGGGGCGACCCTCTGGCAATAGTCGGCACCTCAGACAAACTCCTAGAAAACATACACAAAGCTGCATGCTTGCAAATGATACAGGAAAGAAAATTAATCTTTGGCTGTGAGTCGCCAATGCAACAGCCTGTCAAACCTGAGATTATGACCCCCCTCATTCGAGGTTTGCCAGAGTCTCTTAAACCAACAGCAATTCTTCTTCCAAAAACAATAGCATCTATCTCTTCGGTAGAATGACTTGAAAGATTTCTTGGACACACAAGAGATCAAACTGGTTCCACTGACTCCACTGACTCCTCACCTTTTACAGCTCTTAGCTCATAATCTAACAGCAGTTATAAACTTTGGACATGGAGTGAGGTAGCAGAGGAGTTAATAAGTTACAGTAGAAAATATGGACCAGTGAAGTACTGTCTTGGTTTGGGAAGACAGGTATATGCCAGGTAAAATTACAATCAGAGGCTCTTTGGAAAAGATTTGGAAAATAGGAATAGCAATTCTTCACTAGTATGTAATACAAAGCAAACAAACACAAAAAAACCCCTCACCAAACAACTACAGAATAAATAACAAACGAAAACAGTATGTAGTGGTTTGAAAGCAAAACAAATGAGAGGCTCCAAGTCAGAGATACAATTTAATAGAAAAAAAGGAAAGAAAGTAAAATAAAATAGATGCAATAATACAAAAGACCACTGACAGAGTCAGACTACAACCTGAGCGGAGTGATGGAAGCAGTCCAGATGAGGTGGTCTTCCTGAAGCAGTGATCCTGTAGAAAGGTCTGGTAGCTCGGGTCCTCTGGGAATCCAGTGGGTAAGCGCCCCCCTGGTGTTCAGAGTCTCAGCTTATATCCAGGCTGGAATGCTTGGTTCCTCCCTCTGGGCGGAGCATCTCACAATGGGATGGTGAGTCATGTGACAAGGCCTGATGGGCCCATTAACAGGAGGTAGTCCAGGAGGGGGTTATCTGTGAGCTGTGTAGCAAAGGTGCTGATGGGCCCATTAACAGAAGATAAGCCAGAGTGGAGGAGGCAGGGAGCACTGCCTCACCTGGTTTCAGCAGTTCATGAAGATGGTGATAGAATATACTTCAACCCAGGACAAAATTTTAAAGCCCCAAAATCCCCTAAATTCACCCCAAAATTTCCACCCAAAATCCCAAAAATTCACCCCAAAATTCCCACTAAAAATAGGAACTTTTAGAGCCCCAAAATCCCCCAAAATTCACCCAAAATGCCCCAAAAATGACCCCAAAGATTCCCACGAAAAATCGGGATTTCAGAGCCCCAAAATCCCAGAACATGACCCCAAAATCCCGACTGAAAACTGAGATGTTTTTAAGCCCCCAAATCCCCCAAATTCACTTCAAAATTCCCACCCAAAATTCCCATTAAAATTCCCATTAAAATTGAAATTTTTAGAGCCCAAAAATCCCCAGAATTCACTCCAAAATTTCCTGCTTAAAGTGGGAATTTTTAAAGCCCCAAAATCCCAAAAATTCAACCCCCAAAACTGAGATTTTTAAAGCCCCAAAATCCCCCAAATTCACCCCAAAATTCCCACCTAAAATCCCTCAAAAAACCCCAAAATTCCCACAAAAAATTGGAATTTTTAAAGCCCCCAAATCGCCTAAAGTCACCAAAAATTTGGAATTTTTACAGCCCCAAAATCCCCCAAATTCACCCCAAAATTTCCACCCAAAATCCCAAAAATTTACTCCAAAAATCCCCTAAATTCACCCCAAAATTTCCACCCAAAATCCCAAAAATTTACTCCAAAATTCCCCCCCAAAACTGAGATTTTTAAAGCCCAAAAATCCCCTAAATTCACCCCAAAATTTCCACCCAAAATCCCTAAAAATGACCCCAAAATTTCCACTGAAAACTGAAATTTTTTAAGCCTCAAAATCCCTCAAATTTACCCCAAAATTCCCCCCAAAAATTGGGATTTTTAGAGCCCCAAAAGTCCCAAAAATTCACCCAAAATTGGAATTTTTAAAGCCCCAAAATCCCCAAAATTCACCCCAAAATTTCCACCCAAAATTCCAAAAATTTACTCCAAAATTCCCACTAAAAATTTGGATTTTTAAAGCCCCTAAATCCCCCAAAATTTACCCCAAAATTCCCTCAAAAATTGGGATTTTCAGAGCCCCAAAATCCCTAAAAATTCACCCCAAAATTCCCACCCCAAATCCCCCCAAAAAACCCCAAAATCCCCTTTAAAAATTGGAACTTTTAGAGCCCCAAAATCCCCCAAAACTCACTCATAATGCCCCGAAAACGACCCCAAAAATTCCCATTAAAAATCGGGATTTCAGATCCCCAAAATCCCAGAAAATGACCCGAAAATCCCGACTGAAAAATGGGATTTTTAGAAGCCTCAAAATCCCCCAAATTCACCCCAAAATTTCCACCCAAAATGCCAAAAATCACCCCAAAATTCCCCCTCCAAAATTGGAATCTTTAGAGCCCCAAAAATCCCAAAAATTCACCCCAGAATTTCCACCCAATATCCCAAAAAATGACCCCAAAATTTCCACTGAAAACTGAAATTTTTTAAGCCTCAAAATCCCTCAAATTTACCCCAAAATTCCCCCCCAAAATTGGGATTTTTAGAGCCCCAAAAGTCCCAAAAATTCACCCAAAAATTCGAATTTTTGAAGCCTCAAAATCCCCAAAATTCACCCCAAAATTTCCACCCAAAATCCCAAAAATTTACTCCAAAAATTCCCACTAAAAATTTGGATTTTTAAAGCCCCCAAATCTCCAAAATTCACCCCAAAATTTCCCTCAAAAATTGGGATTTTCAGAGCCCCCAAATCCCTCCAAAAAACCCCAAAATCCCCACTAAAAATTGGAACATTTAGAGCCCCAAAATCCCCCAAAAGTCACCCAAAATGCCCCCAAAATGACCCCAAAAATTCCCATTAAAAATTCCCTTTTCCACAGCATCGACACATTCCCTGCTTATGGCCAGCCTGTTGTGACCCAGCACCTCCACAGCTGGTTGTTGGGTGGGTGGGTTTTTTTGTTTTGAACCTTCTCCTTCACAACAATTCTCACTAGCACATGAACTTCACTCCATGTTACTCAACTGTGCCCTGCTTTACATTCCAGGCTGTCGAGACCATCCAGTTCTTCCAGGAATTATCTGCTCCTCCAGCCTACCAAAGTCTCTTAATCCTGTGCCATGGCATTTAGTTCATCCTGAAGAACGGTCTCAAGACAAACCCTGAGGATCTGTATTAACAGACCAATTCTTCCCTTCCAAGTACAGCTTCTTGCTCTCCCCTTCAGTCATTCCCTGTCCAGTTTACCAACCACCATTTTAACACCTTATTTTGTAATTTCCCATAGAGAACTACACAGACATGTTTCTTAAGTGTAGATAATGAACTTCCTACACCTAAACTATTATTTTATCAAGTTAAAGGACGGGCTACATCTGGCACCAATTACTTTGGACAAAAACCTCTCATCCATGTGTTATTTGCTGTTGAATCTGTCAATATTTTTTCAAGACAGGCTCTAGAAAGTCATCCATCCTCTTCAGACCAGAATAATTCTCTTGCCCATCTTCCTTCCCCATTTTTTTCTTCCTTTTACACATTTCCTGTCTCTCAAAATGTAGTCATGATGTTTGCCAATAGATTTCACAAATCTCTAAGGGCCTAGTTCTTGAGTAAAAACAAATTAGAGATAGATGTTGATATTTGTCACAAATACATTTAATTCCTCATTTTAGACAGAGCCCTTATTTGGTTTGTTTAATCTCTGCAGTTCAGGCAAGCTCTTGCACATATATCGACTCACTTAATCCTTGCCTTCTTCCCTTTCTCTGCCCTCTTCTCACCCCCACACACAAGCACATGCCTCTACAGACCTGATAAAAAATTAACTTTCATCAGCAAGCTACTTTAGTCTGCAAATCACCCTGAGCAAAATATTGCCAAGTAAGGGACACACTACAGTTAAACATTAAGAAAAAGCTGCCCTAAAAAAGTGAAAAATGCTTCTTAGAAAGGATAGACAGGAGTCAGGAAAAACTAAACTTATAGCAAAATCTGGTTTCTTAAAATAATTCAATTTGAAGCAATACAAAAAGAAAAAAAAAACCTATTTCTGTGTTTCCATCTGTCTTCGTATTTGTCCAATTACTAACCCAGATATGGAAACAAACCAATGTAATGCACTTCAACTTTATCCCTGGAGATGCCTCCTTGAAATAAGATTCAGAACCACAACTTCTCAATTCCTGTTAAAAATTCATTTCTTCGGAACACTGTTAGGCAGAACAGTGAGACAAAAACCTCTGAAAAAGAATGCACCACCAGAGACAGAAAATTATTTTGAATCTATTGAAAGCATTGATGTTAAATCTCGTTACAAGCTGAAGTCTGTAACAAAAAGTGCTATTTCCTACAGGACACTGAAGGACTGTAGGACACCATGTCTCCATAGGCCTGGGAAATGTGTTTTTAAAGATACTCCTTCAAAGGCTTCATCCAGAGTTTGGACAAAACTAGATGTCCAAGTTTCCTGTCTCTTGAAGTAACAAGTAAAAACAATGTTTTGAAGACTGTCAGGACAATCCTGGAAACATAAGAGCAGTCCACACAACCTCAAATCGTTCTCTTTAAGGAAAATGCTGGAACTGCAAGTTGGCACAAGGCAAATTTGCAAAACTTAAACATTTCCACAAGTTTTCTCAGCTGTTCTGCAGGGTTGCTGCAGTGTCCTCTGCTCCCAAAAAAAACAGGTTTTCCACTGTTTTTAGCTGCAGCTTAGCAGTGGTGGGAAAAACTGTGTTTCTGCAGACAGAGCCATCAGCTGGAAGATTTGAAATACTTTTCAAGACAAAGTTCCTCCTCTCTCATTCCCCAAAAGCACTGTAATAGAGAACCTACGTTATGGAAAACTCTCCACATACAAACCTCTGCACATTAACAGGGAAAGAAAACAAGATTAAGAGAACACTGCAAGGACTGTAAAGTAAGAGGAATTCCCCTACAAATTGTTTTGGTTCTAATACTACTTCTAGTATGAACAGTTTCTCACTTCTATGATAATATCTTGCTTCATCCCCGAGTTCCCCAAAGCATAACAACAACTTCAGAAAAATAAAACAAGCATTGGGTTTTGTTTTGGTGTTTTGGTTTTTTTTGTTGTTTCAAAACACAGCAGAACACAGCAATATTTTCCCAACTGAGCAAGACAAAGTCACACTGTTCATTCCCACTCTGCCTTTTCTAATTTCCTGGTGTAAGCAAAAGAGATTGCTCTAGCCTGAAAACAGGAGTTATCATCCACCATCAAACTCAGCCTAAGGTATTAGCTCACATCTGTAATGATGATTCAAAGCTGCAGTGATCAATATCACATCACAAGTGTCCAATCCAGAGGGCATTAAAGGATCCTGTTACTGCCTATCTGAAGGATCACACCGGAGTTTCAGATGATATCAATGCAAAGGTAGAGAAAAGAGAAAATTCTCACCCCACAGAAGCAGCAAATTAAACTCTCTTTAGGAAGCTTCAAGCTTCTACTTCATGTGGAAACTATTTTACTTCAATTTGTCATTTCCATGTTAAGACACAAGTTTGTCCCATGGAGGAGAACCCCTTCATAACCATCCACCACAACCTGAGGGTTTTTTTTTTTTCAGATGAGTGTCTAAATATTACACACACAAACAGCTGCAGGTAAACAGAACTTTGTCAACCCAGCTCAACACGGAATGGAAAAGGAAAAGCAGACACAGGGAAGTCAAAAGTCAACTAACAAAACTCAAAGCACATTGAAGAGAGCTGTATTTAAGCCAACACAGCTAAGAACTGCCAGCGGCACAAGATACAGGATTTTGTTCAGTGTTACAAAATGCCAGGTTTTTTTCTGCTGATTTACTAGATTTTGTGCAATTCTCTATTTTTAATAGAAAGATAAAGCTCATGAGTCACCCTGAAATCTGCAGCCAGGTTCTTTCACTCTCTCCTTTCCAAAGTGGCAAACATTTCAAATTAAGCTCTAATACAAAGAATACAAATGCACTAAAAGCTGTCTGTTCTTGTGTCCTGTATCAAGGTATGAAAATGGCACAACAGTGTTAAAAAAAAAGGGTTCTCTGGTACACAAAAAATGAGAATAGGCTAATTTTTACTACAGTGACTTTGCCACAAATCACTTTTTGCCCAATGCAAAGTTAAAACGCAAAGGGCAAAAAACGGTTCCCTGTAACTAGAGCAAGATCTACTTGACAAGTCAGTCACATTAGTGATCTTCTAGTCAAAAAAGGAACTTTTACCAAAACACAATATTCCCGCCCTGTTACACAGAGGGACTATTTGTAGATCTTCCACTGTAGTGCAGTCTGAAAACTTTTAATTTCCATTTCTGGCTAAAATTATTTTTTTTATCTTGACGTATGTTTGACATCAGAGAAATATTGGATGAGTTTAAAGTACAAGTAGGGCTTGTCTGCCCTCCTTTTCCTAAATTTATTCAGCCTTTTCCTTTGAAAGCAAACACCATTCTACATCTACAAATTCTACAAATCCTGCATCATAAGTCCCACACCTACAACTTCCCCACAATTCCTATGCAGCTCCATCCTCTACTGCCACAAGTACCTGGCGGCTCACTGAAGGAAACCATCACTTTTTTGGTTCTCCAGTTACTGTCAATCTTTCACTCCCTGTTCCGATTTAGTGGCACTACCCTGCTAAACTCCTATTTGGTTTGTGCCAGTTCTGCCCACTCCTTTTTCCTACCACCTTGTCTTGTCAGGCTCTTGCTGCTTTCTCTCTCCCCAGTCTAGCATGCATGAGGACCCTTTATGCCCAAGATACAACTCAGAGAAGCTTCCTGTCACCACATTTCAGAACCTCCAGAAAACTCACCTGTCATTAGGTGTAGCAGACTTATTCCAAGAGCAAAATGAAATCAGAGTTCGTTATTTCTAAATATACTTGTGATAGCTTTGATGGTTTTTTCCACCTCATTCCTCTCCTTACAGTCTAAAACATGAAGGTCTTAACCTTCTTTGTTTAGTAGAGAGTCAAGTTCTTGACTACAAGCACAATCAAGAGGGCAAAATTTTCCACAGCACATCACTGACAATCAGCAGAAACA
Source organism: Chamaea fasciata (assembly GCF_029207755.1). NCBI lineage: Eukaryota > Metazoa > Chordata > Aves > Passeriformes > Sylviidae > Chamaea > Chamaea fasciata. The sequence continues at coordinate 436,596 of NW_027094165.1, forward strand.
CACTGTGCATGTACAACATCAGAACTGTAGGCAATTTCAAACCTTATTCTGCATCCCGACATACCAGAGACACTATACACAGGGCATGAAATGAAAAAATGGCAAGAACTTTGTACACAAAACGTAGAAGGCCTTTGCCAGGAGTGAAGAGCAAAACTTTGTACAATACAAGCCTCAAATGTAATGATATTTACATGCTAAAACAATGACAGCCACAAATGACATAACCTTGCTTTTCTGTATTACAGAAACAAGGGTCGCTATTCCAAGTGGAACGTGAGGGCGGTCTGGCTGAAAAATCCATCACCTCACTGACCTCCACGGTCGATTGAACTGATTTGGAAGGCTAGATGAGTGCCCCATACAACATCAAGTCTGAGGGCATCCATCCTAAAGCTGTTTGCTCGCAGAGGACAACCCCCCTGAGCAGACGAAACCATCCATGTGTCAACAGTACATGGTACCTGCACTCCCCAAATACAGCAGCCAACGAGGCCCAGGTGGATTTGGAAGAGAACGTGAGTAGTCCAGCTTCCAGGACTGCAGGACACATGGAAGTGAGACCACCCCCAAACAAGCTCAAAACCAATTTCT